>NC_050180.1:5650665-5961915 GCF_008315115.2 Sander lucioperca | reverse complement strand
TAAATCGCTAGAGGTCAGCAAAAACAAGAAGTCTTGCTACAGTCGGTCCAAGAGATCAGAGTTCCAGGACAGGTGACTGACCTCGGCAGATGAGTCCGTCTTGGCTGATGGTCAGTTTACAGACGCTGCAGTGCTTGGCCTTCTTGAACGTCTTCACCCGGAACGTATGGGAATGAAGAGCCTCCAACTCATCCGGCTGCAGAGACCAAGACAACAAGAAAAGAAAAGAAAAAAAGAGGTGGGATGTTAGTGTTGAAGTGTTGTGACCTGATAGGACTTCAATGAGTCCAGGTGAGGGCAGTCGTTTTGAACCATTTTTGTTTCTCTCTTCTTTTTTTTAAGGGCAGGTGTTTCCCAAAAAAATAACCCATTCTTAGTTCATTTGCAATACAGTATGTGAAAATAACCTGGTCACACAAATAAAACATACATCAATGCTCATATTCATCTCAGAAGTGACACCTCGTCCAGATCATGACAACTTTCAGCGGTCTATGCTTAAAAAACACGCTGCAAAAGGTCCTCTAAAGTTCACCCAGGAAGTAAGGTTGTAGAGGATTAGGTTGGCAGAACAAAGTCTAGAAAAAAAAAGAGAAAACAGCCTAATCTCTGTAACTTCCCTTCTTTCTTTCTTTCACCCTCTCCCTCCCTCCCTCCGTCTCTCCCTCCCTCCCACGCCCAACCTTTGTCCTGTCATCTCATTTCCCCTCTTGCAGGTGTGTTATGCAACTCTATGGAGAAACTCCCTGACAGTTAAACATCCCTCTGTGTCTGTCTGCTGCCTGCCTTTTTTCCTCTACTGTATATCACCCGCCTGCTGTCCTTTTCCTGTCTGCTTTGTAAACTTGGCATTCAGCATTGCTGGAGAGAGCAAACAGAAAAGTCAAGCTTTGGAAGTTTGACTGTTTCCTGCTGTGTCTTTACGAGAAACCTGCATCGTGTTTCCATTTGTCCCCTAATGACCGACCATGGGGGAGATGTGACATCATCTCTGTAGTGTATTTGCTTAGCTGGTCCCCATTTTTACTTTGAGGTTCAGCCCTATGCGGTCCAATGAATCCCCCTGCAACCCAGACAACCAAATGTATATTATTAGGGCCCGAGCGCCGACAGCGGCAAAGGCCCTATTGAAACTGAAGGAATTATTATTTTCCCGGCAAATGAATTGGCTTTTTGAGGGGCTTAACATATTCAAAAACTCACCAAATTTGGCGGTCGCATCAAGTCTGGTGAAAATTTACGTATTTTTAAAAATGGCTCGCTAGCGCCCCCTACAATGTTAAAAAAATTGAGCCCCTGCAGTGCGTTTAACGTAGACTCACGAAACTTGGTACACATATGTATCATGTCAAGATGTACAAAAAACGTCATTGGAGCCATACCCTAAGCCCAACAGGAAGTCCGCCATTTTGATTTCAAAGTTCGAAATTAGTGCGATTTTGGCCATTTCCACATGTCGTACTTTAACGAACTCCTCCTAGAGATTTCATCCGATCAACTTCAAATTCGGTCTGTGCCATCTTAAGACATTAAAGATGAAAAGTTGTTAAAAGAAAAACTTTTCGTCATAGGGCATGGCCGTGGCGGGGCGGCCATTTTGTGCGTTTCGCCGCCGAAAACGGAAGTGGGTGTAACTCGAGTGTACATTGTCCGATTGGCTCGAAACTTTTCAGGATTCATAAGAGTCCAACCCTGAGGACAAATAAAGGCCGATATTTACTTAAAGTCATAGCGCCCCCTAGTGGCAACAGGAAGTAGGCCTAAAAGTCAAGGTGCTATACTTTAACGAACTCCTCCTAGAGATTTCATCCGATGTACTTCAACCTTGGTCTCTATCATCCCAACACCTTAAAGATGAAAAGTTATTAAAAGAAAAAAATTTCGTCTGACGGTGTGAGCGTGGCGTGGCGGCCATTTTGAGTGTTGAGCGATGAACAAATAAATTGTTGTAACTTGAGTGTACGTTGTCGTATCTGCCCGAAAATTCTCACGATTGACAAGGGTCCAGGCCTGAGGACACCTACAGGACATATTTGACTTTTGGTCATAGCGCCCCCCGCAACAGGAAATGCGCCTTATATGACAAACATCATCCGATTTACATGAAACTTAGAATGTGTGGTCTACATGTGATAATGAGCCGGCCCCTATAATATAACCACGCCCACTTACTCAGGCCACGCCCCCTTTCATAACATTTGTACCGTTTAAGGTAGAGTCTTGTGTGAGGTGTCATTGAACTCAGCAGAGAGTTGCTTCTTCATTGGTGATGGTTTGGCCCGCCCCCTATGCTTAAGCCACGCCCCCTTTCATGAATGCGAATCCATCTAAGGTAGAGTCTTGTGTGAGGTGTCATTGAACTCAGCAGAGAGTTCCTTCTTCATTGGTGATCGTTTGGCCCGCCCCCTATGCTTAAGCCACGCCCCCTTTCATAACATTTGAACCGTTTAAGGTAGGGTCTTGTGTGAGGTGTCATTGAACTCAGCAGAGAGTTGCTTCTTCATTGGTGATGTTTGGCCCGCCCCCTATGCTTAAGCCACGCCCCCTTTCATAACATTTGAACGATTTAAGGTTGACCATTGTGTGAGGTATCAATGAAATCAGCAGAGAGTTCCTTCTTCATTGGTGATGTTTGGCCCGCCCCCTATGGTTAAGCCACGCCCCCTTTCATAACATTTGAACGATTTAAGGTTGACCATTGTGTGAGGTATCAATGAACTCAGCAGAGAGCTCCTTCTTCATTGGTGATGTTTTGCCCCGCCCCCTATGCTTAAGCCACGCCCCCTTTCATAACATTTGAACCGATTAAAGTAGACCCTTGTGTGAGATATCATTGAACTCAGCAGAGACTTCCTTTTTAATTGGTGATGGGTTGACCCGGCCCCTATAATTTAGCCACGCCACTTTTTATAACTGGTGACCCATTTAAGGAAGAGTCTTGTGTGAGGTGTCATTGAACTCAGCAGAGAGTTGCTTCTTCATTGGTGATGGTTTGGCCCGCCCCCTATGCTTAAGCCACGCCCCCTTTCATAACATTTGAACCATCTAAGGTAGAGTCTTGTGTGAGGTATCATTGAACGCAGCAGGGAGTTCCCTTTTCATTGGTGACGATTTGCGGTGTCTGAGTGCTGCGCAAATGCACGGTCGCAAGGAGCGGCGACCGCCGGTGACCCCGACGCGCGCAGAGGAGCGAGGGCCCGTCCATCGCTGCTTGCAGCTTTAATTATTATTATATTATTATTATTATAGTTATTATGTTGTTCTTAGCCACAACAGTTTTATATTGAACCAGATACAGTGGAATGGCATTTATCGTAACCTAATAACCAATTAACAGAGTCAGCATCAGTGAGACAAAGAATAGAATAAAAGATGAACTGGCCATTAGCGCTTGATACAATCCCCCTCCCACACAGATATACACCTATAACACAATCCCCCATGATCGTGATCTGGACGAGGTGTAGGTGTGTGTGTGTGTGCTGGATAGGGCTAACAGTGGCCATGTGGTTGACATATTGGGGGACTACTCACAGGAATTTTCATACAGGGAGACCATAGAATATCAAAGCATTGCAAAGAAAGTATAGCAGCTCCCGTTCTGAAGGAATTCCCAGACTAACAGCCACAGTAACTTAGAACCACTAATGACACCTTTTTTTCCTCTTCTCATCAATCCTAAAAGGCAACGTGTTGGAAAAGCGGCCGAGGGTGTGCAATCACAGTGCATACGTAGCACTTGAATGATAAACCAGACTGAGTATCTGTTGGACTTTCCTCACTCCTCAATTCACTGACTGTCTCCTCTGTCATTAGCAGAAGGAACTGACTTAGCAGAAAGAAAGGAAAGCCCTATGATGCATTATTTCCAGCCAGGGCAGGATCTATTTATTAAATAGCCTTCATACCGAGACCTTCAAACGGATCCAGATGTGGAGGAATCAGACTCGTTACATGTTGTTATATTCGACATCTCATTAACAATAACGTTTACTGGTGATGTGGAGTACTACTCAGCCTGTGAAAGAAGTTTTATGGTGTCTTCTGTGGAGGAATTTTATCGAATCTAACGCTTTGGCTACACTGAATGTTAAACGTACTGTTAGAGGAGCGGATGTGCTGCAGAATGTAGCTTTGAACTGGCTACACCTGCTGGGCACACACGGCGTAGGATTGGGAGACTGCCCATTTCTTCGACGCTCCATTGTTCCGACCTCCCAATAACCAGAAAAATTCCCTTTGGTCCTACAGCCCACTAGTCCGACGTCCCCCACTATGGCCACGCCAAGACTCGCCCTACGAAGCAGCTCAATTGTTTGGGGTTAGGCATTTGACCTCGAGTGGTTAAAGGTTAGGATAGCCGATTGGTCAGGGGATATGACCTGTACAAATGGGGTTACGTTACCTTGCGTAAGCATGGACGCCTGGCCAATAAATGCTATTGAAGGGCAGGTCTTGGCGTTGCCATAGTGGGATTCGTAATATCGCTAGTGGACGTCGGACTAGTGGGCTGTAGGACCAAGGGGAATTTTTCGGGCTATTGAGAGGGGGAACAATGGAGCGTCGGAGAAATGACATGGCACCGTAGGATTGTGTGGTGAGCTTTTGCTTTGGGATCGTTGTTGTTTCTTCCGTTTTTTTGAGTCGGTACAGCGCTGTGAAACATGAATCTACTGTCAGCTGTTTTCAAATGATGCAGGTGACAGGAAACAAGAAATAAAAACAGAAACTCTCAAACCCAACTGCCAATACGCTCATTCACAGTCAGTAAGTCGTTTCCTGTATATCGGTAGTTTAATTTAAAAGACGTACAGAGACTTTATGATCCATTTCTGTGTAAAAGGGCCGCACACACCTCGCTTAAAATATATAAATAGAGGACCGTCCTATTTTTACGTTTGTAGAGCGGATCTCCACGGAGCATACGGACCACTACGCACTGCTCTCGTGGCCGGTGTAGCCAGTTTCATTGATTATACAGTAGTGGAAGCGTATTTTTGGAACATCCGCTCTGCATACGTTACGCGTGCAATGTAGCCGTCCTGTAAGAACAACACAGACACGGAGTTACATTAGCAGAATTGTAGGATTGAGTGTCTTTTGGAGGTGGATGCATATAAGTAACTGCGGCCAAGTTTAGACAGACATGAGCACTACATGGAAAGAGTGTGGGGTGCCAACGTATTGGGCTTCATCAGAAAGATGCTGAGTTGGGGCGACCTCTAGCTCACCTAGTAGAGCATGTTGGCTGAGTCCTTTGCAGCGGCCCGGGTTCGAATCCGACCTGAGGCCCTTTGCTGCGTGTCATCCCCCCTTTCTCTCCTCCCTTTCCTGTATATCACTGTCCCTATCGAGTAAAAGGGAAAAAGCCCCAAAAAATAATCTTAAAAAAAAAGAAAGAAAGATGCTGAGTTGTAGTTTGGATATTTGGATCAAATATGGCCTCAACGCAATGCGACTCCATTTTAACTTAATTTCAATTGAAAAGGTGCAGGTGCATAGTACTGGTAGATTATTTTGTCATGTTTTCACGACAAAAGGTAAAATGATAGTTAACATAATTTGCAAGAGTTGTAAAATCTTTCCTCATGTTTTGGTATCGAATAAGCCTTCAAACCCACGGATCCATTACTCACCGGTACCCGAAACATACCCCCACCAACACAGCTCCTTTAGAGAGGGAATAACAGCATTTTAGGACTGCATTTCTTCACTGTAGAGTTGGGGAACTTGTAAAAACAGAATGTTAAAAATGTATGCAGCAAAGGCAGAGGTATCCTGACTTATAGTCCCTAATAAGGGATTACAATTACCATAATGCAACTGAATAGTGTCTTTCATTGAATCTTCCCTGACTGGTATGTGCCATGTCACAGAAGACTTTACACAACTGTTTTTACAAGCTGAGTACTAAACATTACTAACAAACTGATCTCCATGTGTAAAATCTGTGGATTGCCTCTTTTAACTGCTTTGGGAATCCACTTTAACTGCCTGCAGTTCTTTGAAAATTAACAAACTAACGAATAGGAGAAGAATAAAACATATCCTTGGGTTACTTTATTTGTTCATAGAAAACCGTTATCTTCCTTTATCTATCTTACAAGAGTGTTTAGACTATGTTTTAAGAAGTTCCCAGCCGATGAAGGCGCTCATAAAACCAGACTAAGAGTCTACAGCCATGTTAGCTGCACCGTGAGGGTGTACTCTGAGCTACATGCTAACATTAGCATGCTAACATGCTCACAATCACAATGCTAACAGGCTGATGTTCATCAGGTTTAATGTTTACCATGCTCACCATCTTCAGTTTAGTGTTAGCATGCCAACATTTGCTTGTTAGCACTTCACAAAAAGTACAGCTGCTTGATAGGGCTGGGCGATATGGAGAAAATCAAATATCACGATATTTTTGACCAAATACCTCGATATCGATACCGCAACGATATTGTAGTGTTGACTATTGGTGCTTTCACAAAATATTTACACAATGAGATTTTTGATAAATCATCAGTAATGTGGATATAATGACTAAGTGGGTAAAGGCAAATAATAGAACAGTTACAACAGACTGGTAAGTTCAGAAAATGACATAAGTTTACTGTAACGCAGCCTTTAAAACCAGGAAAAGACAACACTTATGCCATATTACGATATCCAAAATCTAAGACGACATCTAGTCTCATATCACGATATCGATATAATATCGATATATTGCCCAGCTCTACTGCTTGAGGCTGATGGGTCTTTAGTTTTGCAGGTATTTGGTCATAAAACCAAAGCAATGGACAGATTAGAGTTTTGATCCGATGATGGTGCTAGAGGAAAAGTTAAATGATCACCAAAGTCATTAAGATTCACCAGCTGGGAACCATGGAAGCCCACCAAAAGTCACTGAAAAACAAATATTGTCAACCTCATGGAGGCGCTGAAAGAAAAGTCAGCTACAATAAATGGACTTTTTGCAAGCAGAAGATGTGTAAGAAAACTCTCATCGTATTTCAGTTAACAGAAACCTTTCTAAAATCTTTGAAAAGCATTGAGATTCTGCAGTACGGTGCCCTGAATAATGCATATAATACATCACAGATTCTCAAAATTGGTGGTTTTCCACAATTCATGCGTTCATCTGGAGGGCAAAAACGCAGACACTAGCTCTGGTGTTTATCAAGCTCTATGTGAGAGTTCAGTGTTTGTATTTCAGAGCCACATGGCAACAGGAGGACAGCCGAGCCTTCATTCCATCTCCCGGCTACGCCTTACCTACTACATAACATGATTAGCCTAATCTAGTTAGGCTGAAATAATGGCCGTGGCTGTGCAGGACGCGCCATGTTGGCAAGGGGGCTTTTCTGGGGAGGGCTGGAGGTCTCTGCCTGTCATCCATGCTTGGTGTTTTCCAAGGCGCCGCCATGCCAAGGCTCCGGCTGGCACCTGCTGGGTTGGGAATCTGGATATGGATTTCAGGGGATTTGAAAGCGGTGATAAGTGGGTTTAATGGTACTTTGAGTGTGTGCAGTAATTGTGGGTGAGCGTGTTTCTGTCAGTCACAACTTCGGCATTTTAAGCGGGACTTCATCCTCATTATTTTATTCTGTCAAAATGACACCACTTTGTGGGAATCAATACCTCTTGAACGAGACAAGGCACAAGCTGTGTTTTGACCAAAAACAATCCTCTGGTTTCACTTCCAGACTCTTCAGGAATCAACTGTCAACATAAAAGGCGTCAATACTGTCAGAATGACTATGACCCAGCCGCAGGCAGGTGTTAGAGGAACACCCTCTTTAAACGCTTTTGTAAAAGTGTCAACTCTCTAACCACGTCATCCAAAACAGTCATTAAGTCCACAGGAATGGGAGTTTTGGTCTGCAATGATGTTATGTGTTTTGGATGTGATTAACACATAATAGTATCTAACAGTATGCTTTTGTTGTATTACTCGTGCCTTATGAAACAATGTTGATTTTGTAAATAAAAACTAAAGAGATGCCGACTGCATAGATGAAAAAATAAAATATCCAGCAAAATGCTTTTCAAACAGCAGGAGAAAAAATAGCAATTAAAAATGAGTCCTGACATGTTATCCTACGCTTGTTCACTGTCAGACATCGTAAAATGAGCTCCAGCTCAACAAACTAAAACGGTAAAATCCTGCTTCTACATCAATGCATGAATAATAATGATCTAATTATATAATAGTATAACAGTCACAGGGGACATTTTTCTGCTCTGGGTACTTTTACTTTTGAGTACTTTTTCCTGATTATACTAGCATTCTTTTACTTAAGTAACATTTTTAATGCAGGACTTGTGTAAAAGTATTTTTACAGTGTGGTATTAGTACTTTTACATAAGTAAAGGATCTGAATACTTCCTCACCACTAAGGAACATTACATAACGAACACCTACACTTTAACAGGAACATGAAGCCAGCAATGTTTCGTATTCCATGTCTGTAAGGGCTCAAAACTTAACTCTTATGCTTTCACACACACACACACACACACACACACACACACACACACACACACACACACACACACACACACACACCTATACACGTCTGTGTTAAAGAGGAAGAATGTCTCAATCTCGGAGTCTATTCAGCGGCCTCCTGAGCCTTCTCAAACTCTCCCAGCCTCTACCTATTCACACACCAGAGCTTATCCAGTAGGATGGGCACTGGAGGGGGGGGGGGGGTGTCCAGTCATCCACTGGTATGCCACTTGTCTTGTTTGCACATTTGTCATTCTCTTATTTCTGGGGTAGAATGGGTGAAATAAGGTGCGAAGGGGTATATTGTGCATGGGGATACTCAAATTGGAATTCCCTCTACTTTAAGGGTTTAATTCCCAATATCAGTGGAGTGGTTAGTTGTCCCACACATCCTTCTTTACAAAAGAAAGATCTCTTCAGCAGGCCTGTCTATTTTAGTCCTCTTGCCCTACACCAGAAATCCATGCTCCAGTCATTTAACCTCAAAATACTATGTAAATACGGCACCGAGCAATATAGCAGGACGCTCCCTTTTGTGAGCCCTTAATTGTTTCCCATCATTAGCAATGCACGCGGCACTCAGAGTTTGTTTATTGTTTGGGGGATGGCTGGAGTGTATGGGGAGTCGCTTGGGGAGATATGGGTGACGGGGAGAGGTATGGGGGTGGGGAACACAGAATTAAAGAGTTAAAGGCAACCCTGCCAGTACATTCAGAGATGTGGCCCTCTGTGATTATTTTCCGTTTCAACGTGTTGCGGGACCCATGCAAATGGCCTCGTTCCTTCATATCGGCGTCACACTTGGGGCTCTCAAATAGGCCACAAAGGAAGGAAATGGTTTCAGACAGGCAACTAGGACCCCCGAAAGCTGGGGTCAGGGTGTACACATACCCCCCTCAGCACAGGCACTGCAACTCCTGGGAACAGACTCCCGTTCCCTTAGAGACGCACGCATAATCTCCTGCCTCACACTCATTTGCACGCACAGGCAAACCAGGCCCTCTCGTGCAAAGAAATGTGCACACACACAAACACATTTGAACAAACTTTTATATCAAAACACACATGCAAAGACACATGCCCAGAAATCTCTCAAATATCCCGCACTCCTTTTACACTCTATCCCACTACTAAAAAGCCTGGAAAAAAATATTATATATATATAATTAAATATGAAATATTTCCAACCAGCATCTTTTCAAAATGCTGGGCTGTGTATTATTTTTATTAACACAGTGGTGTGTGTTTGGGTTGGGCCCGTCTACAGCTGGCTGCAGAGTTTCTCTTAATTATCAGAGGCATTTTTGTCATTTTTAATTTCACAGGAATTCTAGGAACCTTCAAAGGAGGTGCTGAATTGCCCTACCTTAGCTTTACTTTAGCTCCGACCTCTACTCTTGACATTTTAGACAAAAAGTCCAGTCTTGACAGCCTCAGCAAAATTACTCTCAACTCAAAGCTACAACATTGTTTTGGCCACTTGGGGGCAGCAGAACAAGTTGAAAACATAACACTGACACATTATCACTTTATAAAGTTGATATGGTGAATGTCTTCATGTATTGAGACATCCAGCACACAGACCAACATTAGCATTCATTTAGAGTTGTGTTTTCGGCCAACACAACGTGATATCATGACTTCGCGTAAACATACACGCCACTGTCCTAAAGCCAAGTGGCGTGTTATCGCGAGGCTACGTGTTTTTAGCTATGCGCATGTATATCTACATACATGCCACGCGCCACTTTCTAACGCCACGTGGCGTGTTATCGCGAGGCTACGTGTTATCGTGAAGCTACGGTTGGTTTTAACGTCACACGCGGGGGAAAAGAAAAATCGCTTAGGATTAGGAAAAGAAGAACTGGGTGGGGTTTAGGAAAAGAAAAACGTGGTAAGGAAACAACACATGCGGAAAACGAAGGAAACATCACACGCGGGACGCCATTTCCGCTCTCCTGGGTGAAAGACCTGTGTTTTACCCATCCACCACCCCGACCAACCTCTGGATTTTCGCCCTTTCATACTACTCGCTACGGCGTCAATTCACACGCAAACACAAGGTAATGTAAGTCAATGGAGGCCAAACGGTATTGATAAACACGGTGAAAAGCGAGTGTGCGTCTTCATAACACGCCAATAACGGCATACCAATTGGCATGTCATACATACGCCACTTCATGAGATCAGTCTGGCCAACACAGGAATTTAAGTCCAATATTCGCTCTCTTATTAGCTCTGCTTTGGTCTCCACCAACTCCTGAGGGAAATATATTGCTCTTTAGCTGCTAAATTCTGTACTGTGTCCATCAGCTGGCCCTTACTTTGTCTGTCTGCCGCCTCGTGCTGAGGTAGTGTAGAGCTTTTTCTCCGTGAAAACTGCTACAACTATAAATGGCGTTGAGGTTGAAGAGAGCTGGAAAACTAACCATCCATTCATTAATCCATTGTTTACATAAAATTTGATGGTGACATTTTAGTGGAGCTTTAATGCTTTACCTGCTCCAGCAAAATGACACACAGGTTTGAGAAAAAGTGTGAAACATACAGCTGTTTACAGCTTAAACTAATCTAAACTGATCTAAAACACAACTGGAACTGAATCTAGTGTCAGATGGATTAAAATGTCAAGCAGAGCAACAAATTCCAGTTTCTTTAGATGTTCTGGAACACTTGACCTGGTTGTCAGGATACTCTGCCGAAGCAAAGACAGGCAGGAAAACAGCCAGACAAGCAGACAGGAAACGAAAGATGAGCGACTGGCACAGACAGACAGAGAAAAAGACCCAATATCACAGTGTCTGATAACCATTCTTGCAACTAACTACATGCTGTGTTCTTGGGGTTCAAATGTACAGTACATTAAACATAAGCCGACACCCGATCTGAAGAGAGAGAAATACATGCACTTTAAGTCAACCATGAAGACATCCGAATTTTCCAGCAACACATAATTTATTGCAAAAACAACTAGAGACTACACACCCGTGAAGTTTAGTGACTGCATCTTGCACTCACTGTTGTGACGCTATTGCAGGGACAAAATTGGACCACAGACATAAACACCTGGCAAAGTACCACACACACACACACACACACACGGTGAAAACCATACCAGCATAGCTGTCGTGGCTGGTAAAAACCATTGGTGAACAATGATATGAAAAACGCACTTCTTAAAGATAACATTTATGAAACTAATAGTTGAGAAATGAAACGCGTGGTTATCATTAATATTACTCAAGTAATCAAACTTCTAAAAGACATCTGGAAAATTGGTATTTATCAAATGATGAGGCACATATTTTAGATAGTAATGTTCATCTCATAATGGAAATATAGAATGGAATTGTTGATGCTGAGCAGCTTCGGCTTCATGTGTTAGGTAATGTTATAGTATGGAGATAAATCCTTCCAGACTCTGCTTTGCGACAGACATTCCAGCTCAGTAAGGTAACCAAGAGGCTGTTTTTCTCCTCAAGTTTAGAACTCAAAACTATTACCTCAACTGCTTCGAAAGTGTGACTCATGTGGAGACTTATGTCGACACATACACACACACACACACACACACACACACACACACACACACACTGATTTCACCTCTGATTACACTGGCATTCACTTTCAGCACTTCATGCATTACCTCATATACACATAGAACCATGTTTTCATGTGTTCAGTGCACATGCACAGTTACTCACATGTAGTTTTTTGTCTCATTTACTTGAATTAGATTGGTATAGATTTACTTTTCACTAAATTTTCCAAACAATATGTATTATTTATAGTACCGTTTGATTTTTACTGAGTTCAGTCGGTTAAGTTTAGATCTTTAGTGTCCCACAAGAGGACATTCTTTTTACCAAGGCAGCCTAAAAAGACAGTAGAAGGCATTAAAAGTGTGAATGCCATACACACAATACAAAATACAATAAACAATCAAAGTGTGAGCGAGAAGCAGTTTATGGTATATTTGAAGTAAGTGTGTTTACAACATGTTTAAAAAAAAAACTGTTGCATCTTATATTTGGAAAAAACGGTATCACTGATCAGAGCAGAGGATGTCCGTCTGGATTCGCTATAGATTTTAATTTCCATGCAATTTGACTAAAATATCTTTAGAGGCAGGCCAATGATTTTACTGGCCACCTGGGCAATGGAGTTTTGCATATTAGCATGCTAATAATTGTTAATTAGCACACCTGAGGCTGATGGGAATGTCATTAATTTTACAGGTTTTTGGTCCATGAACCAAAAGAATTGGATAAATGAAAATGTTGACCTCATGATAGCGCTAGACTAGAGGAAAAGCTAAGGGGGGTCACCCAAAGTTATTATAATTCATCCCGAGGACGATGATGGATGATGTGTGTACCAAATGTCACGGCAATATATCCAATGGTCTCGACGATTTGACTGAATTCCCTCTGAACCACAAAGACAATGTCATGTTGGCACGAGAGGAAAAGTCAGGGGATCATCAACAAGATACATCATCTGGGAACCATGAATGGCCGTGCCAAATTGTGTTCCAATCCATCCAGTAGATGTTGAGATTTCACAGGAGGAGTTAAAAATGTGACAATGCAGGATTTAATATATACACACACACACACATATATTTTAAATCTGCTTTATGAAAAATGTTTGAAACTGTTGAAAACGCCCTAAAAAGTAATTTGGTAAAGCAGCAATTACGACCTATATTTACCTTCATAAAGGCGATGCCCTATAGTGGCTACGGCCAGTTATGACTGGAGCAAAGCGGGAAGTAGGGTGACGAGAGGCAGGTTGGGGTGGTGGATGGGTCAAACAAACAGGACTTTCACCCTGGAGACCGCGGTCTGTGTCCCGTTTGAAAATAAAAGTAAACGGCGAGTTGTTTTTTTTTTTACTTTACAGAACAAACGGAGCTACATCACGTTCCGTGTCACATGCGTAACCGGAAGTAAAGTAGCATCTGATGTTAAGCCAAACCATGATCTTTTTCCAAACAAAGTAGTTTTTGTGCCTAAACCTAACCAAATTGCAACGGCTTCACAACGTTAACGGCGTGTTTAAAACCGGGACCGCTACGTTCTCCTGTTTAGATATGAGGTGGTATTTCCTGCCACCTCTAGGGGCGCTAATTTATGAAACGCACCTGTGGGTCGTATTAGAGGGTAGGAATAAATGCCCTATATCGGCGTATGGTTTGGACGACTTGTTGAAATGTAAAAAGGAAGGGAATGTCAATGTACAATGGTGGACTCAAATGCACGACTCACCAGCAATTTCCACTGGATGCGGAACGTCTGCGGAACGGCTGCGTGCTCCGCCATCCGTCAATACCCACTAGGTCCGGATTTGTTGCGACACGGCTGCGGCCATGACTGACAGCTGTAGTCATGAGGACCTACAATATCTCGCGAATTCAAGTAGAATAGAACCACAAAACCAACAACAGTTAGTTTCCATCCAGAGGAGTAGAGGGAAAACTACTCTGTGCTGTGTTTTCAAGGTGTAGTGCAGGGAAATATGATCCGCCGTGAACACGGTGTATTTCACTTTGAAAATTAACCAGATTTTTATTTAGTTTCTGTGCTCGACTTCCTGTCCCTCACTATCTGCCGTGGGCTGAATTACTGCGGAGCTCTCCGGCATCCGGCAAAAATAGAAGCTCTGCGTATCTGCTCCGGAGGGCTGGGACCGGAGTAGGGACGCAGACGTTCCACAGTCAGTGGAAATACACACATTGACTTTAATGGAAACCTAATGACTCCGTCGACGTTCCGGAGACGTTCCGCATCCAGTGGAAATTGCCGGTCAGGAACCAGAGGTAAAAGGTAAGTGAGTTATTGTTCGAAGAACAATGCAGGCAACGGTACAAGTCCAACAGGCAGGAAAACGTGGTCGATAATACAGGCAAAGGATCAGGATACACTGGGAAAACTAGACAAGAAAACGCTGGAAGGTGAGTCACACAAGGAGCTACAACAATCTGACAAAGGGTAAGTGAACACAGGGGAGTATATATACAAGGGGGATGGGAAAACAACTAGACACAGGTGAATCACATTAGGGCGGGGACAGGTAATCAAAAAAGGCGGGAAACAAACAAAGACAGGAAGACAAGTGAACGGGAATACAGACAAACAGTGAAATTCAAAATAAAACAGCAAGTCCACGAAAAACAAACAGAAAACACAATAAGAGCGGAGGCAGACGTGACAGGGAACACATTTATTAAGACACAATTCAAACATAACTTTGTCTTGCGATGGGTCTCAGAAAGTGATCCTCGCACCGCTCTGTCATTATTACCACTCGCAGAGCCCAAACATCCGATGCAAGACAGAGCGGAGACACTTTTAGGTGTAGTGTAAGGAGGTAAGAGACAGACAGGCAACAACCCTGACAGTTGGGCAAATGGACAGACAGACACACAAGCCCCTTGTAACAGATGAGACAGACGTGCACGAGCAGTCTGGCCTCCCTTCCGGTGTCGCAGTGATTTCCTACAGTCTGAATGAAGTCAAGGAAAAGCATAAACACGTACACACAAGGCAGCACTACATGATCCCCCCCCACCAGTCAGAGGCTATTGTTCGTCCTGATGGAGCCAGAAGACTAAATGAGACCTCTCCAGTCAACTGGGTTAATCAGCGAGTTAGTATGATGCCGTCTCTCATATGGGACACCATATGCATGGGTGGACATTTTAACAAGACACACTGGGGTGATCACCGCATGTCTCCATCTGTTACTGTGTGTGTGTGTGTGTGTGTGTGTGTGTGTGTGTGTGTGTGTGTGTGTGTGTGTGTGACCCAAATAAGTGTGTAAGCGAGTAACAACTCATTTTGAGAATTCATGTTTCCCCAAGAAGACTTCCCAAGACACAAGTCTCTAGAGCTGGGCAATATACCGATATTATATCGATATCGTGATACGAGACTAGATATCGTCTCAGATTTTGGATATCGTAATATGACGTAAGTGTAGTCTTTTCCTGGTTTTAAAGGCTGTATTACAGTAAAGTGATGTCATTTTCTGAACTTAACAGACTGCTCTAGCGTTTACCCACTTAGTCATTATATCCACATTACTGATGATTATTTATCAAAAATCTCATGGTGTAAATATTTTGTGAAAGCACCAACTGTCAACCCTGCAATATCTCCGCAATAGCAATATTGAGGTATTTGGTCAAAAATATCTTGATATTTGATTTTCTTCATATCGCCCAGCTCTACAAGACACCCCTCTTCTCCTGTTTTGTCCTACAATTAATATTTCGGGAAGTCTTCTTGGGAAACATGAATTCTCAAAATGAGTTTTCACTTGCTTACACACTCATGTATCCCAAGAAGACTTCCCAAGACACCCCTCTTTTCCTGTTCTATCATACCCCCTTCCCACGGGCATGTTCCCTCCTCACAAGGCAGCTATTATTCATCTTTCTCAGCTAAACAGGAGTTAGCAAGGGCCAACATGACCTTTGACCTATCTCCACATCTCTGCTTCCCCTCGGCCTGACCTCTTCCCTCCACACCGTGCCCTCCGCTACTCAAGACGCTCCCCAACTCCAGCTGCAAATCCAACTCATCCTCCACTTCTCCTGGTCATCCACCTTTTCCCAGAACCCCCACTCCCTCTCACATCCCCCCTCTCTCTCCCTCCCTCTCTCCCCTTGTGTTGTCATGAGACTATAAAGACCCCGAACAGCCTCTGGACTGAAGGTGCATGGGAAAGACGCAGAGAGGTTGTCACTTTGAACTAACAAGGAAATGAAATGAAATCCTTATATGTAAAAGAAAAAAAGTGGCAGGAGCGCTTTTGGTATTTTTTTAAACCACTAATGGGAGAGAATTAAGTACAAAACTAAAATCCCTGGAGAAGGCTCAAGCCGATACGCGTTGGTGTATTTTGTAATGTCCTGCCCTGTTAATGAAAGGCCTTTTATTACTTTTTGTAAACATAACATGAGTGCTCGGACATGTTTTTTTATGACATTTTTTAAGTAATAATTCGTCGTCCTTTCCGTATCAACAAATTCCTTGTTGTGATCAGTGTGCAATCACGGCGCCTCGTTTGATGATGCATGAGCCAGTTACAGGAGTGGCTTTGTCAAAACATTCCACGAAAACACACACACACACACACACACACACACACACACACACACACACACACACAGCTGGCAGGAGACAGGAAGGCTCCCAGTGAAGGGGATGCAGTAGGAGACAGACTCTTCTGGTTTCAAAACTGGTACAGCCAAATGCTGGCAAGTCACTGCTGCTTTGCATTTAGTGTTGAAATACATCAGCTTACAAAGTGTATTCCCTGTCTGTACACATTCTAATGGCTTCTCTAGTTGATTTAGTGTCATGTTTACATAAAGTTGTTTTTTAAAAAAAAAAAAGAATGATCAAAATCGAAGCAGCGCAGGCTGAGATATCCTGACCTTTGGTCCACAGTGGGGGTCAAGTCCCAAAAACACTGGGATCATAATGCAACTCAGTAGCATCTTTAATTAGATCCACCGTTGTCCCTAAAGACCCCCTTTTTTTTTCAAACCGCACACCGCCATTTTCGATCGCCTCCACTCAATTTCAGCACCGACAGACAACAAACAGCGCAGTACGTTGGTCTGAAACAACAGCTCAGCGATTGTCACATCGTGTATATCGGCCAATCCTTTTGTTGTTTTTGCTTTGTTTAGTTAGCTATAGATATATATAGCCTACATGGAGCTTAAAAGCTTAAACAGAGAGGGCAGAATATACAACTAATCGGGGCCACCTCTAGCTCACCCAGTAGAGTGTGCGCCCCATGTAGGCTGAGTCCTTGGCAGCGGCTGTGGGTTTGAATCCAACCCGCAGCCCTTTGCTGCATGTTGTCCCCCCCCTCTGTCTCCCCTTTCCTGTCTTCAAGCTGTCCTGTCAATTAAAGCCCATAAAAGCCAAAAAGAAAAAAAAAAGAAAAAGAAAAGACAAAAAAAATACAACCAACTTTTTTCAGAGATAATCCTGATGATGTCATCAGGGTTACTATTCAAACTTTGTGAAGCTCCTCAAGAACCACAGAAGAAATTGTTTTTCACAGGAGTATAATCCTGAACCCCGTATGTTAAATCAGTGTAGGGCCACCCCTATCTAATAAGATAACACACGGGTGACTGTCAAATGGTGACTCAACTCACTCAGGTCTTTGTCTTCTTTATAACTCATAAAAATGAAATCAGAAAGATTCATGTGCTTATTAAATGTCACTATGACTGTTCCCATGCATATGTTTCACACTGTGCCTTCAGCACTAGATAAATGCCACTCCTCAAGTAAATCATTCGGACTCCAGTGTAAATGTACATTAGAGCCCGACCGATATAATCGGCGGGCCGACATTATCGGCCGATATTAGGCATTGTCCAAACTATCGGTATCAACATTTATAATGGCCGATAAATTAATATTTACAAAATAAAATAAAAACGGACGAAACACCCTTCAACCATGTTCTGAGTGTTGGCGTTGAATAGTTTGTCTACCAGAGGGCGCTCTACAACACTTTTATTTTTTTTTATTTTTTTTATTGTGTTTTTGTTTAAAGGACTTTAAGTTTCATATCTTAAGTTTGTATTTTTATACATTTTATTTATCAGAACTTTAATATATTTTTGATGTTCCTCTGTTCTGTTGTGACAATTAAACAAACAAGTTTATTTTTAAACTGCATTATCATATTATTTTAGTGAGGACTCATAAATAACTACAAATAACTAATGTTAAGGAAATCTGTTTATGTTTTGTTACATGTTTCTGGATTTATTTATTTTTAAATACATATCGGCCGATATATCGGATTTTTAAATCACCAAATATTTGTATCCCTATCGGCCTTAAAAATCCTTTATCGGTCGGGCTCTAATGCACATACCATATAGCAGAAAGAAGCACCAACACAAAGGAACACACAGCACAGGCAGAAAAATGTTTACCTCACCCCGCAGGAGTCAAATGCATGTGAAGTAAAAACCTATGAGTCATTTGCTATACAATAAAAGGAATTGAATTATTCATCCCACCACCCACAGGAAAAGGCAACATAGAGTTATGAGAGTGGTAAACACAAGCTTAAACAACAAAAGACGGTTTCACCAGAAGGCTTTGTTTCAACAAACACAAACACACACACTACTATTTTCTGCTGATCCCCATATTTACTCCATCTGGAACTAATTAGGCCTAGCTATTATCTGTGCAAGTCTAAACATTGTATGCATTGGTATTGTTCCTGATTCTTATACATAGCATTCAATGTGTTAATTGAAGGTTCTTTATAAGTCGTGTGCATAACAATAACAGAAGTAGTTGGCAATGGAAATCTTAGGCTTTAGGCACCTCCAAAAATTGTCATTAAATAACTAAAGAAATTTTAAATTTTAAAAAAAATACTCCCAGCTCCAAGTTGCATGTTTACCAGGGGTTTCATTACCTTATACCCCAAACAAAATTGTTATGACTTTTATGAATTAACCTCAGTGTGACTGAGAGTTGAGAGTGACCGTCACACAAAAAAAATGCTTAGAGCATCACACTAGTGGCTTAATGTTTTGGGGAAAGGTTTTTAACCAACATCTCTTGAATGACAAGTCACAATGCATTCAGTTGAAGGAGGAAGTGTCTGTGAATCCCCTAATTGTAAGCAGCCCACTACAGAACAAGTGCAACAGGCAACAATTCACAGCTACATTAAAGAAAAAAAGAAAGCTTCCTTTTTTTTTCCAACCTTTCCTTCCTCTCTTTTCATCCGCTCTCCAATTCCCACTAACCAAATGTCCTTACAATGAACAGTCACCTGCTTTTCATTTAGGGGAAAAATGCACCCCAGGCATTCCAGTCTCTCCTTCCCCCCCCCCCGCCTCTAACTCCACTCTCTACATGCATTTCATCTCAGTGAGGTGGATCCCAGGGAGGAAATTACTCAGTCATCCAGAAGTGAAGTGGGGAAAAAAGGCCTTCTTTTTTCACAGACCATCAGCATCACTGAGAGAGGGGAACACAGAGTGGTCATCTTGTGTTGGTTGTCAGGATTTGGTACTCATTCAACTTTCTGAGTAGAGCAGGGGGTGACTGAGGAAGATTTATTCGTGGGGGGCAATGGAGACATAATTGTTTGGTACAGAGTCTCTTAATTGTAACGCAGAAGAAAACGTAACGCAGTATTGGCGCTAATTCTCTTAATTGGCAACTAAAAGTCCCGTAGGTGTGACTGTCTCTATGTGTCAGCCCTGGGATTGACTGGGGACTGGTAGTCTGATGTTAGGAGCTGGGATTGGCTCCAGTTTTGCTTTCAAGGTTTTGATTTTAAGCCATGCTAGCGGCGTGGCTCTAGTTTGATTTTAATAGCAATGTCAATCGGATATTGGATTTATTGCCATGAAATGTGGTACAGAGATTCAGACATTCATGATCCCCACAGAGGGATTGAAATAACATCTGTGGTCCCTTGAGTCTTCATCTAGTGCCATTATCAAGTCAAATTTTTAATTCATCCAATGCTTTGGTTTGACATTCCCAATCAGCCTCAGCTCTATGTTTTGTTTAGTGCTAATTAGCTAATGTTAGCATGCTAACATGGTAAAATAAACATGGTAAACATTACATATGCTAAAAATCAGCATGCTAATGTCACTGTGAGCATTTAGCTCATGGATGTATTAAAAAAACCTGGATTAGCATTTGAGAAGAAGCCATCATGGAGCCAAAAATTACCCGGATGGTCGGTGCTGCTTAGCACTGTGTGGCTCAAAGAGCAGGTACACAAGAGATTTACCCTGGCCGAGCCCACTACTTGTAATTTAGCCAGATTACAAGCCAGAGAACTTGTCTTGGCCTGGGTAGATCACTTGGTAGAGCGTGCGCCCCATGTACAGAGGCTCAGGCCTCACTGCAGCAGCCGCAGGTTGCTCTCTCTCTGTACATGAGCTGTCCTCCATCAATAAAGGCCTAAAATGCCACAATTTTTTTTTAAATAAAATAAAAAAATATGGTGCTCGTGGAATTAACGGTGACTGAACCTTGACTGTATTAAATGAAAGTATTAAAATATTGAATGAAACATGAGAATAGAAAATTAAAGTGTAAGAACAGTGGAATACAGTAGAATGATATACTTGTTTATTTCCAGATATTTTTAAAATGTGTCTCCTTCCATTATAACATCTGAAAATACTTCAATAAAAAAACACTGTCCATGTAGTTTTATGAGGTGATTTTATCAGGGGAAGCACCTTAGGCATTTCAGAAACAAGTGAGCAACGTGAATGAAACAAATGGTTTAGCTCCAAAACAAAATACACACTGCTTGTAAAAAAAAATCCGTCCCAAGTTCGTACGAGGATGTTTCCAGGTATTAGTTAGTCTCTCAACAGAAAACTACATGACACAAACAAGTCTTATGAAGCCACATTCCTCAAAGATCAAGACAAAGTATTGAATTCGTAAAATAAAGGAAGAAGGAAATAACATCCTCACACTTTCATTTAATCATGTAGAAAATACTGTCATGTTTAACCTATTCATACATCCTGCTTTGCTTATTGTAGATATGTTCAGCTTTTCTCCTTATATCCACTTCTTCTTTACTGTTTATTTATGTCTGTTGGTTTGATGTGTGTTTCCTGGTAATCTCTCACTGCGAGTGTAAAATAAATTCTATAATATTGCTGTAACACAATTAGATTGTGATTCCCAGGCCTGGATTCAGGTATGTGTTTTGGAATCTCACCACAAATCCATATTGAACAACTCAAACGAGTTCTGTTTCATTTGTTTTCAGTGAAAATGTCAAAATCGTTCAAGATAAGCTTTCTGTTTAAGAACACAAAGCTCAGCTAAACGCTAAACTTTCTCTCACAGTATTGCGGTATAGCAACCTATGAAAATAAATGATACATGTGGAAGAGAGATGGCTACGAGCCCCGAATGAAACAAAGCAAGCAGGACGGCCTTTGCTAATAACATTGATTCAGTGGGATAAAACAGGTTTAATCAAAGACAGACAAAGTTCATCATAGGAGCCAACCGCCGAGGGAAAACAGCACGTATTCCATATCGTGCTGGGTTGGCAGAGACTCAGGCACTTTGACGAGACCAGTGAAAACTAAAACCATGAACCAAAATGTGCTCTGGGATGGATGGGGATGACCCCATCCATCGATGTTTTTAGGGATTTTGTTCTTATGATTAGATCTCATAATTTCCTGAAGAGTGCCTCTTCCGTTCTTCCAAACCTGATAAAAATCATTTCTGGATTGTTTCCTAAAATACTTTGAATAAGGAAAATTCAAATAAATCCAACAATTCCCTTGTGGCACTGAGAATAAATACAAACCAAGTCACTTTTGGAGTATAAATCAGAAGAATGATTAAAAACAACCCTCAATCGCAAATCCCAGTCCCTTTGGAGAAATGCACAGGCAGCGCAGCAGGACGCTGTCAGCGCCACTTCCAATGACCATTGTTTGGCCTCACACTTGAATGCATAGGTATCCACGGGAGGTCTCAGATCACATCCAGAGTTAGAGGTTATCATGGCATTAACAAGTTCCGTGGGCCTCTTTGGTGAGGGCCCTCGACTGACAGATTGGAGAAATGGTGCCAAGAAAGATCTTGATCTCCTCAAACAATCCGGACTCTACAGCTGGACAAGTCAAGAAATAAACACTGGTGTAACGGAGAAAACTCCCAGCTCGTATTCTTTATTTCTGCAGAGTGCTTCATCGTGATCTCAGAGCTTTCATATTCATTCACACAAATGCACACACGCTCAACTTTTGGCATCAGCTTTAATAAAGTGACATGTTTTCCTGGGTTTGATCAGTGATTTGTTGCTGTGTAAAAACAGTGTCTCATTAAAATATCTTTTGCATAAGTTTAGCTTGGCCGCTCTGTTCTGCTCTGGCAGTTAAGAAGCACAAAGTTTGAGACTACATGTACATTTAAGGAAAGTTTGGGCTTCTAATGACTGTTGCACACATGAGATATTAAGCATAGCCATATAAGGTGGCTTACATGGGGTTGATAAACAGGATATTAAACCTTTAAAGTCAGGCTATGTAACATTTGCTGGACAGCGTCCACAATGACCACAAATGGAAATCAACAAATTGGTGTGTCTGCTTCCTGTTATAATTTTGTGATGAACCACTGAAATTCTCTGTGATAAGCAGGGCAACTGGACTTACTAGAAATTCTTCAAAGAACTTCTAGCAAGTCCAGTTGCCTTTGCTTATCACAGAGAACTGCCATGGCCTGGATGACTGAGAACCATAGACAACCACTGAAATGTTTATCTGTAGCATGCTAACATATGCTAACAGTAGCACAAGTAGAGAAGAGTCGAAAAATGTAGTGAAATGACTCAATGTTAGTAATGTTTGTTATACAGAAATATCAATATTATAAAGGTTGCTAACATTAGCTACAATAGCATGGTCTTACCAGACCCAAGTGTATTGAATTGAGCATGGGTGGGCTTTATTGCTTATAACATCAACTTCTCATTTGTATGATGGAGATTGTGTTATTTCTTCTTTCAAGAGTTACATAGTCTTGTTTTAAACAGAAATCACTAAGCTAATGGACCAATTTTCAAAATACTACTACTGTATTAGTAAAAGTGGAGCTGAGGGCTGGCATGTTTTCAGATTACTAAATAAGTACTGAATAGCAGGGATCACAGCTAGTAAGCTGCAGGGGTTTAAACAGACCACTCAGTTATGTGAAAGGAGGTCCAGTGACACTGACATTGCTGCTCACGCTGACAGGCGCAGCGTGAGCAGCATGTTAGCAGAGCAGTAAGATATATCCACGACATTCCACTTCCGGGATTGCTCCGGTGCCGCCGGAAATTACGCCGGATGTCCCTAATTACGGCCGGATGTCCCTAATTACGGCCGGATGTCTGTTACCTTCCACTTTCTTTGTGTTGGCATTTTAAACTCCGGTGGATTTATGAGGACTATGGTTAACTGCTCCTCAGATATCTGCAGAGTAAATCCAGACAGCTAGCTAGACTATCTGTCCAATCTGATTTTCCTGTTGCACAACTAAAACAACCTTTAAACGTACACATGTTCCACCAAAACAAGTTCCTTCCCGAGGCTATTTTGCAGAGGCACTGTGGCTCCGTCCAGCGCTTAGCGCCGCCCATGACGATTGTGATTGGTTTAAAGAAATGTCAATAAACCAGAGCATGTTTTTCTCCCATCCCAGAATGCTGTGTGGACTCGCCAGACCCTCCTCCGCGGCGCTGTGGAGGAAGATCTGGCAATGCGAGACTAGTGAACAGCAGCAGCTTTAGTGCATCGATGTGTCTACACAGGATGCGTTCAGGTGCAGTATTGGGTTGTACATCACCCCTGTTTTGGCAGTGTTTAGAGCCCAACACACAATTGCTGTAAAGTTAATAGCCTAAAATGGAAGAAAAATGACTTGAAGAGTAAAAGTACACTTCGGGTTGTGTTTACCTGCGTGTAGCGAGAGTAAAATGTGAGTATAAAATAAAAGCGTATCTCTTTCGTCAGACATGCGTGAGACAGACAATTGAAAAAATAATGTAATGATTAACTGCTCTAGGTGGCACATTGGGTGGTTTTATGTTTCTGCCTTAACTACAATATAATCTCAATTTCTCTTATATATATATATATATATATATTTTTTTTTTTTTTTGATTATGGATAATGTATGTTTTCTGAACAGAGTCTAAGAAGATTTCTGTACTTCCAAGTAAACACAAATGATGTTTGTGTTATTGAAATCGCTGTCATTGACGTCATTGCCGACTGGTTAACAAACTGGCAGGGGATTTGTTTTGCTCCAGTATTGAGGGGGCCCGGGGGCCCACATTGAGCTTCCTGTTAGCTGTCTATCTTAACTACTACCAGGTCCAACACCTCCCCACACTCTGCAGCCAGTCCCCACAGATGTTTCACTGCTCTAACAGTGACCTCTGACCGTCATTCTCAGGGGACTAACAGGCATTTCCCCGAGTAAGATCACCTGTATATATCAATTGCCCACAAGAACAAATTGAAGTACAGCACTGAAAACCCAAAGAGGCTGACAACAAGTACAGAATATATTTTAAAACATATATATATATATATATATATATATATATATATATATATATATATATATATATATATATATATACATGTTTTAAAATATATTCTATATATATATATATATCGCTGGTATTCAAGTTTAAGTTCTTGTTTAACGGTTGTTTGGTAAATTCCAATTAAACCCATTCGGAGAAGATTTGAAGTGCTATTTTTATTCTCATCAATTCTTATCATTTTGGCACAGGTGATTTTCCTAGCTCTGGCTAAAACCTCGTTGGGGGCGCACCAAAGATTCCTCTATGCAGAAAAAAAATTGCTAGTTATAGAAACCAAAACAGAACTCAAATTTTAAACAAAAAAAAATGTAATCAAAACAACAAGACTAAATGTTGATAGCAACACTAGCAGCTCCTAGATGCTGACATTTTAAAGGCGTTGATCACAACAAACTGACAATTCTGCTAATCTTAGAAATGTATCAGAAGTGACAAACAAGAAAATCTAGTCCTGAAGGTGCTGCTACAGAAAAGGGAATTGGGTACTGGGGGAAAGTCAATGAAAATTGTTCATCCTTTCAGGAACAGAAATGTGAAATTTGCCCAAATGATGTGATTTCTTGTCTTTTAGAGTTGACATTTTGACCCAAGGTGGCACAAGAGCAAAGTTCATGAAGAGAAACGATTAGACTGTTGAAATAGAAAGAGTCTATACTATAGAATCCATGAAAGTGATCTGTATATTAATGATAAACTGCCAAATAGAATAGATGAGGACCAGAAGATATCCCAGGTAGATTTCATGGAGATCATATCACTAGTTATTAAGTGAGGTTGATATGAACCAAAGTGTTGGTCAAAGCTCATTTTTACTAGAGACTAGTTCCGGACAGAAGGTGAAGGGGTCACCAAAATAATAAACTTCTGGGAACCATTAATCTTCATGCCAAAGAGATCTTGGACATTTGTTGAGCCTAAAGGGTCTGGTGCAGTATATTCTGACTGCCATGATGTTATTCATTACTGTTGATCTGCTTATAATGTGTGCTCATGATGTCATGTCTCACCTCTGACAGAATTAAGTAGTGTGATGGACATGACACGGCACATAACCAGAGGTGAAAAGGGCAAGGATTATTATTTTCTGGGGGGCCAAGCTGGTTACAGCCCTTCAGAGATTTGAGGTAATATTGCACTAAATTAGACACAAAAATTAGGGGGGCATGATGTCAGAGATGATGGATGGTATTACTAGATGTTCAGAACAAAGCTTTGTAAAGAAAAATAACCCTTGCTCTAGGTATGAGCACTCAGTGTTTTAAGGTATGACCATTGGCCATCAGTACATCCTATGAATTTACTATAAACTACTCAGATTTATTTCATCCAGGAGTTGGGGAAAACTTATATCACCAAGAGAGAAAAATGGGGAAACTACAACCCGGTCAAATTTCTGAATCCTGAAACTCCCTCCAGGGATAGTCAGAAGGCCATGGGAGGTTTAAGGCCAATGTGCCCAGTGAAGTATGCACAAAGCTGGGGGTCTTTTCAGGGACCAAAAGGGGTGGGTGGGAGGTGTTACACAAAGCTCAACAACTCCCATAAATCAACTGAGCAGGGGTTAAACTTCCCTTTTTTGTTGTTCAAGATTTTTCAACCAAGATCCAAAGAGCAACGCCAAGATGAAACAGCATTCTCGTTGCAAACGTCCCCAGGATGGCAACAACAGGGTGAACGTCAAGATGGAAAACAACTGCATGGCAAATCCATTATAGTAAAAAAAAAAAACATTGGGGCAACGTAAACCCAGATGTTACAATTACAGAAATGTTTCGTATTTCAAAAGGGGCCCCACATGTGGGTCTTTTTTCAACACAAATCTGAGTTAATCTCAGGAACTCGGTGGGGGGAGAATCAAACTAACAACAGACAAGAGAGAAAAAGGAGGAAAAGGAGATGAGTGCATAGGGTGTGAGAAAAGAGCCAAGCATAAATAAATAGGAAGAAATGGTGGAAATGAGACCAATCTAATCAGAAGGCAGAAGTTGGGGCTCCAAGTCTGTTTGAAACGGCAACAACAGGTTTCAGGTTCATCTATTTAGAGACAGCTAAAGACCACTGACCTAACATTCCTGAGATGACACCATTTCCCAGAGCGATCCTTTTGGGACCAAACTCTGAACCTGGATGGACTGAGTGTACGTTAATGGATATCGATCATCCCGAGGAGTTCTTTGAACCCTGACAACTCTGAAGGTTTAGCCAAGGGTCAATATTTGTGAGGCAGTGATCTGAGGCAGTGTTTCCTACAACAGCACCTTGCTGGACTAGAGGCACCTTGCCATCGCTACCAACACCTGTTTGCTGCAAAAGCCACAATAGGTGGATGCATTCATAACCTGGCATTCTTGAATGTCAACAGGATTTGCATGGCTATAAAACTTTCTCTCAGCAACGGGCAGGTAGAGGACGTTTGATTGGTTTCACAGCCCTTTCAGAGAAACCTGATAAAACTCTCCCCAAAACCCTTTTTTGGCATTTATTAATTATTCAGTGTTTGTGGGGGGGGGAGCGGCAATCTTCCGAAGGTCTTCTTCTCTTTCAAGGCCCTTTGCGCCATCCGTGCTTACTTTGCCCTCCGATCTTGCCCAGAGCATCTTCTGTTCATTTCCTTTGTCCTTCGAGTTGTTCCTGTCATTTCCTATACTCTATATATTCTATACTGGAAATATCCCCCTTTATCCAGGACCATGCTGCTCTGACAGGAGGAAACCCTCCTTATTTGCAGCCAGGCTAAGGAATAGATCTTGTCTAGTTCATGGAGATGGTCTGTTTCCTGCATCTGTACTCACTTACTCACACATGTTAATTCTCCCTGTACCTATCTGTCTCTTCTACGTCTCTGTGGCTTCAGAATAGCTTTTGCAGCTGTACTCACTTTCCCAGCTGCCCAAGGAGTATGTCTGTGTCCATACAACGCAAAGCTGTTCGGTCTAGACAGAAGTGCAGCAAATGTATCATCAGAAAAGAAAAAAAAGAGTACCATTTAAGCATTTGACAATTTTTCCTGATCTTTAGTGGTCTTGGAATATCCTTTGGGTTCCTGGCAAATGTTCATGTTTTAATTGGAATGAAAAGCACATTCTCAGGGAAGGGTTAGTGGTAACCCTAACTCAAACCCCAATCTGTTGGAATAAGGTGTGCCCAAATTAAGGCTGTTTTAACGGCAAACAAAGATCTGCTATTAAGGCAGGGGCTCAGATTGAAGCCCGCCCCCTTAAGTGAGCTGGCTTTGTCATACAGTGCTCTGATGCAGTCAATCAGTGACCCAGAGCTTAGCTGGGGGGCTTTGAGAATCTTTTACGACCCCCCCTTTCACCTCGCCTCCCACTCCTCAAAAGAAAGAACGGTAATTAACTGATGAAGAGCTGTGTAAGATTATCCAGTCTCCTCGCCAAGGACTGCAGCTCTGTCAGTGGTGTGCAGTCATGTCCCAAAGGACCACTGCCGAATGGGGAAGGATGGATCTCAATGGTCTATTCAACTACTCTCCTCTTTCATCCTCTATTCAGCTGAAAAAGAGGAGAGCAGAATGCTATGTTGTATATTTGAGCAAGGAATGTTCTTTCATATCAGCACAAATTAGGAAAAGCACTCAGTGTTTTAAGACAAGTGTCGAGATCATGGTCGCAATGCTTTTAGCGTGGACACACACACACACACACACACACACACACACACACACACACACACACACACACACACACAGAGTTCTTCACTGACCACATCATAGCTTAGAGGGCACACAAGTGCACAAACAGCCCCTCACTGTGAGCGGGAATGCGCGGCAGATTGAATTATACAAGAGAAAGCAAAAATAGCTATGTGTCCCAACCACCTAGAGCGAAACAGAGCAGGACACAGAGGGAGTGGGAAAGGGTGAGAAAGAGCGACTGAGGGAAAGAGAACAGGGAATCCATTTCATTCAACTCAGTGTCAGAGCAGAAACATTTTAGTCTGTGCATGGAGCTGTAGAGAAATATTTGTTTCTCGATGGAGAAAACACCCTCCCATTCTCCTTCATAATATCTGCCTCATTCAAATGTGTCACCGTGCCAAGGCCCCCCACAGCCGGGGTCCCAACCCTCAACCCAGCCCCCGACGATAGACCACCCAATAGATCCCCAGCTTGATTTGATCAGAGTTTCCTCAATGGTACTGGGCTTAAGTATCATCATTCCAATGACCCAGCAACAAAATCTCGGCAAACTCATTGTCGCTAATTGCATCATCAAACTGATTCTGTCACTCAACTCACTCATGCACTACTCTTAATTCTACTAGGACGTAAATTATGCGATTGAAGTTTGCAAGTTATTATATTTGCATTACCAGAGGTCTGCTATTCTGTGCAAACTGCTCACAGAAGTGACAGAAGTCCTGTGCTGACAGTTACAAATCAATGAAAAGACATTGAAACCAGTGGAAAGTCATCTCACCCAGAACATGCAGGACAGGCAGACCCAGGTACGTGCAGGTCCAGCCAGAGCTGCAGGCAGGCTGAGAGAGACAGACGGCATGGTGACGGCCAGGAGTGATGATGCTGCTGCTGCTGCTGCTACAGACCAGTGGGCTTCCTTAAGTATAATCCAGCCAGGAGAAGAGTTGCCCAACGCTGCATAGCCATGACTACCCTGGACATAAACACTCTCTTTCACCTCGGGCTCCTGCTTTCTCCCACTTCCTCACTGTCTGACTTGCTTTCTGCTCCTAAATTGGATCCTGACTGCCTCTCCTCTCCTCTGCGATCGCTCTGCTCACTCTGGCTCTCTTCCCCTCTGCCGGGGAAAAGTTTCACAAAGCCTTTTGGGGGGGGGGTTTCAGGCTGCCCCCACTACTCCACAGGAGCAAAGGGGGAAGGGGGTGCTCTGTTTATTATCCATCCCTTTTGCCCCTCCTTTCTCTCTCTCATCCCATGTCTCCCTCCCTCTTTAGCCCTCTAAGTCTCACCACTTTTAATTTCATTCATTCCTTGATCCCACCCCACCCCCTCCCTGTTTGTCCCCCTCAGCATCCGTCGCACTTCACCTCCCCCCTCCCTCCATCCCTCTCTTGCACAGTTTCCCTGTGTATTTCTGTATTGAGCCCATTTTAATATTTCATAAACTCTGTCTCCCCCCTGCATTCACCCGTGTGATGAATTTCCATCCATCCATCCCTGGCATTTCTCCTGACACTGGAAAATGCTATCCTGTATCATTTGGGATGTCAGAGAGGACACCTGCTATTTAGACTGTCACTCTCCTCAACATTGTTTGACATTATTTGATGCTCAATTTTTAACAATTCTCCAGAAATGTCCACACCTGTCCCAATTACAAGGCAGAACAGCTGCAAGTTTGCATACTAAATTCTTTAAGTAACAGTAATAGTTACAGACACCTGTTCCCAAGTCATACCTTTTGCATGCAAGCACCAATGAAATGAAATTCACAGATGCGGATTATGAGCTTCCATGACTACAGTTTTTTGTCTTATTAGGTAATAAAGGCACCTGTCCTGACAGGACTGAATAAAACTGTACATTTATAAATCACACATAATATTGTGCGTCTCTGGGTGCGATTCCAATTAATGATCAGCACATGCAATATCAAAATAAGACGTATTTTCCTCTCATTCTTACAATTTATGGGTAACACCTACCTGCTTCTATATTTTTCTGACCATCAACAAATCCCACGACAACACCAAAATCAACAATGTGTTAAATTATGTCACAATAGTTTCTGACTTCTCTACCCTGTGGCACTCAGCTCCAAGGCCATTTATCCCTACTTAAAAAGACATAAATCTCAAAACACGGGTCACAAATAAAAAGTTGTATCTATTAAAAAAGGCTCAGTAATATATGAAAACAGCCGGTCACTGTAGTTTTTAGCAATTGTTACTCAACGAGACGTAATAGTGCATTTGTTGGGGACTATTTTCAGCTGTGGATTAATACACATTTGGTATGCTAGTGTGTATTTACAGCAGCAGCAGGACTGAGTATGTGGGATTGAGTCTAAATAAACTACAGTGTGTGTGTTTGTGGTGAAGGAACATGTCACCCAGTGCAACAGTGTGACTCATTAATGTATTAGAATTAAAATTAGTTGGAATAGAGGAATAAGATATAGCAGACTTTGGACACAAAACTTGTTAGTACTTTCATTGTTGGTTTTTGCTTATATTTCTTAACAATAACAAAAAAAAAATGAATATAACCAGACTTATACTTTAACCATCTTGGAGACTCCTTTACCATTTTCAATCTCACCCTTGGCCTCCCACATATGTCCCCTTTTCAAAGACAGAAAGTGAAAGAAGTCCTGGAGGACCTACCTCTAGCAGTAGCAGTGGCCTCAAACAGAGTCCCGCCCCCCTCCATCTTCACCCTTTAAACCAGAGAGGGGCCGGGAAGCTAAGGCTGCTTCATTAAGTTCTCACTGCTCATCAATGACCACGTTAGCCCCATGCGTGACTCTTTATCCCCTTGTGTGGGGACTTCGTTTTTCTCACACACACACACACACACACACACACACACACACACACACACACACACACAAATCGAACCATAACATGTGGGCTACATGCACCTGTAAACACTCATGGACCCATAATCTTCCCACATACACAAATATTCTCACACACGTAATTTGTGGTCCAGGCCCACTACTTCCTCACAACATAAACACACAAAAATAAACTATCAAACTCACAGTATGCTGCATATATACAAACATTCACCAATAACCACCTATTCCTCCCCCCCCCACCCCCACTCTCATACACACATCATTCACATCTTTCTCACACACTACATAAATACACAGACACACCCACACACAGAAACATACAAACTCACTCACTCACTAACTCACCCAGTGGCACATAGGATTAAGCCCCTGGTATTTCCTGCAGGCCACCCCTACAGAGACAAATTCGCTAAAGGAGACAATGTTAGAGAGAAAACATTTGGACTTAATCCCCCACCCAACCAACACACACACACAAACACACCACACTCCAGTTGGAATTTTGTCTGAAAAATGCAAGAACTTTGCAGAAACAATGGTTATTTTTCTACATTACTGCATATCTGTGTCTTTTTAGGGCTTCAACTAAAAATTATTTGTATTATTGCTTGATGTATTTATTTCAATTAATCAACAAATTCCCATTTACCAACTGGTCTGCTAGTCTTGCATTGCCAGACCTATCTCCACAGTGCTGTGGAGTTAGATCTGGCTACACCACAGATGCATTCTGGGATAGGAGATTAAAAAAAAAAAAAACACTATGGGTTGTTTGCATTCTTTAAACCAATCACAATCGTCTTGGGCGGCGCTAAGCTCCGGACGCAGTGACGGTGGCTCTGCCAAATAGTCTCAGGAAGGAACTTGTTTTGGTGGAACATTTGCACCCTGCTAAAGAAAATGCCTCATACAATATTAAATGTTAACTGTTTACACAATACAGTACCATATTTAAATTAGCTGGATACATTGTTAAACCTCATTTGTTTTTACTAGTGTATCACCGTGTGTACTTCGTCCACATCAATAGGTCCCAAAACGTCCCAGTTAGAGAGTAAATGCCGTAAACATTTTCTTTGTAAATCTTCACAATCATTCACCAAAAGAACCAAGCAGGCCTGCCTTGTTGCACGATCCAAATTTTTTTCACAACTTGCCATTTTCAGCGTGTAGCTTGCTAGCTCGAAGTTTGTTCATGTTTCCACTAACTAATGGATTTTGAGAACGGCAACACGCATCCGGCGCATGTCAGGCAATTATCCTGGAAATGTACTTCCATTGATCAGGAATAGTAGTCTGCTAAGTGGAAGTCCAGGCTTGTTTAACTGTTGGTCAAACAGCCCAAAAGTGAAATTGACAATGCTATGAAAGTAACAAAACTAAGCAAATCTTAGCATAGCGATTTACCTGCCCAATTGTTGCAGCACTAGTTTGTAAAATCAAGATCGGCACTTTCGTAATGACGCATAGCTTCAATATATTGTAGGATGCTAACTAGCATACTTTCACAGTTTACCTGGCAATGCCAGACATATCTACTTTTAGATCAGCATCAATACTTAACGAATGCAAGATATTCATGACAACAATGAATCAAACTTTTTGGTCACTTGAGGACAGTGGAGACAAGGTGTAAATTAAACTTAATACAACATGCCAACTTGTTAGCAGACAGTTGAGTCATGTTTCTGACCACCTGGAGAATTTAAGTCCAATATTTACTCTCCGTTGTAGCTGTTTTTGCCTCCACCAACTCCTGAGGAAAGTATCTGGCTCTTTAGCTGCTAAGTGCTTCACAATGTTCACTAGCTTAGTTGCTAACTGTGTTTAACTGCTGTTTGTTGCAGGTAGTGTACAGTGGGATTTTAGAGGTTTTTTTTCGCTAAAATCAGCTGGCGCCTGCTGAACCAAGGTTGATGAGAGTTGCGAGATTGAACTAACATTATCTCTATGAACAGATATTTGCATATGAATGCAGAATCTGTAGGTAAAGAGACATGACTTCGGTATCGGAAGCATTCTGGTTTCCGTTTGTAGTCCGAGTAGAATTGACCAATCCCGTTTCGGGGTTTGCTTGCATGCAGGTCAACAGTCTGTTGGCATCAGCATTGGTGTTTCCAAAGGTCTCTGTTTGCGGCCGTTGAGACTGCAACACAACCCTGCAGATTCCAAACCAAAACGGGGTCAGAAGTGTTTTCAAATGTGTCGGGGTTAAGGGGCTCTGAAACGTCGGAGTAGTGTGAATGCAAGGTGTACGATATTTGTTTTTAAACCAAAACGTAGCAATGTAAATGTAGCCTAAATCATCGTCGGACCGATAGCCGATGGATTCCGAGATGTGAACTAACATAGCAGAGTTGCGGGCCGAAAAACCAAAACAATGAGCTAAAAGATGCTAAACTGCTCTGTTTATCCGAGGGGAACAGCAGCGGATGATAATTCTCTGTGGGTTCATCACTAGAAGTGACCACTTTCGACACACAAAAAAAATATTGATTAAAGCAGCTTACATTTTCTTCTAATTTGATTAAATTCATTATAATAATAATTCATTTAGATCTCAAAGTGTATCTAACTGCTTGAGGCTATTTTGGAACATGACACAAAGTCACTGAATGACATTGCACTTGAGTGTTCTCCAGCAGGGCTTAGTTGTACTAAAATGACATCTAAGCCGGTCACAACATCGCACACCATGTTCTAGTCTTGCATGAAGTCATCTCCAATTCCCTGTCAGCACACGCTAGTGTGACAAACAGTGCATGATGCGTCATTTATTTTTGATGAACAAAATATCTTCTAAATATAACATCGGGATTTACAGCACAGGCTGTGAAAATACTATGTTACTAAGTAAAAGTCCTGCATTGAAAAGGTTACTTAAGTACAAGTATATATTAGTATAGTATATAAGGAAAATGTATTTAAAGTATTAAAGTAAAAGTACTCAATCCAGAAAAATCCTCACGTTTTAGAAACTGGAAATGAGTTTTGTCAATCAGAGTGTTTAATGGTCTAATCATTTCAGCTCTACTTGTAGGCCTATATATTGTTGGACAGTTTAATTTATATTAAATCATCGTGTTTATAAATTACGTGTTTTGTGTGCAAAAATCTTAATTTGTAAATTAAGTAAAGCAGTGGAGTAAATAGTCCAATATTTCTCTCTGAAATGTTGCAGAATAGAAGTAGAAAGTGGCATGAAAAGTAAAGTACAAGTACCTCAAATTTGTAATTAAGTACAGTACTTGAGTAAATGTACTTAGTTACATTCCTACATTACTGTCCAAGAGTCATTTTTGTTACAATACTGTTGACAGACTATATTTCCAGAGGTGGAAAGTAACGAAATCCATTTACTCACGTTACTGTATTGAGTAGTTTTGTTGTGTATTTTGTATTTTTCAAGTAGTTTTTAAAATCTGTATTTTTAAATGTACTTGATTATGTTTTGAGTGAAGTATTGTATTTTGCTACATTACAAATCCCATCCGTTACTGAGTTTTAAAAAAAACTTTGACTAACGCAAACCGAAAGGAAGAAAAAGATTTGTGCCCGGAACCACTACACCAGAACTGGGCATTCTTTTTTGTGTGATAACGTATGCAGCTTCTTCTTCTCTGGTTGCAAGTCACAATTAAAAAGAAGTAGAAGAAGAACTGCACCCTGTCGGACCCATGGATGTGTCGGCGAGCCGCGAACTGAGCGGGAGACGTTAGCACGGACGTGAATGAGCCGTTATCCCTCAAAAATGTCCGCTCATGGGAAAGAAAGAAAGGTCGATAGAGAGCGCCGAGTTTTTAACCAAACATGGACTTCTAAGTATTTATTTACTGAAGTCAAAGGTAAAGCCGTGTGCTTAGTTTGCAGAGAACAGATCGCTGTGTTAAAGGATTATAATTTGAATAGCCACTACGATACTAAACACGCAGAGAAATACAACAACTTGACTGATGTAGAGCGGGCACGGACATCTGAAGCTTTGCAAAAGCAACAAGGCATCCAGGGATGCAGCAGTCAAGACCAGCTTTGTGATATCCCACAAAATCGCCAAAAACAGTAAGCCATTTTCTGAAGGGGAGTTTATTGAAGAGTGTTTGGTGGACTCTGCTGCGCTAATATGCCCAGAGAAAAAAAGAGACGTTTGAGAACGTGCCGCCTGACATAAAATTAACATTGAGCAGAACTGAGTTTAGCCTATTGGTCCGGCCCTCCACAACAGTCCCTGTTTCTCATGTGGCCCCTTGAGAAAATGAATTGCCCACCCCTGCCGTAGGACAACGTATGTAGGAGACTGGCTAAATTAATTCACATACATCTAATTAGCTCATACGGTCTACTTAGGTGTGTAGAAGCTAGCTGCTAGTCTGGGCTGTGAACATTAGGGTCTTACCCATTTATGGAGTCAAAACACCTGATTTGGTGGCCGGGTTGGCTCAGTTGGTAGAGCAGGCGCACATATACTACATAGAGGTTTATGCCTCGACGCAGAGGTCCAGGGTTCGAGTCCGAACCTGTGACGATTTCCTGCATGTCTCTCCCCTTTCTCACCTAGCTGTCCTGTCCATTAAAGGCAGAAAAGCCCCAAAAAATGATCTTAAAAAAAAAAATTAAGCTGATTTGGTGTGATTTGCATTATAACTGTTGTTCATGTATGTGAAGAAAAGAATGATGGCCCTCAGAACTAACAATGTATTGTACTTTCACTTTCAATTGATTGTTTGAAAACGTTTTATGGGATGGTCTGAACTAAAATTGCACATTATACCTTCCTAAGGGTCTTAAATGTCATGTCTGACATGTGTTATGTTCTTATTACATGTGCATACATTTGTATAGATTTTTATTTAATTAAAAACAAAATAGTTTTGGATTTATGACCCCTTGTCCTATATAGATAGACAGACAGACAGACAGACAGACAGACAGACAGATAGATAGATAGATAGATAGATAGATACTTTATTCATCCCAAAGTAAATGTTAGGATCTAGTAGCTCAGACAACCTTAACACAACAAACACATATACACACATAAATAAGAATAAAAATAAAAATAAAAATCACGCACAGAAATGCAATGACCATGATAAGGTAAGGTGCTATGGTAGACTGTGTGCAATGGTGATAGTGCAAAAGAGAACAGTGCAGGGATTGAACAGTGTAGTAGAGTATTATTAAATATTAACTATGACTATGAAATATTAACATTAGAAAAATACATTTTCACTACACCCTGTTTTACAGTTTTTTTAATGTAACTAAGTAACTTTTACTTGAGTAATTTTTCAGATAGGTAATTTCACTTGTACTTGAGTAATATTTCATCAAAGTATTAGTACTTTTACTTGAGTACAATATTTTTGCACTCATCCATCTCTGTATATTTCTCCCTAAAGACTATGCAGTTACAGCAAAGCCAAGTACAGCCGCAGCACCCACTGGTGGTCACTGAACCAACTGCCTCCACATTTATAATCAAACACTTTTTCAGTTATTAAATATAGGAGGGATTGCAGAGATAATCGGGGGTGGGGGGGAGGGGAGGGAGGGAGTGTGCGTCAGGGTGAGGGAAGTTGTAATGTAGTGGACGGAGGGTGGGCTTATTTCCAAGGCTAATCAGATCACTTGTGAGATTTGTTTTAGTACCTCTTTAACCTTGACCATTTCGGTCTTCTTTTGTAAACCAGAGCCGAGAGCGGACAGCGGGGTACTCGCACAATTAGGAAGATTAACCAGTGTCAGGTCACTGTCCTTGAACCAAGAAAAGATAGACAAACAGCAGATGGATCAAAGCTGTGCGCCCTGTTACAATGGATTACTTTTTTTTTTTTTTTTAAAGGTTTCAGCAGACAAAAAAGAAATACGAAGCAAGCAAGGAAGTTTATCAGACACAGAAGGTAAAGAGGTGGAGAGAAGACAAAAAAGACTGAAAGAGATAAACTAGGGTCTGATAAGCAGATAGAAAGACGAGAGAGTGAGTGTGTAAACAGAGGGGTGTGTTCTCATATCTTGGCTGACGTCCTAGAACCTGCGAGATGAAGGGAGAGTTCACTTGTTGACAGACAGAGGAAGAAAACACTCCAGCAGGCCCCCCAACACACACAGACATGCACACACCCTTTCCCACCCCCGTGACTCCCATCTGTTGAAAACAATACAGACCCCGGGCCCTCCCTTTGCCGAACACTCACATGTGCGTGCACGTTTTTCTCTGTTGTCTCTGCTGCGTAGCGCTGAGAGGAAGGGCTGTCCAGTACATACTGACCCATGAACACAACAACAATACTCTACAGTACATGGTGTGAAGCTTACTCTTTGTGAAGAATTATGAGTAAACATAAAAGGGAACATTTTTGGGATCTTTCCCAATTTGGAGACATCTTTGGAGTAAGGGGGTTTCAGGAGGGTTTCACTAACTTCACTACACTTCCCACAGATCACCTGTCACTATAGGCTATCTTTCCTAAAGTTCCTCATTTTGAAATTTCACTCTGCAGACCAACCTTTTTCTATACATGTAAACCACATTGGATACTCACTTTTTCTTCCATTTATGTCAAACAATCTGCTTTTGCAAACTTTCTGTGCAGCAGAAAAAGAGCTACCTAACGCCAGGTACATAAAACAACAGAGCCTAAATAGTACAGATATGTGAATAAATAACAATAGTAACACAGTTAGAGCCTAGCTGGTGAACACATGTAGTGTTTTGGAGCATTTAGCAGCCAGATGTTTCTGTCAGGAGTTCATGGAGAACATAACCACAGCTAAAAAAAGAATTTAATATTGGACTAATCGTCAGGTGGCCAGAAACATGACTCCAAATTAATTCTAATGTGGCTCCACATTAATCTGACGCGCCAGATGTTTTTTTACACAGAAGCATCTGAGAAGCAGTCATTGGAAACTGTTTGGAAAAGGGCAGGCACTTTTAGAAAAATTACCTGGCAGGTGATTGGATGAACCATCTGTCGGCAGAAGAGCAAAAACATCTTTTCCTTGGAGAAAAGCCTTTAGTGGCGCTCTTTGCTCTTCTTTCAATGAAGAAATACCCTAAACACACAATTTCACTTGGCTGGCAAATGTAGGATTAATGTGTAAGTGTATCATTCCCAAGGAAAGTATAATTTGAGTCACCTGACTGACTGAGAGGGTCACAGCACAGGGTCCCCATGGACCTGGCCGGGGGTTCAGCTGCTTTTAAGCACAGGCATCTACTCACGGCACAACCACACAGCCCTGGTAAGCCGCTGTTGCTAACAATTTAGCCCGTCAAAGCCAGTGTAGACTGGCCAGAACGAATGGTACGTGTCCACATAGTTGTTTGACGGCAGGGATCGCCCTGCTTCCCAGCATTGGACACTTAATAGTCTCGCCACTAGCACTTATCAGTTTCTCTTCACTGACCACTGACAAGCAAAGAAAGAGAGTCTACATCCTGCAACAACCCTGAAGGCTTCACCTGATTGGATGAACGCTTCACGTGGGTCTGTCTGCTCCCGAATTTTAAAACAGACCCTATTGACGGCTCGTTTGGAAAACTTTCTCTTATTTTTACGAAAATAGTTCACTGAAATGTGTTTCTGAAAACAATTTACGCAAAAAATACGTTATGCAGTTGCTGAATGTGTCTTCATTTTAGATTGACAATAAATCTGGCTGGGCGCCCCTTATTTGCAAAAAGAAGCCTGGACCTCAAGCCTGGATTTAGCAACTTGACATCCTGCTTCTCGAAAGTTGCTGCAACGCCACCAGAATGCATTTACCGGCTGCTTACATGGAAATAGAATGGAAAGCGTGGAAATGACACTTGCTAGTGGAGACGTACCATAAGGGCAACTGCATGTAAATTGCGATTTCGCCCCTGTTGAACGCCACCTCATGGCACAGAGACCATCAAAGTGCCAGCAGAGGAAGATGCACAACCCCAGGAGAAGGATTCGCATGCTAAACACCTTCAATGTGTCTGTAGCCAGACAGCCATGGACCAATAACATTTTGTTCTTTAATTAGGGATGAGCTCAGTGTGTGTAGATGAGTACTGTGTGGTGTGTCTGTGAGGGTGTGTGTACTAAAACACTGAGCAGTGGCAGTGGCATTTGCAAGATTAATGGCTCTGTTCGACAGCACAGACCTACTATCAGGAAAAGTGCCCAAGTCAAACTGGCAATATCCTGGCCTCTGTGTGTGTGTGTGTGTGTGTGTGTGTGTGTGTGTGTGTGTGTGTGTGTAATAAAGTGCTTATCTCTCCTGCCTGTCTCATCCTCTGTGCTCACAGCAGGCCTATCACTAGCTGGACGCCATATAAATATTAATTTTGTTTCCATTGTCATTTGGCAACTGCAGATGGAAATGTTGGGACATTTGGTGACTGAGTCATGCAAAACATCATAATCCCAACGTTTCATACATATCCCAACGAGGCTATTACTCCTAAGGTGAATTAGGTGTTTTTCTGTTGATCACACTGAATGTCACGAGTATGCTACGAAAATTAATTGAAATCATATAACTTTTTTGCAACGTAGAGTAAAGACTGCATATCAACGGTGTGAGGAAATCAATGAATGAATAAATGTATTTTATAGTCTACAAAGAGACTGAATGTAATAATAATATAATAATAATACATTTTATTTATACATCGCTTTTCATTTTACTCAAAGACACTATTTACAATAAAACCAGTACATTAAAGGACAAATCCGGCACAAAATGATCCTAGGGGTTAATAACACATGGGTACTGAGTCAACTGTTCTCTGGGATATGTTTTCATGCTAATCGAATGTGACCAGTTTTATCGCACACCGCTAATTAGCTTATAACGCTAGTCGTCGGGGCACGGGTAAAGTAAAAAGAAATTGTTGTCTATACCACTAACAAGCCTCAAAATAGCACCACACTTCAAGTCGAACGACAAACGCAGTGCAACGTGAGCTGAACTGAATGCACGTTGCACAGCGTTCGTCGTTTCCAAGATGGCGCCCGCCTGTATACGTGAAAGGTACAGTCTTTCTAAACTATCTTTTTAATAAACTGTCTGTACACTTACAAAGTTTTCAATGCTTCGGTTTACATGTAGGGACCCTCATTATGCTACCGTGGAAGTGTGGTGCTATTTTGAGCCTTGTTAGTGGTGTAGAAATAGAGATTTCTTTTTACTTAAACTGGTCACATTCGATTAATGAAAACATATCCCAGAAAACGGTTGACTCGGTACACATGTGTTATTAACCCCTAGGTTCATTTTGCGCTGGATTTGTATTTTAAGCACATTCAAAACGCAATAAAATCAACACGCCAATTAACCATTGAAATGCTCCTCGGAGTCTACAGCCAAGCTAGCAGCTCTGTGAGGCGGTGTTTAGGCACAGTGGTGCTTTGAGCTAAATGCTATTGTCAGCATGCTAACATGCACATAATGACGATTCTAACATGCTGATGTTTAGCAGGTATAATGTTAACTGCGGAAACCACTTTAACATTTGCTAATAAGCACAAAACGCAAAGTACAGCTGAGGCTCTTGTGAATCTTACAATTGTAAATCATACCTGATACGGTTTAATGTGACAGAAATTATAAAATTGATTGTTTGATGTCATTGGTTTATAATACCTACAAAGTAGTGGACAAACCAAATTTTTGACCTGATGATGGCGTTAGAGGAAATGTTAAGGGATCACAAAAGGTATTACAATTCATCCTGAGGTGGATACAAATGTCTGTACTAAATTTGATTGCAATCCATCCACTAGTTGTCGAGACATTTCAGTCAAAATCACAAATGTTAACCCCATGGTGGCGCAAGAGGAAAGGTCAGGGCATTAGGAGTCGTCCTCTGGGAACTATGAATGTCTGTACAATATTTTCTGGCAATCCATTTAATACTTTTTGAGATATTTAAGTCTGGACTAAAGTGGTGGACCGACCAACCAACCGCCAGACAAACCAGCCGACCAAACGGCATTGCCACCTCTAGAACCATACTGCTAGCGTGGCTTAAAATACTGTTTGTCTCAATCAACCCAGAGTTAATGCAGCTCTGTTCCAAGCAAGAAACAGCATGTGGTTTTCTCTATTACAAACAGGAAAATCTGGCAGCCACGAAAGCCAAGTTCAACATGTAGGTGCATTCATCTTAAATAGAAAAAACACTTACGCTAGTCCAAAAAAACTTAATTCAAACAGCATCTAAAATATGAACTGTACCTTGTTTTTACTTTGCCTTTGTTTCCAAAATGGGAAGATGCAGTAGAAGAACAATTTTGCCCAACTGAAGACTGCGGCAAGACACCAGTCTAGTCCGCCCATTCTCTCGTGAAAACCTCCTCACGTCCGCGACTGTATAACAGCTGCCGCTCCTCGTCTCCCCTCCCTCTCTAGCTTGTCCTTCAAAACCACTGTCCAAAGGTATGAGACCCTAGTAGTTAGTCTTGGTGAGAATCCTGGGATGGTTGCAGATCTGATCCAAGAAAAGGTCAATCTTTCTTCAGTTTTAGTGGGTAGAAGTTCCCTTAAAGTGTGGGTGAGGTCTTTTCTAACTAAATGTGCCCTTCCCTCTCTTGCCTAGCATCCCTACAGCATCACTCCATCCTCCATCCTGTCCCTTCTTTCTCTGGATGCTGCAGGTTCTTCCATTCAAAGCACGAGGAGGAAAAAAGATTAGGAGAGGGGAAGGCAGAAGTGGGCGGAGGTGGGGTGGGTCGGGTAGAGCCGTCTGTTAAAGAAGGAGGCACTTATAGTGATGGGAAAAAGGGGGGGGAGGTCTTCAATTTAATGTAGAAAGGGGGGCTTGGAGGGAGTCTTGGAGCAGTGAAAGAACAAGTATAGGCTGTCTTGAGTGGAGTAACAGTTAATTCCCAGGAAATAAAATCAGGCTGTAGATTTAAATTATGTTGCAGGCATTCTTCATCTTATGTTATGATTATTGCTCGTTTTATGTCAATGGCTCAGAAGAAAAGATGTCCAGAAGGGAGTCGAGGTGAGTGGATGTATGAATGTACACTATACGACAGAACAAGAGATGGAGATTAAAAAGATGAACGTGTGTGTTGGGCAGGTAAGTGTTCTCAGCGGAGTGTGCTGGTGCATTTGTAGCGGTCAGGGGGGCCCTAATGAAGATTGGCAATCCCACACCAATCATAATAAATGGCCCATGGAGCCTCTGGGCCTGTATGCATTCTGAGTAATTAATATAAAAACTGAGGGCAGCGACAGTGACTCAAGCCAGCAATAGAACTGCTTGTTTACCTTCCCTTATTAGACAAAGTGCAGGGCACATGATATGTATTGTACCAACAACATGGAAAACACTATAGAGAACAAAGAATGCATAAAAGAGCTAGAATTAAAACACTTGATACCTCCATCCCAAAAACACAAACTGAAAATATGACCTTATTAAAAGGGGGTTTATCAACAAATCAAACCAGGACATTTGTCTCTATGTTCTGGCAAATTTCGCATTAGCCGAATAGCCTTATAGAAAAATACATAATAACCTTGTTCCAGATCATGTAGCTACACAGCAAGATACCTTCTTTGTTTCCTTTTGGGGAAATGTGAGAATCAAACATCTGACTTGTTGGTAAAAATACTGCAAGGATAGGCCTACTGCCCTATTTGGGTATATTCTAAGCTGCTTCCTGTTTTTTTAAAAAGGTCAGCCTTTTCCAGATCCACATCCAAAAAATCCTAGCAAGGTGATTAGAATAAAACAGTTATCCTGTAATGTTTAAACTGCTCATCCGAATCTGTACAACTCCTGCTCCACAGAGGGAAGAAACATTTTTTTGTTTTGTGCACACCAATTAGCAGTTCTTGCTCTCAAATTAATTATTTGTGCATCCTGTGCTAATATACCACTGTGTTGCCTTTGATTGATGCATTGCAAGTTGTCAGGCCATGGGAAATGACAACCCTTGAACATAATGTTGTTTAATAGGGTTGGGCATCGTTTGGATTTTACCAATTCTGATTCCAATTGCGATTCTTCCTTTCGATTCCGGTTCTTATCGATTCTCGATTCCGATTCTTTGAGAGGTAGAGTTGAAACGGGTCACATGCTTATTTCACAAATAAGAAGAAAGTTTTATTTTGATTCAATGGTGGTTTGCAGTTTTACCGGGCTTTTTCCAACTTAAAATAAAGCTACCCTAGAGTGCTGCTTACTGTGCTCCATGGCTGCAACACAACAAGCGCCTGGCCGCTACGGAAACCAAAACTTGCGCATGTTAAATTTGGAACCCATGATCAGATTTGAAACCGAATCCTCCAAACAATTCCAAACGATTCCAATAAAGAAACGATTCTACTGGAATCTAGGGCTGCAACTAACGATTATTTTCATAGTCGATTAATCTGTCGATTATTTTCTCGATTGATTAGTTGTTTGATCTATAAAAATGTCAAAACATGGTGAAAAATGTGGATCAGTGTTTCCCAAAGCCTAAGAGGACGTCCTCAAATGTCTTGTTTTGTCCAAAACTCAAAGATATTCAGTTTACTGTCACAAAGGAGAGAAGAAACTAGAATTTTATTAGTATTCACATTTAACAAGCTGGAATCAGAGAAATCTTATTTCTTTTAATAAAAAAATGACTCAAACGATTAATCGAATATCAAAATAGTTGGCGATTAATTTAATAGTTGACAAATAATTGATTAATCGATTCATCGTTGCACCTCTACTGGAATCGTAATTTTTGAAATGATTCCAAGTAGGAATCGGTTCTCGATGCCCAGTCCTATTGTTTAACATCTTAATCTTAATTAAGCAATTCAAAAGTACAAATTAGCAGTTAAAAGCCGAATTACTGATGTATGCACATCGATTAGTTTTAATAAAAACGTGGTATTTCACCCAGATGGGCATGGTTTTGCAGGACGTAGCAGTGCGTGCTTCAGTGAGCTCCGTGATGTCTCAGCCCCTGCTCTGAATACACGTTCATGAATTTATAATATTAATAGTTATTTTAGCACTATTTAGTTGTACATGTTTTCCAGTATAACATTATGATGTTCGATTTGAGAATGTATTAGCAGTCAGTAAGTAATTTAAAAATCTGCAGTGAAGTTTAATCATGGTTGCAGCTGTGCCAGCAATACAAGGAGCAAGTAAACTGATCATTGATCATTGATAATTGGTAAATTGATAATCACTAAAAAAAATAAGAAATCATCTGTTTGAAGTTACAATGAGGCATGAGGTCTCCCGTAGGTTTAATCTTGGGGTTAAGGCAAGATTAGGTTAATATATAACTTTTTAGTTTACGAGTTCGCTAGCTTATCCAAAAAGTGACAAGACCAATGTGAGCCGATGAGAACGTGCATCAGGCACACAATACGCAGGATGTAAGGCACTGCACTCAGGTGAAATTTCAAGTTTTTAGGAAGTCCTTTAAGTTAACACAGTTTGTTCAAGAATACGTACAGTGTTTGTAGCACTGACTCCAGTCTCACAACTGACTGCTAACAATGGACAGCCATTATGCGACCAGGCCCTTAGAGAGACTAACCAACAGTATCATCTGTATGGCATTTACCAAGTCATGGTCAGCTAAAGAGCAGTTAGCCAATATTCTGTGCGTAGCCCGCAGACACTTCGGTGAAGGTGAAGTAAGGCAATCAGGTTTCGGCATAGCATAACCAATCTCCTGAAGTCCTGTTAAAGAAGATTACAAAATACTGGCAAAGGGATAGAGAAGCAGGAGCGAATACAACATCATGCGCACTTCCTGCCTCTCTGCAGTACAAACAATGGGCTGGTTTCAAGTCTCAATCTGGCAATGTCAGGTCTGTTGTCCATTCTAGGAAACCAGACAAGAGGTTAGGGGGTTAAGGGGTCATTGTTCCTGAGCGAATACAAGGGGAAGTGGCCGGTCATGGTTTTAATGGGGGGCTGGCAGAGATGTTTTGGTCACAGCTGGTGGTATTCATTCGTCAATTTAATTTGATATTACCCATCAATAAGATGCAGTGTAATACTAAAAGCACTAGGGCTGCACAATGAGGAAAATATGCGCTATGCGATAATGTTGTTGAATATCGCGATAACGATATTACTCGCGATACATAAACAGATATTAAAATGTACTCAGTTCTGCATTTCTGCTGCTTTCAGTATTCTTCTACAATCCAACAAAATGCTTGTTTAATTTAAAACAAATAAAAGGAATTTATTTCCAACATTCTTTTATGGACAAATTGAACATTATATTGATTATAAAAGGCAACACTAAAAAAAGGCACAATTACATTTTAAAGTGCAGTTTTCTACTCATATTTTCATTCAACTAACACAAAAAAATCTGTTTTGTGTCTATCGCGATATGTTGCAGCCTTTCGCGATGTGTATATTTCGCAAAAAAAACGATATATTTTGCATCCCTAAAAAGCACCAATAAAGAAAAAATGTTTGCACTGCTGTCTAGGCTACTGTTATCTCTACCCAATAGTTATATTAATATTGTAAAAAAAGGTATCTTTGGATTATCAAGTCAACATTTAAAATACCGCACTGATTAAGTTAGTATATAACACCCAGTGCCAGTTATTAGCCACAGCCTCCTCTTCAGACTCACTTTGTGAAGACACAGTGCTACACTGCAGCTCACTGCACACACTGTGATTAAACTGTGTGCTAAGCTCTCACCTTCTCCCATATTTCAAATGTACGACAGCTGTCAATGACATCATGCAGCAGTCAGTTTACACCCTGTATGCACATGGTTGCTGTAAAACACTGTTGTTCCCATAATATGAATTGACATCCATATCCAGATTATGCTGCAAAGGCAGAAGAAATGTAACATGAAGTAGGTCCTGTTTGTTTAAATTTTGCATTTCGTGTTATTTCCCCCAACAAAGTGGCTGTGATTAATGCAGCAATTATCTCCTGCCCCTCCCACTATTGATCCAAAGGCGTCCATTTTTTGGATTGAGAGTTTGGCGAAAATGTAAGCACATGGCAGAAAGCCATGGGGAATTAAGTGAAAGCTAATTTCATCTTCGAACATAGCAAAGAGACGTTGCTCTATCTTAAGTCGACAGATAGAAACAGCTTTGGCAAATTGGCAATCATGGAAAATTTAAATTCGGATTGGTGACGAAAAGGAGTGCACAATAAAATATCCTGTTTTAAGAAAAGCGATAATCCCGGCTGTTAACCCAAAGCCTCTTTAGACAGAAGGAGGCACAAAGAACTACGAAGCTCCCCAGGCGGAGGTTCATAGCTCAATGACTGCATGCAACCCTAACCTGTAACAATGCTGTCTGGTGAGAAATGATAAAGAATATTTAGAATTTGATGCCATGCAGTTTGTTTGTAAGTTCATTTGATTAGGACAATGCACATTAGTCAACATTTCTGTAAATGCACCAGTGTTAGCCAGTCAGCTAATTTTCAACTGTAGTCCTAGTATGCAGGTCTTTAGAGCGGGAAGAAACCAGAGCACCCAGATGAAACCCACACAAACACGGGGAGAACATGCAAACTCCACACAGAAAGGCCTGGAACAGCGTGGATTTGAACCCAGAACCTTCTTGCTGGGTGGCAGTAGTGCTAACCACTGCACCACCATGTTTGCCATGTTTAAAATTTGTAAATCTGAATTGTTTTTCCGGTAACATGTTTTAGTGAATCACTGACACCCCAAGATGTACAGTACATTATATGAAATAAAATACTATATGAATCTGATCGCGAAATCTGAGATTTCCCCATATTTAGGGTAGTGAATATGGCCTCAGTGGAACCAATAAATCAGAATAAATGATTCCCTGACTTTATCCATGGGGGGGTGTACATTATAACTTCCAAAATTCCAAAGGGCATGGGTGAGCTATTTAACCTTTAATTACAATCTACAGAAGTGCCCGCCAAACACAAAGTACCCACAGTGACCATTTCACCTTTCAAGCAGCAATTATCAACCGGCCTCAAACACCAAAGGCCTCTAAGCAGTCATCAGCTGCCTTATGAAAGCCCAGACAGGGCAGAAATGAACAGGATGTAGGCCAAGGTGATGAAAAGGTATGAAGGCCCAGTGTAGGGCCGGCTCTGTCTTTCTTCACTTAGTTCAACAAAAAAAAAAAAATGCAGGAACACCCATCAAGTATACAAGTACATGTAGACTGTATATCCATAAAGCTTCAAAATATTTTAACATGTGTGTGCGTCATGTAAATGTCCCTTTTAATGTAGTCATTCAGCAAGTGAAAGTCATAAAGGAGACACTGAAAAAAGGTTCAATGAAGGCTAATTAAAGAAGGCTCTGTTTTCACATAACAGACAACCAGCTGAGGCTGACCATTGCATAAGAGTCAATGACAGACGAGCGGACAGCCCCTTGTAAAACAGTCATCAGTGTGAAAGTTATTGCGTTCTGCGCAGCTGTAAAGTAGTAAGCTGTCTGGACACCTTCAAGAGCGACACTTCCACATCAGAGGACAGGACAAAAGAGAGACAGAGAGAGAGACATATCATGGGCAAATGGAGACCGCGTCTGTCTCTGAGGTCAAAACGGAGTCAACTACACAAGGCAAAGTGTTTATGTCATAAAATATTTATTTTATCAGGTTGAGACACAGATGACAGGTTTTATTAAAAGGTGGCATACAAAGCATTTCATATCCATTAAGTGGACACTGCACAGCCTTCCCGAAAGGACAAATCAAAAAGATTTAAAAAAATAAACTCTTAAAAACAGCCTATAAACGGTCTTAGATCATCCCGTTCGGGACTTTGGTACACAGCACCATAGCTAGATGGGTAAAAAAAGATGAATGCAATGTTCCACTTAAATTTCAGCCACCCCATTAAAAGGAGAATTTTCGCATTATCTTATCGACAATGTCCATGCTTGTCTTCCAGGTTTGGTTTTCCAACAAAGCTCAAACGCAACACTTTTCAGCCAATGGTTCCCAAGATTGATAAAAGAATTAAAACAATGGGTGTCATGCAAGAACCACAAAGAGATTCGCTCTTAAATGGCACATAAGAGTGATTCAAGAGAATTTTCTCGTTCGGTCTTTACATGAATTGTCTCCTCCGTATGTATGTATGTAATTCATGAATTGTCTGGAACAGTGGTACAAGTCATGTGGAGACTCACTCTGTCTTCCTTCACAGGGGGAAAACACACTTGCTCGACTTAAGAATCACAATACTTTAAATAAATTCAGAGTTTAAATATGATATTGATGTACCAAAAATAAAATGTATAAAAAAACTTTAGCAGCACACTCATTTGAGCCTGCATTGATGTAACTTTCAGTGACCGGCGGCACAATATATCAGCTAGTTAATTAACATTCATTCTGAAAGAAAGACCCTGTGAAAATCATTCTACAAACTGTGTTTTTGTAGGTCAACAAGACAAGTGATGACTCTTCTCTAGACAAATGATCTAGATGATCACATCAATAGGAGGATAATCATATATCAATATCTTAAGCTACTCTGCTTACTAGTCTTGCATTGGAGCCTCAAGTGTTTTGAGCTTGTTGCAGTTGGTCTTGAAAAGAAACATGTAATTAACATATAACTCAAGTGTTTCTGCCTTCTCAGCCAACAAAAAGTCATAACTGATCTTTGAATTGTATTATTTAGAACTTTAATTACTTGCAAATGTTCAATAATGGTTTGGAAAAAGGCTTCAGATTCAATAAGTGGATTCAGATTTGATCAAATGTTACACCCCAAACCATATCAACAACTTGGTTATCATAGCTTATTTGCATGAATGGAGAACACCTGCTGCCAAAAAAAAGTAGGAAATCAATCTCAAACCCTATGTTGTCTTTGGAAAGTGGTTGGAAGTAACATTAATTGTAGTAAGTTTAAGTAAAGTTGCACGTTAACAACCTAAAACGAGCAAAACCAGCAGCAAAGTCCGTTGACTGAGCCCGAAACATTTGGTGTGCTGGGGTTGGACTGACCTCGAGACGGGAGCGAATCCCTGACCACCCACAGCTGAAAATGACATGTTGCAACAGCACTCACCAGCCACAGGGACATCGCAGAGTTTTCTTTGAAGACACCTGGGGCAGTAATTCCTTTTCACAGATCCACAGCTTTCTTCAACACTGAACCAGCTTTTGTGGGATTAACAAGACTATGTTATTGTCCCTCAAAGTTGGATGCTCTGGCAGAAAAAGAGCACAGTCTGGCCCTTATCCTGACATACTTCCTGAGCTGCATTGTTAGCAAGGGGAGAGGAAACACACACACACACACACACACACACACACACACACACACACACACACACTACGGAAAGCCAGTGTCAGGAGATCATTACATGGAAAGTGAAAATACCAGGAGCTGTTTTTTGCTCTCTGAGATATTTTTTTTGTTTCTTGTACTTTTACCAAGGTCAGTGTAAAAGCCATAAACAAGGTGGGCTCGACATTGATGACAATCAGATTGTGGCTCTCTGTAAGCAGAACAAAAGAAACTTCTCCAGATGTTTCCAGGTTTCAAATCAAGTGATTGACAGAAACTGTAAATCTTACCACAGAAAAAGTTATTTCGTAATAGGGCGACGGATACTGGGGTTTTAAAGGCCGATACCAATACCGATTATTGGTAGTTAATGAAACAGATAACCGATATTTGGAACCGATATGCATTTACAGTAAAATGAAAATCTTTAAGTCAAAAATTAAGATTTTGGAATGTTACAAACTGCAACACAAAACTTTGTTTAAATGCTTTAAGCAATTATTTAATAGATTAGAAACCTCCAACATAATACCCAGTAAAAGATAGTCAGATAGTGTGTAGTGTAGTGTAGTGCGGGACATTAAAGTGGCCATATTATGCTCATTTTCAGGTTCATAATTGTAATTTGAGGTTGTATCAGAATAGGTTTACATGGTTTAATATTCAAAAAACACCATATTTTTGTTGTATTGCACATTTCTGCAGCTCCTCTTTTCACCCTGTGTTCACCTCTCAACTTCTGTAACATCTCTGTTGTCAGTTGAACATGCGCAGTAGCTAGGTAAGGATTACATGAGCTAGCTAGCTGTTTCTGTAACTTCGGCCTGTACAAGGCAGGATTAGCCTGGAGACTTCTTCTAAATGAGGGCGCACTTCCAACTTTGTGTGGAATACCTGCAGAACAGGGACATGTAAGTAGTTCTATACAATTTATTTTGTAGATTAGGGTGAGTTTGTGTGTGTTGTAGCAGTGTTTTGCCATTGAGAACGAGCTAGCATGCTAGCGCTAGCATGCTAATGGTTAGCCCCCTTGGTCCCTCGTCTCGGCTAGTGACGTAGAAAGCCGTGCAGATTTTGACCAGCTCACCCGGAGACTGAAGGCAGGACACATTCAGAAACCCGTATCGCAATCAAAACAGCATGGATGTTGTTTTTTTTTTTCAAAGTTTGTATGCGTGTGGAAGCACCAGAGACACAAAATAACACCCCAAATCCCAAAAAAGTGATTTTTTCATAATATGGGCACTTTAAGTCAGACTCAGTGGTGAGTGAAACCGGAGCAGAGGGACACACACAGAGCTGTAGCCGAGCAAAAGTAGCACACTTTTTAATTCATTAACTTTATCGGTTATCAGGCAAATAAAACGCCGATACAGATAATCTGCAAACAAACGGGCCGATCATCGGTCTATCCCTATTTCCTAATATCAAACCTGTAAAGCAATGATTACAAATAAAGTTTCTGAGGTTCAACTTCAATTTACTTCATTTGAGGCTGCCCTAATTCATTTTTTGCAAGTGGGCAGAAGAACGCAACAACAAGCTGAAGATCACACAGCCTGACATGAAGTTGTTATGGCTAACATGTTAGCTAAAAGAATCCCTGTAGCTCCAATATTCAATATTCACATTCTTCTATATAGAGCCCAACAAAAAAGAGCATCCGAATGTTTTAGTGCAAGAATTATCAGATCATTAAACATTCTCGTTAGCATTTTGAAATGCGCTTAAGGGATGTAAAAGATAACACAACACAGGGCTGCCAACTCTCACACATTGACCGTGAGACTCAATCGCCACTTGTCACACACCACACATCCATTTTCTCACACCTTGAAAAAACTAATTTATAATATGTAATGTTATGTTCAGAATGACCCTGACCCTGACTATGTAACATTTCAAGACATTTTAAAGTGTTTTTTTCATTTAAAGATAAAATACTGTAATTCTTTGTAGGTTTGTCACTACAGTTGACCTGTTTCACACTGCAAGTACTAATTTGATGTATTGTACTTAAAGGTGCTGTGACAAGTTTTTTAGGCTACAACATTTTTTGTCACATACAGCAAACATCTCCTCACTATCCGCTAGCTGCCTGTCCCCTGAACACACTGTAAAAAAAACGTGGTCTCTGTAGACAGCCCAGGCTCCACAAACGGCAACAAAAACAAACTGGGCCAACCTGCACCATCAAACATAACAAACAGTCAGCCAATAACCGACAAGAAGGATTTGGGGGTGGGGGTTGGGGGGTTAGTGCGCGGAAGCACGGAAGGGAGGGGGAGGGGACGGGATGAGGAGGAGAGAGGGGCGAGCTAGCCTCCGTTTTGTTTGACAATACTTTGAACATCAATGAGAAGTAACGTCACCCAACATCGCTTAGAGCACCTTTAAGTTTATCTGCATTTAAAATAGGGCTGGGCTTAATCGCAATTTTATCGAAATCGCAATATGGACTAGCGCAATATTCAAATCGCAGGGAGGGGCACAATACTTTTTTTAAAGACAAAATATGTGTCAAACCATTCTGAATGAAATATTGTGTTGCTGCAGAGACATCCCGGCTTACAAATCCTATCCTACAGACTAAAGAAGTTTGGTACAGATCCTCACAAAAATCACACTGCAATCATCTTCATTTCTTGAATGACATGAAAATGAGAATAATGATACAAAATGATCATTCCCTCCAATATCGTGAATCATATCGCAATCGCAATATCAGTCAAAATAATCACAATTAGATATCTTCCTCATATCGTGCAGCCCTAATTTAAAGTAAAATGAATGAACTAGAGCTGTAACAATTCAAAATGTTGCTGTGCAATTAATTGTCTCGGAAATAATAGCGATTGACAATATAATTGTCTCTTTCAGTCCACTTTAAAAAATATTTATTTATTTATCACTTTTTCACACAAATTAAAGTTTTGAATGAATTCCAGAATACATGTTTTGGTTATTTATCACAGTTATGTGACCCAGGTAATGTCATAACACAAATATATACAGCCTATAAAGTAAACCCTGCCTCTTCAAAAAACAATTCTAACGTAGGGTCAAGTGCTAACAACTAACATTTGAAATAAAAATATAAAGTCCAACCGATAAGCACTTACATAATTACAATTTTGCATATCTAAACAAAATCAACAATTACCTGTCATACGCCTTAAGACCTTAGCTAATGTTAGCAATTAATTGCAGTTAAACAAAGAAACCTTGATTACGTGAAAACAAAATTGACAATTAAACAATTATGTAATAATTGTTACAGGCCTAGAATGAACTGGCGAAGTATATGGAGCTAAAAGAGTCTCAATAAAGATAAATGCACACACTACATTCACATATGCACACACAGGATTCATACATGCACACACGATTCATAAATACACACACAGGATACACAAATGCGCACAAAATTCACAAATACACACACACAAAATTTAAAAAGCACAGAAGATTCACAAATGCCTTTTTTTAAACAGGGAATGATCTACAACCAATCAGATATCTCCCTTGTTTTAGCCAATCACAAGAACGCACCCCACGTGGGGGATTGTTTACTTATAAGCCAATCACATGAACGCGTTCACACAGCGCTATATGAATGTGGGTGGAGTCATCCATTCTAGTAGTGTTTTGCTCAACTTTAGGAGCTCCACACAGTCTGACGAGAAAGCGGCAAGAAAAGCAGAGAAAATTTGCAATTAGCCATCAATTTTCGTAAAACGGCCCATATTTGACCTCTACATAGGTGATTTCTCGCCTAAAATGTTGTCAGAACTGAATTTAATGATGAATAAGATGGTGAAAATTGTTAAAAATGTCCCGTTGTTGGTTGTTGCTCCGTCTGCAAGTTCCGAGTTGGCAGTTGGCGTGACTTATAAGTTCGACCAATCAAGTACACCTAGGAAAAGGGAAAAGACCTTGCTCTGAAGTAGGAGCTAAAAAAGTACGCTACTGAGGCCAGAGGAACTTAAAAATCCCCAAATTTTTCCTGTCGAACACGACGACAAAGTATTTCTAGGAACGTTTAGTTCTAAGAACTGCAAAAATCCCTCCGGTCGGAAAGCCCCTCATGACTCCTACACCACATTCATATAGCGCTGTGTGAACGCATTCATGTGATTGGCTTATAAGTAAACAATCCCCCACGTGGGGTGCGTTCTTGTGATTGGCTAAAACAAGGGAGATATCTGATTGGTTGTAGATCATTCCCTGTTTAAAAAAAGGCATTTGTGTGTCGAGCCAAGTCAGGGCAGTCTCAAAATTCACACACAAATGCAGTGAAGTTCACAGACCGCAAGCAGTTTGTAAATCAAGATATATTTGTGTGTGCATCAGAAATACATTTCTGAATCTTGTCCTGTGCATTTCTGAATCTTGTGTGCATTTGTAAATGTTGTTTGCATTTCTGAATTTTGTGTGCATTTCTGAATTTTGTATGCATTTGTGAATCTTCTGTGCTTTTTAAATTTTGTGTGTGTATTTGTGAATTTTGTGCGCATTTGTGTATCCTGTGTGTGTATTTATGAATCATGTGTGTGCATGTATGAATCCTGTGTGTGCATATGTGAATGTAGTGTGTGCATTTATCTTTATTGAGACTCTTTTAGCTCCATAGAAGTACTGCGTTTACCTTTTGCATTTCCCCTACTACAAGAGGTAGAGAACCGTTCCAGGAAAGGGAATCAATACACTGGAGGTGCTGGCAGCTGAGGTGAAGGGGTCGTTCCTTTGCAACGGGTCTCCTAACTAAGTAACAGTAACTTTTTTTAACAGACCCCTAATGGCAGCCACCTCAGACCTGACAGATTCATTGCCACTCGCCCATGAGCGAGGAGGGGACTGAGGGAGCGAGCATGCTGGGTAACAGGAGTAGCATTGGACAGCAACATTCTTCCCGTCCACTCTTCTCCTCTCAACACGACTTTTACAAGGTATGGAAGAAAGAGGCAATGTTTACTTTGCTGGAGACACAGTGGCAGCCTACTCGCCTCAGAGGAAGGCATATTAGCAAAACACACACACACACACACACACACACACACACACACACACAATCGATTCTCGATTCCGATTCTTGGTTCTCGGTGGAGTTAGAACAAGTCACATGCTAATTTCTCAGATAAGAGGAAAATGTATTTTTATTCAATGGTGATTTACAGTTTTACTGGGCTTTTTCAATGTAAAATAAATCCACACTTAAGAGCACGGCTTACTGTATGGAAACCAAAACTTGCGTGTGTTAAATTTGGAACTGATGATCAGATTTGAAACGATTCCAAACGATTCCATTGGAATCGTAATTTCTGAAAACAATTCCAAGTTGGAATAGGTTCTCTATGCTCAATCCTACACACATACATACACACACATTAAAACTACACTGATCCAAGTGGCTGAACTCAATCCTACCACATGTTCATCATTACTTAATCACAAAAAATCCATGAGTCATGTCTGGTCACAGTGAAACCATTTAGAATCATGCATAATCTAATTTGGAGCAGAGTTTCAAGTTCTAACGTTGCTGTTTATGTACTGAGTGCTTTACATAAACTTAATATCTGCATAATGTCATTAAACAACTAGAAACAGATAAAAGAATCCCATAGTTAACTGTGTTATTGCCCATGCATGTGTGTGTGTGTGTGTGTGTGTGTGTGTGTGTGTGTGTGTATATGTGTGTGTGTGTGTGTGTGTGTGTGTGTATATATATGTGTGTGTGTGTGTGTGTGTGTGTGTGTGTGTGTGTGTGTGTGTGTAGATAGAGGGATCCTAACTGTGTCTGTATTGTAAACACTGTGAAGCCCTGAGCCCAAACCATATAGGCTTCATCTTCCTAAAGCCCTTCCAAACCGCCCTCAGCTGGATCAAAGTGTGCGTTGTGTGCTTAGGTTTTAACCTGGGGGGGTTTTACTTTCTGGCTGATTGTTATCGCTCCCCACAGTGCTAAGCCATGAGTGAGGCCTCGGTGAAGGCTGCTGCCAAAGGAGTGTCTGAAATGTCTGTGTGTTGTGTGAGTACTCCTCTCTGTCATGTGTGCTGGGGATAAGGCAAAGGCATTGGTTTAAATTGGAAGCGCCTGTTGCATGACCTCACACTTGTCATTTGTGATTAATCCATATGAACATCACATTACAGCAAGTCGTTTCTTTAGCGCAGATAACAGTTTCAGGCTTACTGCACCAATTAAAAATCACAACACTGACTGCCCCCTGCTGGTCTCTTTTCTCCACAATCACCAGGTCAGGATTATTTTAAGAAAGATCAAGCTATATGGCTTCCTTTTAGAGGGGGAAATCAAACATGGCTAAAGCCACCGGCCAGGCTGTAAACATGGCAATGGTGCCTTAAATCAACGCTGTGGGACGCTTCTCCACACAGGCAATTGACCAATGTTCTCACCTAAATCCCTCAACACTTTATTTTACTGCACACAGGGTGTGTTCAATCATGTCTTAGAGGATTTCCAAGAAACATAGCAGCATTACTAGCAGCATAGAACATCCTTTGGCAGCGCATGAAGTCTATACATACATTCCACATGTGCAAGAAATCGTATAGTCATTTGTATCATACGTAAGTCGTATGTGGAATGATGCTGGCAGATTATCAAGGTTGATAGGCAAAACTATAATCCCTAATGATTAATGGGGTACGTCTTTAAAATCCTGGGGGAGTGATTTATAAAGACAGTGACATGAGTGAGTGCAAAAAAAAATTTAAGAACTGTGTGAAAGCTCAGTTCATCAACTTTTTGTTGTTTTTTTTACTCAGCGGTGCTCATTTTTGAGGGAGTAGGAAGCTCCATGCATCCAATTGCTTTTTGACACTAATCCAGGTTTGAGCATCATTGGCAGCAAATTAAACAAAGTAGCCCAGATAGTGTCTCCCCTGGCACATCCTACACGCCTCCTGTAGAATCCTGTAGGAGCTCCCAGGTCACATGACATCTGCAGGCCTCCTGCATCTTCCCCGAGGTCGACTCCCAGTTGAACAAAAACCTCTATAGTGAGGATTTCTAGGAGGCATCCGGGTAACCTAACACACCAGGTGGTTTGTTACACAGAAGCATCCGAGAAGCCATCATGGAAGCTGTTGTTGTTGTGGTAATGCTTGGCAGGTGATTGCACGAACCATCCGTCTATCAAACTCTTGCTGAAGCCAGTCGGGAGAAGAGCAAAAACATCTTTTCTATCGAGAAAAGCCTTCAGTGGCGTTCTTTGCTCTTCTTTCAATAAATAAATACTCTCCAGTTCTGATACAACTGATGCTATTGCAGCATCTACGCTAACCTCTTTAGGAGCTACCCACGGTAAGGGTTTATAGTAGTGCTGCAACTAACTATTATTTTCATTGTCGATTAATCCGTTGATTATTTTCTCAAACAATCAAATTAGTTGTTTGATCTATAAAATGTCAGAAAATGGTGAAACATGTCGGTCAGTGTTTCCCAAAGTTTACTGTCACAAAGGAGAAAAGAGACCAGAGTATTCACATTTAAGAAGCTGCAATCAGTAGTCTGGCTATCACCAGACCAAGCTCAATCTTTTAAGATTGAACATTAGTCTGGGGAGTCTGCTCTGTATTTTCTCTGCACAAGAGGCGTGATCAACGGGCATAGTTCAAATGACTCTGCACGCAATTGGATAGTCTTTCAACCAATCAGACCAGACCAGCGACAGCGGCATCAACGGGTTGCTGCCATGGTTGCTGCGCTTCGGTGGCCGCCATGTTGAATGTAAACAAAAAGCTGCTTGGTCGCTTCTCTATCGTCATCGTGTTAAACCCGCCAATAGCACGCCAGGCGAAAACCTGAATGTACAGGGTTCCAGCCTGAGCTGCAGGGCGAAATCAAATCGCCGGCAGATCGGACTGAGTTTACCCAGTCTATGCAATCAGAGAAGTTTTACTCAAACTGATTAATCGATTATCAAAATAGTCGGCGATTAATTTAATAGTTGCCAACTAATCGATTCATCTTTGCAGCTTTAGTTTATAGGTGTAAGGAAACAAACAGGGTCTTTACAAGTATAGTAAAACAAGAGTGTGTATATGTATTTGTCTGTGTGTGATGGTGGTAGTGAGGACACCCCACCTGTCAGCTTCAGACAACATACACCCACTTAACACGGAGCTGAATTTCTTCACAGCGCCAACTGTAACCCATGGCGATGGTGAGCCTGCACTGTAGCCGGCCATTATGCAAATGTAAATCACGCTTGACTGGCCACAAGACTGTGTGTGTGTCCATCGCATGGCTTCACATTTCACCCAAACTTTATTGGTGCCAGTGGCCTTTTGTCTGCTTTAATTGAATTAACTTCTCAGCAACGGACCTTGTTGCAGGAGAGCGATGGGACATTACACAGCCATCCCCTCGGCATGGGAGCTTTTACTAGTGTTTACATTGGAATCATTCAGTGCTTTGGTAGAAAAGGGGCTTCTCTTTCAGTACATTTTATAACTTGCTAACATTTTCTTTTTAGGAGCTACATGAGACATTTGTCACAGCCTCGGAATGGATTAGAAGATAAACAAGACTCATGTCACTTTTTCTGTCATTTTGTGTCATGTTTTACATACACTTACAAAAAAAGCTCCAGTGCTTTCACTCTAACAGTTACATCTTAATACTGGCTGTCCTTCCTACTTGTGCCAGTCACTTTGAATGGCTAAAAAAAAATTGCCATTCTATAGCTGTAATAGTCTCTAGAAAAAAGCGTTGTTAAAGACCTTGAAAATGAGCTTTTTACTAGGGCTGTCAATCGATTAAAATATTTAAAATCGCTATTAATCGCATGATTGTCTATAGTTAACTCACGATTATTCGCAAATTACTAGCACTTTTTTTTAAAATCTGTTACAAATGTACTTTAAAAAGGGATATTTTTCATGTTTTTAATATTTAAGTGGTATTTGACACTCAACGTACTCCAGTGGTAACTCATCGACAGTAAATGCAAATCATTTGTCTTGTGGAGAGAACCATCTGGAAGGGCTTTGAAACTTAACTTGCCATTCAAAAGACCCTTTTCTTTATCCATTTCTGCTCAAGGAGGGTTGTTTCTGCTAGCCATCCACAGCGTTACTGCTGCATCGCTTCCTGATTTCACAAACTACGGAGCGGCCCAAGGCCCAAATCTCAGAACCCGTGTGCGTTAATCGTGTGTCCAAAATGTGTATCGTTAAAAGGAATTTGAGTTGAGTCGTTATTATAGAGTTCATTTTTACAGCCCTAATGGTCCAAAGTTGGGAGAGTTTTGGTTATTTCTCCGGACTATGCTCTTTTTACTGATTTGACAGTAGTGGGGATCAGTTGAAAAAAAGGTGATGTCACATATTTCTGTGCACCAATGGCAGTTTAGCAGCATTTAAAACGTAATGACAGTTGCTGGATTGTTTTATGGTGTGCTTACATTGCCATTGGTAATATGTCTTGGTAATAATGGTACAGAGGGATAGAGGACTACTGCAACACCCATATAATAAAACAAAGACACGAACCCCAGCATACATTTTAACCCATAACACACATAACATAGCAATAATATTGCCATTTAAGTCCATGGGCATGGGGGGGGGGGGTTATGCATGTAAATCACAGTTTAAAAAGTAGGAAAGGTCAATGGCAATGTCCCCATCTGCTGGTTAAAAAGCACAAAATGCTAATCTGTCAGTAGTCATGAACTACTTTGAAGGGCCTGGTGCATTTTAGACAGCCATCTTCAGATAAAATACAGCACTCTGCCATTGTTTTGGCTACAAGTCACAGTTTAAAAGAAAGAAGGAATGTGTTCACTGTTTTTTGGTTGTCTTCTTCTTTCATGTCTGCTTGTCCCCAGTCAAAATGGCACAGACCAACCCAGACGCCAAGCAAACAGTGTCACATGGTTTCCCCCAGCAGATAAAAGAGTCGTGGAAATGCTAATGTTTGGCCAGTCTCTGAGAGAATGTGAAGCAAACAAGTTTCCGTCATCTTGGTGTGTTTGATTTTTGCAGAGTTACAGATTTGAGCAGACTTTAATGAAACAACCAGTGATCTATGGTGCTTAGAGTATTGCTAGATGTGATAGGTGATACATCAAGTGGGATTGACTGTTCTGGGACTAATCCTCAACATAAAGATCATTTTTAAAACAATAAGTAGGAAACAATAAGTAGGTCTTTTGTATTACTACAAATAAGACTATTACTAGTATTTTGCCACATTGGTGTAATTATCCTTGGACTATAGCTGTCACTTTTTATTTTTTTATTGATCTGAACTCTTCTGGTGAAATTTAAAATTTCAAGCAACAGACCACCAGAAATGGAAAATTCATGGATAGAGTTCAAGCTGTTTGCGAACGTTGTAAAATGAACGTTAGCTTGTCAATGAAGTGAGGCAGCGAAGGCATCAGAAACTAGCGGGACAACGTCAATTCTACAACGAAATTTTAGGATACGGCTGGCTTCAATGGTTGGAATCAAATTCATTTGAACAAATACTGTGTTAATTTGATTTAATTTGACCTTTTTTGTGATTTTCTTTTAAGTGAGATCTTTAGAGCAGGTCTGACTGAGATCGGGTCTGTTTCATGAAGACCTCTAGTGTCTCACCCCCGAGAAGGCTTCAACAACTATTTCAATTTTAAAAAATACTTGAAAATGCTGTTAGACCCATCTTTGGTATAAGCTTTAAAGGGTCCATAGTCATTAATGAACTGAATGCAGACTGTAGAGTCTGATTTATAGGGGTGGGGGAAGAAAAAAATCGATACAGCATAGTATCGCGATATTTTCCGTGGCAATACTGTATCGACACACAGACGCCAAGTATCGATCTATTATTATACATGTGTTGGTCAGTTTGTCTGCTTGAAAATCCCATTTTGCAGCAATAAAATTGAAGTGAGATGAACAAACAGAGATATTTATCGTTTTAGATAAAAACAGATGGTGACAAAGTTTCCATTTGGGGACATAATTTTAAGTTGGAAAAAAGGTAATAAATTGCAATATATCGCAGAATATTGCAATATGTTTAAAATCGCAATAATATTGTATCGTAACATAAATATCGTGATGAAATCGTATTGTGAGGCCTCTGGTGATTCCCACCCCGACTGGTTTATGGTACTGTGTTGAATCTATGTCGTAGATACATGCGTAGGTACACATAGATTCGAACCCTACGCCGTAGCCTGATGTGCACCTTCCCAGAAATGTAACTTTGTGTCATGGGGAAGCAGAGCACAACAACTGTGATTGGTCCGCTTGGCTGTGGACTTGGTAGCGCCGTATTTCCTCCTACTCATTTCAATGAACAACATAAAATCGAAGGAGAGGGTTAACTTTTCCTGCTACAGCTTTCCGTCCGTGGTCAGAAAGCACAGGGGAGATAATTTGTTTCTCCGTCTCCACAGCTGGTACTCCGGAGCTAATCCCCATCACTCTTTCACCCGCTCTACCACATTCTCCCCATGCACGCACGCACACATGCACTCACGCACACGCACACACACACGCACACACACACACACACACACACACACACACACACACACACACACACACACACACACACACACACACACACACACACACACACACACACACACACACACACCTCTTTCCTGAAATTAACAAATATTCAAAACTATTCAATTTTTTTCTTTGACAGCTTACATTCTTTTTGGGAAGTGTGAATGAGTGCCCCGGCCCTCAGTTTGGCAACTATACGGTCTCCTGGGAATAGTAATCTCAGTCTAAACATAAGCATGCAAATGACAGGTGTTAAAGGATTGGCTACAGTCGAGTTTAGCGGTAATATTAGACACAAGACAATCGCACAAAATGACAAAGAGATCCCAGGAACATGCCACAAATGTGAAAGTGCAGAGAAGGAATGTTATCCAGTGAAGTGATAAGTAACAGTGTTGCAGTGGAGGGAGCTGCTAACTGATAAAGCAGCTATTAAAGTGGTTGTCTCGCTTTCATCATGTTTAAAGGCACTTTATCTAACAATGGACTGTTAAATCCATTACAGTTATCTCTGACAGGGGAGCCCAACCTTTCAGGACAGATAAAGTATAGCAGGGAAACATTCGGAGTATGTATTTCTATTTCATCAATACTGGGATTAAATATAATTTAAAATACAAATGTTTAATCTAAATAAAGAGCTGCATGTCTTAATGTGTAATAATATGTAATGTAATGTGTGTTTTCTACAGGATGCATTAGACTTAATAATCTGCACACATTTCATGATAAACATTTCCCTTCAAAATGTGACTGTGTACAAATGTGCACAATACAGGTCAAGTTGGTGTCACGGCTGCCACTTTGCAACAATGATACGTGCCCTGTGTCACTACAGTAACTTGTCACTATGAATCAATGCATCTAAGCTATCCTGTTTTGTCAAGAAGTAGCTATATAACTTACATATCCAAGGAAATATTAGCCTCAAACCGGAGTTACAACTGCTACACAGTTCTAAACAGCCGTTGACAACACAATACCATGATGCCGAGGTATTCAGGCTATTTTCAGAGTCATGCCATGAAGGCTTGCCAAGGCAGACAGGCACGCAGAAGGTAAAGAAGTAGCAGATTATGTTCTCATAACTTCTATGACAACTGTAATGTTAAGAAAATGGAGTGGGCTTAAAAGGGTAAAACCCCTCAATTTAGGTAATCCAATATGCTGTTCTTGCAGTCTGGGAAATTCCATGTAGAACCTAAGTAACTGACGAAAGGCTTTTATGCTCGATACCCTATTGCGATACCCAATTTTTATTCTTTATTTAACCAGGCAAGTCATTAAGAACAATTTACAATGTGGGCCTGGCAAAAGGCAAAGCCTCTTGAGGGAGGGGCTACAGGAGAAAAGTCGAAAGTTAAATGCATTTTACTATATATTATATTATTATATATATTCACCCAAAGCTGAGCTCGATGGTGACCATTGACTTCAAGGCACCTAACCCTAACCGTAACCCTAACCTTAACCCTAACCATAACCATAACCATTGCCTAATCCTAGTGCCTTCCAGGCAGCGCTGCCTGGAAGGAGACGTTGGGGGCTTAAAACACCGATAAACCAAAGCTAATATTATCTTACAAAGTTACCCACTTGATTTTTCTATCACAGACCTCTGAAGCCTCATATTAGCTTGAGCTAAACCTTAGACTGCATTTCTTACACAGAATAAGAAGTTTGGATTTCATGCCCCATCACTTTTCTTGAAATTGCTTAAAGGAAGCATCTCTTTGCCTATATCTAAGCATTTAAATAAAAGTTAAAGTAGTACAGTACAGGGATGTAATGTTGTACCTTAAAACCATGTGGTATAGATTAGAGAGTTAAAAAAAAAATGCTCATCCATAGAGATGTTTACTACACACTGATTAGGATAACATTAAAATCCTCACACTGATAGTAAAAACCCAATGCCATTTATAAAGCAGCCCTGCCCATAGATTTATAGCATTGCCTAATGGACTAATACATCCAGATATACTGCAGGGATCCCCATAAGTATAAAAAGATTTAACTAAATCTGTAGACAAATTCCTGTCATCTAATGTGACATATCACTTTCTCGCCTTATATACATGTGAGAATAAAATAGAATCAGTATATTTCCATGGGGGTACAGGCTACCATAAATAAACTCCCAGCCTGTGTATATGATAGAAATGTGTGGCACGCCGGTGATGCTTGTGAAGGATTTCAGGCGCGTGCAACACATGTGCAGCATCGGGTCAGAGAGTGTGATTTAATTAAAGATTCCTTTGCCTGGTGCATAGGACGGGACACACCCGCTCTCATTAACAGGGATCAGGACGGGACCGGGGAACATGTGCCGTGTTTTTTTTTTATGGAGGGCTATTGAGTTTCTACTCACTGTTCTACTATTAATAACGGCATGACAAACTTTCTCTACAGGACAATCAACTGTTGTGTCCCCCTGTGTTATCTTTAGTGCACTGGAGACAGAAAAATAACATAGGTATAAAGAGTTATGTTTCTCCAAAAACACTAATAAAAGATGTGTATTAATATGTTCACAATGCATTGGTCAATGTCCAAAGATTAGTCTTATCCAAGCCAGTGAACCCTTTCTTTTCTTCACAGCGTTGCCTGTGACAGTGAGTGACAGTTCATTACTAGAGCTGCAAAGATTAGTCGATTTAGGGCTGCAACTAACGATTATTTTCATTGTCAAATAATCTGTTGATTATTTTCCTGATTAATCGATTATTTGTTTGGTCTATAAAATGTCAGTAAATGGTGAAAAATGTTGATCAGTGTTTCCCACAGTCCAAGATGGATCATTTAAGAAGCTGGAATCAGAGAATATTTACTATTTTCCATAAAAAAATGACTCAAATTAATTAATCTTTGCAGCTCTAAATCAATTAGTTGTCAACTATTAAATTAATCGCCATCTGTTTTGATAACTGATTAATCGGTTTGAGTATAAAGTAGGGCTGGGCATCGTTCAAAATCTTTCGATCCCGTGCCAATTTCGATACCTCAGTTTCGATGCCGGTTCCTTAACGATACTTTTTTCGATACCATATGTTTTAAAATCCATTTCATCATCAACAAAAATACATTAAACACAAAGCTTTTATTTTCCACCTTAATTGTGAATCAAAACAGTTATCAAAATAAAAACATTCTGGTAACACTGCTCACTCAGAGTAACATTAATACAACTGGTTGTGCTATTGGATAGGGGTGCACCAGTCAGATACTCAGGATTGGTATCAATCTGAACATTAAAAATTAACAAAAAAAGAGAAACCTTTTTGCCACAACATGAACATATTATAAATAATAAATAAATAAACAAATGACATTGTGTACAGGCTAATATTGAACTAACTAAAATGCAAAGGAATGTAAACAACAAAGACGTTTTAGTGCAAACTGCATAATGACACAAACCTTTAACAATAAACTGCCCTGTTGTCAACATTGAACTAATGAAGAACTAACTGAAGTGCAAAGGAATGGCATTGAATTGCCTTGTTGCTGAAAGGTGCTGTAGAAGTAAAGTTGCCTTGTCTTACAACCTCAGCCTGTCAGTCAGTCATCAGGGCACAGAAACCACTGTTGTGCCTGCTTGCATCTTTTTGCACAAAACTCTGGACTCTGAAGTTGCTGCTGTTGCACTGTTACATTTTTGCACACCTTTCTGCACTACCAGACCACATCATATAACAATGTTTGCTGCTCGTGACATTCTTGTGTTTTTGTCTTGTGATCTTGTCTTGTGATATAGTTGCCGTTTATTGTTTTATTGTTTTTGTTTTAGTGTTAGGAAAAATGTCCCTATCTGTTGAGCACTTTATTTTCCTCTTGTGGTAGGAATGTCTTGTCTTATCTTTCAATTCCTCTGCATAGTATATGTGAAGAAATTGACAAATAAAGATGACTTGACTTGACTTGTCTGAGAGGAAGTGTAAAACAACAGCACGCGACTGCTTTCGGCTCGCCATTAATATCATATCGCAGCAAACGCTGGCTGCGTGAAGTTTTGAAAAACTGTAAGCACACTTGAAACCACTTTATCGGCATTGCCGTGACTCACTGTGACTTCAACAAAACTGCAGAGCCGATGTAGTTTGCTCCGTCCGCACCTCTGCGCGTGCGTGTGTGTGTGTGTGTGTGTGTGTGTGTGTGTGTGTGTGTGTGTGTCGGTCGGAGCTCCGCTCTCTGTCAATATGCAGAGAGGACAGATAAGCTTGCGCTTATGTGCTCAGATGCTTTTGGAAACCGAAATTTTGGAAACCGAAATTTGGCACCGAAAGATAAATCATTTTTCAATACTCATAGGATCCGGGTATTTTTTTCTGTGCCATAAAAGTATGGACGTTCGGTGCCCAGCCCTAGTATAAAGTATCTGATTGCAGCTTCTTAAATGGGAATATTTTCTAATTTAGTTTCTTCTCTCCTCTGTGACGGTAAAGTGAATATCTTTGAGTAGTGGACAAAACAAGACATTTGAGGACTTTGGGAAACACTAATCGAACATTCGAACCATTTTCTTGACATTTTATAGACCAAACAACTAATCGATAAATCGAGAAAATTAGCAGATTAATCGTTAGTTGCAGCCCTACTTATTACGTTTCCCCTCCCTTTCCAGTGAGAAACAACATTCCAGTGCAAATACCTATGAAATTCCTCCACGGAGGAATGTCTAAGTGTGTAAACCTATCCTTTAAAAAAACCAGTGAGGGCGAACTAGCAACAATGATCTGCCTCGGCTTGTTACAAGCATTGGTGCAAAATAGAGAGAGAGGGAAAAAAAACAGAGTTTTTCTTCCTGTGTGTATTCAGAGTAAATGCAGCATGTCAAAGGGGGGATTTATTACGTCCCCAAAGAAAAACATTCTCCCAATGATGAAAACATGATTGGGCGACCTGGGTAGCCCTGCCTAACTTCTGCTCCACTGTCACAGTAATTACCCTTGGAGCCCCGTGGCATCCGACCTCGGTGAAAAAGACCCAGGGAAAAGAGAAGAGCCACAAAGACGCATTTTGAGGCGAAAGGGATGCGACCTGGGAGAGCCGAGCTCCCTGTCCATCACTCGGAAGTGTTGTGAATGGCTACAAAGGCCCCCAGAGTGAGACTTTGTGGGATTGTCGACGTTGCCAAGAGCAAATGCCACATCGCTTTGCCAAGTATTAGGGGAGAAGACAAGAAAATCCCCCCCCCCGTCCCCCACACATACATAGAGAAATATCAACAAAACTGCAGCATAAAGGCCACATTCACGGGTGCACAAAGCCATAGAGGCTGCATGGTATAGGGCTAAACTGAGTGTATTATGTTGCACGGATGCCACAAGGTCTGAGGCAGAGGTGGAAGTTAGGCCTCTGCTTTACATTCCAAGAAAAGGAGCATGCAACCGTGACTCTCGGGGGGGGGGGGGTACAGTTGCCCTATGCCTTAATCTATCATTCTGACTGTTACTCTATCCACTGTGCATTGCCAAGTGAATTAAAGACACTTTAAAGGAGCTCAATGAACGCCTTTTGTACCCCATTATCTTCTTGTTCCTAGGGCTTTGTGGCCAACATTACGCATCACAGAATCAGTAATGTCTTGAAAGGCTGTTTGGAAAAGAAACATCCGCTCATCGGATTCACACATGCTTTCACAAAGAGGCTTTGAAAGTAAAGGCGTTGACTTCCAAAATGGATAAAAAGGCTCAAATTATCAGCGATTCCATGCTAGCTGCTGGCTCAAGCTGAAGGATTTCTTCTCAAGTTGTACAATTTAACACATGCATCTACATTCCTTGACAGCATTTCGATTTTTGAATACTCTGAAGTTGTACGGAACAATCTATGCAGTGTAAGGTTGCCAATATACAATGCTAGTATAAAAAAGCTATACCCAATACCACTTTCAATACCCCGGCAAAAAGATCCAAGGCATACAAAATAGGATACATTTTTTCTTTCTTTTTTTATTAACAACCTGCACACAGTGCTGCTAAAGAAAAAGACACTGAACACATACCAACACATTTATAATAATGTGATTGTTTGACTGAAAAAGTGATTTTAGATTTTTTTATAGTTTCTGTACTTTCGATACTATTGAATGTATTATAAACACAGATCACATCGTTTTAAAACAGTGGTTATCGTTTGAAACGTGGTATCGAAAAAAGTATCAAAGCATCGCTACTTTTGACAACCTTAATGCACTGAACATCTCACACCACATTTACACAATTTAACTGATGTATATTAACAATACATTTGAGATTGTCATACTTGATTGTTGGAATGTTTAGGTCATTCTGTGGAGCTCAGGTCAACATGGGCTCCAAACTGAAAACTGAGACTAAAACAAACTGAAATATCTCAGTTTGAATTCACTTTGAACGGTATTTTATTCATCTTAAAAAATAAGTCTTCTAATGCATAATTCTTGTTTTATCATTGTAAGCTTAATGGCCATAACTCTTTCTATTAGCATGGTTGTGTTCTTTTACATCTGCTCTTTCACTGAAATATATTCATACATACTGTACATAATCATGAATGCATGTAGGGTTGATACGTGGATTAAAAACTGCTCTGATCATCGGTTTTTTTGTCAACTCTTGTGAATGCACAAGTTTCTCATTAAGTAACTGGATCACATCATCCAATTACTGGGAGGTTTCTGGGAAGGATGCAGACTACAGAAAAGCATTTCAAAGTGTGCTAAATCATAAAGCTATTTGCTGCTCAGAGCTGGTTTAACCAGCTGGGAGTGGCACGTGGGAGAGGGTTACCACAACAAGACAGACAATAACTTCACTCACAAACAGATGCCTTTGATATCTTCCCTTATTATCTGAATCCTCTACATATCACCGTCACGATAAAATCCAGTGAAGCAGGGCGCCTGGGTAGCTCAACTGGTAGAGCGTGCTGCTGTGGCTCAGTCCTCGCCACAGCGGCTGCAGGTTCAATTCCGACCTGCGGCCCTTTGCTGCACGTCATTCCCCCTCTCTCGCCCCTTTCATGTCTAAGCTGTCCTATCAAATAAAGGCCTAAAATGCCAAAAAATAATCTTGGAAAAAAATAAAATATATCCAGTGTAGCTATTTACTGCCCAGACTGTCATGTGAAGAATATGTTAGGGCTGCTCAATTATGGAAAAAATCATAATCACAATTATTTTGGTCAATACTGGAGTCACACGTGACTGAAAACCAGATTACTCATTGACTTTTGGAAAGAGGTTGATGTTAAGTATTGAACGTAAAAAAATAGTGAAACAAATCAACAGTGAAATCACCTTTAACTGGGACATTTCCCTTGATACGTTTCCCGTTCAGAACACAAGACAAAAGGAGCCAAAACCATAATCGCGATTAATTGCAAAGCCCTACAATAGTCCTATTTAGAGAAGCTTCCTACTCTGAAATAAAATGCAGAAATATGGGCAAGAGGTTAAATTCCTGTTTGCATGGGCATTAAAAGGTAAAATGACAGGGGGTTAACCTTGCTGAGGCATCCCAACCCTGTCCCGGGTCAAGCACACACTGGGCACTTTTCCACAGAGGAACACACAGAGAGGGTGTTGTTCTGCGGCCCATGTGCGGGTCAGTGCCGGCAGGTAGGAGTGAAATGATAGGCCTCCCCAGAGACACAGCACAGAGGACACACTGTTTCCCCACAGCGAAAGCATCCGCTGGAATGCAATATGGGGCGGCAGGTAACTTTCAGTTCACCACATACCTTTATCGAAAATCTTCACATCCCAGGAAAGCCCCAGCCTGCCGTCTGACACTTTGGTGGGAATTCAGAAACGGGGCCAGAGAGCTGGACTTGACAGGCATCAAACTGAAAAGAGGATTAGTTTCTTGAGGAGGGATAGTCGGCGGTGTTACTTATGGTGAGAGTTTGGGCTGCCCGTTACTTGAAACCCATTGAGGGCTGGCAAACAGGTATCTGTCCCAGATTGGATTTAATATCTCTTTAAAATGGTTGTAGTTACCATGATGTGCATGTGTAACATTAAGCTTAATTGTACTTCTTGTGTGTGCATCTTTTATTTAAACATAAAAAAATCATTAAATAACACCGACCATTTATGTCTACTTATACCACTTTACATAGTAGTTTACATAAAGGCACACCAACACATGCCAGTTCTAATGTAAATATGCATTCATTTGCTCAAAAAAGAATGCCTGTGATGAGTTTTTTGTAAAGTGTAAACGTAGCGTTAAGTTAGCTCCCTAACGTTAATGTCATTCCAATTAATTGTAGCTAGCACTAGCTCCAAAAATCGCTAAAAGTCGGCAGATGACATAATACGCTCATTTGAATATTCATGTCATTGCGCATAATTTCCATAAAGCTAAAGCTTAGAGCTTAGAGTCAGCTGACACAATATGGGCAAATAAAATAAGGTGAAAATTCACAGTGAATTCAATCTGAACAGGTCTTTAGATTGTGTTTTGCTCTTCACCAGCTCCTCTTTTTTTACATTGGCTACTCATCCTTTGACACTGTAAACTAGCGCTGAACGATTTTTGAAAATAATCTAATTGCGATTTTTTTCCCAAATATTGCGATTCGATATTCGATTATTTTTTTAAGCTCTTTGTCTTCTGTATTATTCAACAAAGAATAATAATATAATAATGTATAGTATGAACACACAATTACACACTAGACAGTTAAATAAGTAAAAATATAGTATATATCTATATACACACACACACACACACACACACACACACACACACACACAACAGTGTCATTTTTTACAGTGCACAGAGAGGAGCTGCCTCCAGCCCCTCCCCCTCGTGAAGTTGCGTGCTGCCGTGTGCACTTGCTCAGAGAGGCTATTGTTACGTTAGCTAGTTGCTGGTGTTCTTGCCGTGGGATTAACTGTATTAATAAAACTGTTGAAACACCGCGGCCACGCTGCTGTGAAAGCTCCCCGAACGTCATTTATCAGTCTGCTTGTTAACACTCTCAGTGGCAGCTCTTCCACTCCATATCTTTATAACGGAGCTAACCGCTAACCGGAGCTAACCGCTAATCAGAGCTAATCGTTGCCAACTGAGCCTTGAGTTCTGTGTGCCTGTATCCATTAACTGCATGTATAGACTCAAGCCCGAATAAAACCCTTAATTTTATTAAAATGGCTGTAAACGTTTTTAACTACAACTCAGAGTTGTTTGAATGACAGAAATCAGCTCAAGGTACGGCGTAGCGTTAGCGTGCTAGTTGATGCTTTCTCTGCGGAGTGCAGACTGATTGCTCTGGCGAGTCATGTGACCAAATCGCAGCCTTTGCGATTAGGAAATCGCGTTTTAACATATCGCGATATTATCGCAAATGCAATTAATCGTTCAGCCCTACTGGAAACACTGCCAGCTATTCTGATCTAATGTGCTGGGAGTGGCTGTTCAAGTGTTTATATGGGGTGGTTACTGCAAGCTTTTGGGATTCAATCATACAAAAAAAGCCAAAGCAATGAACTGAGCATAGTGGCTAAAACTAATTTCCAGTTTCTTTGTATTAAAAAAAAAAAAAAACATAAATGGAGGTTTAAATTAGATTATGAACCCAATCAGAACATTTGACCCACAATATTAAATTCTACATTTTATTTGATTAAAATACGAATGCAAATTCCATTGGTTATATTTCTGTAAAGGATGGTATTCTCCAAGGTGTGCCTGACCTGGTTTGCAAGCTGTGCCAACCCAATAGTATAATGCATCATTTAATGCCATTCTTGCAAATGTGTCTTTGCAGTAACAGTAGAGTATGTCCTGTCTGTCAGCCTATGTACTGCCATTATACAACCACTTCTAGATGCAAAACATGCAGCGCACATTCTTCCTGAAGCCTTTTAAAGACCCCTCATCTGGTTCAAAGTCTCTGCTGTGTACTTTGGTTTTACATGAGGGTTTTACTTTCTGGCCGATTGTTATCGCTCTTCAAAGTTCTGCTCCACAGGTCTTCCTGAGCACAGCTTCTTCTTCTGGGACACTAACCACAAGCATCGCACATACACAGTACAAGGAGCAATTACCACAGGGATCTGAGCACACCTCCGACACAAACATCAGCATGAAAAAAAGAGCAAATGGTATGCAAAAACAATGCTAAGGTGAGCACAGCATTTGGTAAGGTACTGTAAATAAGCACAGACATTCAGAAGCATTCTACTGTGCCTTCAAGATAAATCAGGGAACCATTATAGTAGTTTGAGAGTGATTCAGATTCTGACAACTACCTAAATCTTCTTCAGCCAGGTCATACAGAACAGCTCCACATGTACAGTACAAGCCTCTTCTGAAATCCTACTTTTAAATCATAAGTGATTGTTTATACTCAGCATGACTGACACTTGGCAACTTCACTTGAGTGACTATTTGCAACACTTCATTACTTCAACCACAGCTCTGCAGGATGGAGTCACTGCATTCATTTCCCACAGCTCTCCATGCGCCCACAGCCCTACACGCCTCTGTGCCAGCTGTTTGTCTGTGCCACCGGACAACTCAACATATCTGGGAAAAGTCATCCGAGAAGTCTGGAAGTACCTCTCTAGTGTTACTTCCCAGCAGCACGGGAATTATCCCGGTTAATATACAGTATATGTCTGTGCTGTGGTGGAAATCTAGGCCAGTGATCCCCAACCAGGGGTACTTGTACCTCAGGTATACAGATGCTATTGGTATTGGTAAAGATTGTGGAAAACTCAGATAAGAAAAATAGGTTGGATGAAAAAGGATAAAGGAATACAGCCACATATTTGTATTTAGGATACAAATAAACAGCCAAACCAGATATTTTAATTACAGGATATTTATTGTCACAATAGCCAATAAACTACCAGCTACATTAGGCACACTGCACAGAATATACATCCCACGACCTCAGTCAGTTGTCAGTTCAGAAATAGTTGCAACATCCAGCTTCTAACTACCAACCCAAATTTTGGTTAGTACACATTTAAACTTGGCCGAACCTTCTGATAAAAAGACCAAGCTAAAACATCAGGACAGGTCCAGGGTCACAGTGTCTCCACTTGTTATGTGGTTATTAGTCTTAAAAAACTTACAGTTTAAAATCAGTCCAAATGAGCACATTTGGAACAAGATGGGCGGCTGCAGGGGTATGTCACACAGAAAACGTTGGAAAACCCTAGTGTTTAAATATTACTACTACACAACCTTTTGGTTACACTGTCAGTTCATTTCATATCAGGGCTGGGTTAAAATAATTGATTCTCCAATTAAAATCGATTTTGTTTGAGTGATCTGATACCAATTAATAAAATCCTGACATTGATTTTTCAATACAATATATGCCTTTTCACCATGGATGTATAAGGGCATCATTGATGTGACACACACAGGGGGAGCGTTCGTGTCCCGAAAGAACTAAAGGGGAAAACACAAGACTTTCACCCAGGAAACGGGTGTTCGTGTCCCAGGAGTACTACTTAAGGGAGCCGCTGTTTAAACCCAAACCACAATCTTTTTTAACTGGTCTTTTTGGTTCCTAAACTTAACTGTTGTCGTCGCAAGACAGTCACCTGTAGTCAGCTAAACTCAACTGCTACGGCCACTGAAACAAGCGTAACCTTGCGGTGCTCTGTCACCTTTTCTCCGCTAAACTCAACTGCAAAGGCAGGTGAAATGACTGTGACCTCCAAAATTGGTATATGGTGACATATGCCGACAACAATTTAACTTAATTACTGACCTCTTGTGTATCAATAACCTATCTTGAAAATTAGTAACTCTGGCTTCCTAGTGAATCTTTCCACGCAGCTCGATGCAGTACACTTGGGCCAATCTTGAATATTTGTGGCTGCATGCATAAAAGGAACTTATCAAAATTAACCAAAGACAAAATTATTGTTGTTATCAGCGGCCTCTTCTGGCATTTGCCCAAATTTCAGATGGCTAGTCTGTCACTGCCGGAGGCTCATTCCAGCCACAATTTGGCATTGTGACATAATGAGCCCACATGGCATTCTTTTTCTGTTGATTTCTCTGTGATAAGATGGCGGCTTCAATTGTAAAGTAAGCTGTCAGATTAATGTAGAGTAAAAAGCAAATATTTCTCTCTGAAATATAGCAAGAAAGTGGCATGAAAAGAAAAGACTAAAGTAAGACTTAAGTAAAGTTTACTTAAAGTTTAAGTAAGTTAATGTAAATGTACTTAGTTACATTCCATCACTGGGCACTACTAATGATCCCTGTAAGTTGGGTCTTGCAGTGCAAGCATGACTGAACTTGGCGGTCCTTGTAGTGAATGGTTTACCTCATTCACTCTCAGAAGCAGTGTGAATGCCTAATGTCAAAGCAGGCACTAAACACACAATACTATACCTGGATTGATGGTTCAACAAGCTGTTTGTTACTTATGTAACAACCCCCTGGCTATACCAGTGGTGGGATGTAACTAAGTACATTTACTCCAGTAGCCTACTGTACTTAAGTACAAATTTGAGGTAGCCTTGTACTTGACTAGTCATTTCTTTTCATGCCACTTTCTACTTCCACTCCACTACATTTCAGAGGGAAATATTCTACTTTTTTACTCCACTACATTCATCTGACAGCTTTAGTTAGGGTCACTAGTTACTTTACAAGTTAAGCTTTTTGCACACAAAACACATGAAGTTCATATAATTCAATGTCTTATTATAAATTAAATTAAACTGCGCAACGATGATAGGCCACAGCTGAAACTGTTTCTTGTTTTGATCGTTTCCAGTTTCTAAAATATGATGTTTCTCATTGAGTAATTCTACTTTTTCCTGGATACTTACCTACTTTTACTTAACATTTTAAAGGCAGGACTGTTATTTGTAAGAGAGTATTTCTACAGTGTGGTATTAGTACTTTTAATTTTACTTAAGTAAAGGACCTGAATACATCTTCCACCACTGGCTATACTCTGGTTTGTAAGCTAGCTGAAACATGCGTATTATTGATGCTGATAGTCTTTATGTGCTTTATGAGGACTCACTGTTCACTCTTTATGTTTAGTTTGTCAAGTCAAGTGGAACCAAAGGTCGAAAGTACTTATCTGAATCCAAGTCCGACATAAAGATAGTCAGTTGGGTTATAAAGCATTCATTTACATGCAAATAAACATGTCAAAAAGCCGCGAAAACAACCTGAACATACACGCAGCCCCGTCAGCACGAACTCTAATGTCAGCTCGTGTTTTGACGTGTCTGCACCATAGACTGTTAATATACAGTCTATGGTCTGCACGCACTTGCCACCTTTCCTGAGTTAGTTGTGCCAGTAGTTCTTACCTTTTTCAGGCTCTCTTTCTTCTTCTCCTCCTCATGTTGGTGAACGGGCATTTGCAGAAAGTCCTTTTCACAGCAGATGAAGCTCACCGTGCATCCCATCCAGAGCGCACGTTCAAACCCATTCAAACTAAACTTCACCACTTGGTTCCCTTCTGTCACGCAGCTCAGCTGTGTGGCTATACTAGCCTACTTAATGTGACTTTACTCCGCTCAAACAGGCGACTAGTCGGCGCAGTCGCTCTGGCATCCCTGCGTTGTTTTTTAGGAGGTTTCGATGAGTTTCCCGCACTTGTTTTTTTGGTCACCGTGCGCTGACTGACTGCCACGCTGAGGTGAAGTGACTTCTCACTGCAGACCGTGGAGACAAACAGGTAGCCTGCAGCGCTTTGACATGTGTTGCTCTCTCTCTCTCACCTTTACGTTTGTTTTCATACTGTTTTCTGATTGGTGGCTCATGCTGTCACTCAAAACTTAGAAGGGGCTGATTATTTCAATTGTAACTGACACAAATTAGACCAGGGACCCCATTTGGTAAGATTTTGTTCCAGGGGCCCACATCTTTTTTTTGGGGGGGGGGGCTTTTCCGCCTTTAATGGACAGGACAGCTAGGTGAGAATGGGAAGAAATGCAGGAAATCGTCACAGGTTGGACTCGAACCCCGGACCTCTGCGTCGAGGCATAAACCTATGTATATATGCGCCTGCTCTACCCACTGAGCCAACCTGGGGCCTACAGCTGATGAGCAAACTATCTCGCTGACTTAGTTTAGATCCACTGTCGTTGTTGTTAACGTGGTTGTTTTTATGTATGTATACTGTCTTTTTGTTATCTGTTGATGTATTTGTCCGTGTATATTGTCATGTGCATGAAACAGACTGTGAAAACAAATCTACCTCATGGGACAATAAATATCTATCGATCCATCTATCTATCATGTTACTTATGGATGGAATTGGGGACCCCCTGAAACCCCCTCAAGGACCCCAAACACCACTTTGGGAACCACTTATTTAATAGCATAAATGCTTTAAGTGCAAACATTTCAACCCGACATTCAGAACAAAATATGCTCAATTTATTTGGTCCCAGACTGTGTGAAAGAAAGCTATTTTCCCCTGTGTTTTCACATCAGCTGGTGTGTCCATTTGGCCCAAGAGTTCACATGTGGCCTGGGCTCCTAGATGACCTCCAGTCCCAGCTGATTCACCAAACCTCTAGATTGAGTCCGTTGCTGCACGCTGCAGGATCCCTGTAGTCTGAGGAGCACTCAAGTTCAAGGCCTTTGTTCTTTTCATGCAATTATGCTGCCCCCTGCTGAGGGACATGTGAAATAGTAGTTGGAAGCCATACCATGAGCGATACTGTAACAGTTCTATAGGGAAGGGGCCGTACTTCGTTCCAGATGGGTTTGAGTCCCTTTGGAGTTATCACATATGCACAAAAAATGTTGACTAATAGGTCTGAGCTCTTCTTGAGGGCTTAAACGGACTAAGTGTGAAAAGGCCCTTTTGATTTGGATCTGTGTGGACTATTTTCCAGTAAAATCAAAACACAACACAAAGTTTTGACTACAGTTGGTTGGGCGCCTAGATAGCTCAGTTGGTAGAGCGGGCGTCCATATAGAGGTTTACTCCTTAACGCAGTGGGCCCGGGTTCAACTCTGACCTGTGGGTCTTTGCTGCATGTCATTCCCCCTTTCATTACGTCAGCTGTCCTGTCAATAAAGGCCTAAAAATGCCCTCAAATAATCTTTATATACAGTTGATTGCAGTTGTATTTGACTATATAATTTAACCAATAGTGAGAAAATGAGAAGTAGTCTTATTTGTGCTCACTGATCACACAAACCATGAACAGCATGAGAAGACACAAAATGTCGAGACGTAACTGTTGTCACACATTAGCCTGTTCAATAAGGACCTGCCAATCAAGTTGGGACCTGTAACGGGACCTTGTCCTGGGTTGGGTTGACGCTTTTGTTAATAAAATATCAACATGCCTTCTTTCTGTGTTTCCAAAGCATTTTTTTCAGGATGAATAAAGTTCTCTAACAAAAAGTTGTTAGGCCTGGTGGCAAATGTTTTTGTCAAGGGCCCGCCTATGGCCAGTCACAGACTGATGGCAGCTTTAATGTAGAGCCAAATAGTTTCCGTGATAACAGAATCATGGACGGAATCACAAATTGAGAATTTAAAAAAGCTATAAGACAGATTTCATAGGGTTCTACATTAAGTCGGTGCTAAAAGCTAACTGGAGATTTGAAAATATGACTACGTCTAAGTTTCCGAGCCGCCCCACTGTAACTAGTTTACAAAAAACCTCCCAGTAGCTTAGGCCTGGTGGGCCACCATGCTTGCAATACACTGGGGGGAACCCTGCCTTACTGCTGCCCGCTGAGCAGCTCCAGCTACTGTAGGCCTTCAGTCCCTTGCTCAAGGGCACTCCATAATAGTCTAAGATGGGTATTTTTTCACGTGTATTTATTTGGTATCAATCATATACTGCATATAAGGTCCATGGCATCAATGCACATCTGTCCTATTAATACCGTAACTCCAACTGGAAATGTTAAAACATTTTTCTCTTTATTAAGAAATCAGTCTCCAAACCACCTTGCAGTCCTGCCGTTATATTAATTGGGCAACATTGTCTATAGATCCTGCAGGGTCCATTTTGTGCAGCAGAAAGTGTCCTTGCACCTGGGCAGCACTGATCTCAGAGTGGACAGCCAATGCACGCTCTGCGAACCGCTCTCCCTCAGAGGCAGGCTCGTCTGGGTAGAACCGCCTGAACATCTGTGTAAGCTGCCAGTGCGTGCAATTCCCAATGTACTGCTTCAGATCCACACGGCCGGGTCGGATCAGCGCTGCGTCCAACCTGTGTGCAGAGATTACAAGCAGGACTGGCAGTTAATGTCGCTGAAAATACTCCGAAATGTTTGTAAAACTCACATGTGAAATGTCAGAGAACACATTTAGGTAGCCATAACGTAGGTTGTAGTGTCCATTTGAAAAAATGTATAAATAGAACTGGGTAATTATTATAGTTTTTACTACAGTTTATAGTACTTTTAATTAGTTTAAATATTTCAAAGCTGCATTACTTGATATTTTTAGCCATTAAAAGGAGAATTCCGGTCAGTAGCGAGAAAAACGAAAACAATCGGTGTTACCTACACCGTGTTATCCTCCTGCTAGCATTGCACCCAACAGGCTTAAACAGGGCAAGTTTTAAACTTGTTTTTAGCCTCTAAACATGTTCAAAATGTCATTAAAAGTGCCTACCCATGTGAAGTGATTCCTTCCGAGTGAACACAGTGAATCTGACTGCAGTAGATGTGAAAGAAATGCATGGAAGTTCTGCTAATTCAGCTCTGTTTAGTTCCGGTGTTGAGACGGCAGTTAAGAGTGCTTAGGGACCGTCTATAAACTAAGACACAGAAAAGAGATACAACAAAAATATGTAGGCTATTAATTTAATGATTAAATAAGGTAGCGTCTCCAAACTTACCTCAATTATAACTAGTCTCCTGCTAGTTGTACTACAGCATTTACTTTTTAAAAATAAGCATATATAATAATATGCCTATTTTTGAAAATATGTTTGCATCTCTTTTCAGTGTTGTAGTTTGTAGACGGTCCCAAAGCACTCCTTGCAGTATCAACACCGGAACTAAACAGAGCTGAATTAGCAGAACTTTCATGCATTTCTTTCACATCTACTGCAGAGACCCGGTGCTAATACGGCACCGATGCCTATCTACCGGACTGCAACGCGGATTTCGGTGCCTTATTTAGGTGCCACTTAAATGCCTGCGCTTCTCTCTGATGCTTCAAAAACGGACATTAGAGGGAACTGAAACATCTCCGCACGGGACGCTATTCAACACTACACTTAACAGCAGGTAACGTTAGCCTACTGTTAGCTAGCAGCTGGAGTAAACACGGTTAAAATGCTGAAAGCTAAAAGCTTAAATATTTTAATCGTTTGACAGCACTAATTCATTTGTATTATAGCCAAAGATGTTTTCCTGTTTGGCATCAGGGCTGTAAACGGGGGGGGGTTCAGGTGGTTCGAAAGACCCTCCCCCCTCCCCACTGTCAATTCCCCTCAAATAAAAGTGATCTAAACCAAACCGAAGCCCTAATCTTGATAAAAGCACCATTTATATGAATGTCTGGCACGCGACATGTAACAATCTAACATCTAATGCATAGACAATCCACGCAACCAACTTTATACACTCATGTTTGAGGTGTGCGTGCATTTGGACTACAGAAAAAAGTCACGAAAATTAAGTATTTAAACATCATAATTAAATACAAAATGAGGGAAAAACTGCAAGAAGGTCCCCCCTTCTACTAGGCTGGCTACGGGCCTGTGCATTGACAATAAGACATTTCATAAGCACTGTGTTTACAAATTTGCTTCCAACAGTACCTGTCAATGAAGTTGGTGGTCATAAAAACTATTCTGGCCTCTGATGAAGCCACTCCATCCAGAGAATTAAGCAGGCCGCTGAAGGTCAGTCTTCCCATTCCCTGGTAGGCCAGAGGGTCTGGGAGGCAAAGACAGAAGGGGTTTGAAAGTTACTGGTTACTGGTATAGAGAGGCAAAGTCCCTCCACTTCCGGTGGAAAATTATGGGCCCATACTTTGGGAAAAATATGTACGGTAGTGAATGGGGAGAGACAAATAATGATTTGATCCCGTTTGAATTGAGCCATGGATTACACATATGATGTTCGTCAGTTTAAAAGATAATTTTTGCAAGTGAAGAAAGTCTGTCGTAAAACTGTTGAAAGTATAAGACTATGGAAATACATAATTAGAAAGACTACACACAAGTGGCTGGGTTAGCTCAGTTGGTAGAGTAGGCACACATATCTAGAGGTTTACTCCTCGACGCAGCGGTCGCAGGTTCGACTCCGGCCCTTTGCTGCATGTCATTCCCCCCTCTCTCTCCCCTTTCATGTCTTTATCTGTCCTGTGATAATAAAAGAAAAAAATAATTTAATATAAAATAAAAGAAAGACTAGACACCCCAAAGTTAGCTACGCTGCCGGTGTGTTTGGTACCGGGATGTAACATTACCCTCACAAGTAATGTGACTACGTTTAGTTTTTTTCGCCCAGCATATTTCCTTGGATTAGGATGGCACCAAGATCTTGGTTGCAGCTGTTGCCGTGGTCCTGCTGCACTCCCTGCTACACCCTGCTATGCTCTGCGGTGCCCTGCAGTGTCCTGCTGCGTCCAGCTATGCTCTGCTGTGCCACGCTACATCCTGTAACGCCCTGCAGTGCCCTGCTATGACATGAACTACTACGACTACCATTTTCTAGTCACTGTTCCATTATCTTTATTGTGACTATTATTGCCACTGATCATCACATCCCCAACCGGCACCGTCGGACACCACCTACCAATAGCCTGAGTCTGCTGAGGTTTCTTCCTAAAAGGGAGTTTTTCCTCGCCACTGTCGCACTACATGCTTGCTCTTGGGGGAATTACTAGAATTGTTGTGTCTCTGTAAACTATAGAGTGTGGTCTAGACTTACTCTATCTGTAAAGTGTCTCGAGATAACTCTTGTTATGATTTGATACTATAAATAAAATTGAATTGAAGTAACGGGTCTTGCTCGTTCTTTCGCCTCTCGGCTGATAAAAAGACGCTGGATAAAACCAAAGCCGGTTTACGGAAAGCCTTTCCACTCCCTATTCAGCCCCATTGTACCGAATTTGGTTGCAGTTCCACCAGAGTTCCCCCTGGGTGATCGCGGTCCAGTGCAAAATGAATGGGACTCTATGGAGCTAGACAGCTACATTTGTCTCTGTCGCCTGATTGTCGTTGAGAAATGTACAATATGGATTATAGGTCGAAAGTTGAATGAACGAGTAATTATGTCCTTTTGATTTCTTACAGGTTGAGTCGTTGTTGCCCATAACAACAGTATCTCTGGCCGTATATGTGTATGATGTCATTGACACTTTAAAAAGGCTTTTTAGAACAAAAAATCCACTTTAAAAAAATCTAACACCCAGCAGTGTGTATTTTCTTAGCCTCACCTTTCGAATGCAACATTCAAATTACTAGACAAAAAAAATTATATCCTGAGAAAAGTGGACTGAGGGGTATAGCTCCATAGAGTCCTATTCATTCTGCACTCGCCCGTGAGCGCCCCCTATATGGAACTCTGGTGGAACTGCAACCAGTTCAGAAGCCGGAAGTAACGAGAGAGTGGAACTTCCCTTATTAGAAATTCTTTGATAAAACTATCAGGTAAGCGTTACATGTGTTGTGGAACAGAGCTAAGCTAGCTAGCGAGCGAGCAAGCCGAGCGGCAAGCAAGGTGACGTAAATTGTGAGACAAGAGATGTAGTTCACTGAGCAGTTCAAACTAAACTAAGTGGTACTACTAAAAAACTACAAACAGACTTTCTTCAGTTGCAAAATTATCTTTTAAATGGACAAACATCATACTCTATGTATTAGGGATAGACCGATTAGCGGCCCTGGCTGATTATCGGGCCGTTTTTTGGCAGTTTGCAGATTATCTGTATCAGCGTTTTATTTGCCTGATAACCAATAAAGTTAATGAATTAAAAAGTGTTCTACTTTGGCTCGGGTACAGCTCTGTGTCTGTCCCTCTGCTCCGGTTTCACCACTGAGTCTGACTTAATGTCCCGCCCACAACACTATCTGACTATCTTTTACTGGGTATTATGTTGGATCTATTAAATAATTGCTTAAAGCAATAGAAAATGTCACATTATGGAGGTTTTTTAACATTAATATGAGTTCCCCTAGCCTGCCTATGGTCCCCCAGTGGCTAGAAATGGTGATAGGTGTAAACCGAGCCCTGGGTATCCTGCTCTCTTTGAGAAAATGAAAGCTCAGATGGGCTGATCTGGAATCTCCTCCTTATGAGGTCATAAGGAGGAAGGTTACCTCCCCTTTCTTTGCTTTACCCACCCAGAGAATTTGACCCGCCCATGAGAGAGAGAGAGACATCATGGCTTGCAAACAAGCAAAGTGGCAGTTGGTCAAGGCCACACCCCCACCCTCCATCTTGCACCCCCTCTCTCCTCCTCAATAGCATTTAAAGCTACAGACACAGAAATGGCACATCCTAAGGGCAGTTACACACCAATACCAGACGGCCTACTGTCGGCAGAAAAGGCAGTTGGGCTGATCAGTCCCGAGTTGGTCAAAAAGAATGCCTCGGAACACACCAAAGCGACGAGACGTAATACGTCTCCATAACAGCAGGCGGCGCTAATCTGTATTGTCGCCCAAAAATGAAAACCGGCAGCCGATTGGACGAACACGTCACGTGGGTCTGGTTTCTCCGGAAATTCAAAGACTAGATCTCAAGAATACGATCTCATATTGTACTAAAATAGTTCACCGAAACGTGTTTCTGAAAACATTTTAAGAGAGAAATAGGCCGTGCAGTTGCTGAATCTGTCTTCATTTCAGATCGACAAAGGTCAGTTTAAAAGATTTTCGTCAGATTTTGAGAGGCTCTAGTCACGCTCATTCCGCTCGCTGTTTCCGGGTGAGTCCCGACTGCCCTATCTCCAACTGAACACGTCAGGTCGGCCAAAATGAAGGCCGACGGCCCCTCGGACGGACGACAGCACGGAACACACCGAACAGACTCAAGTCACCGACCTCGCCAGACTGTCCAACAGCCGATTATCGGCTTGGTGTGTAGCTGCCTTAAGTAAAGCTCATTGTGGGACTGGCTCTAGTGGCTGTAATTCTGCACCAAGGCTGAATTTCAGGAAAGAGACTTCAGATACAGTATTAGGGGACCACTAAGGTCTATATAAAAGAGACTTCAGATACAGTATTAGGGGACCACTAAGGTCTATATAAAAGAGACTTCAGATACAGTATTAGGGGACCACTAAGGCCTATATAAAAGAGACTTCACATACAGTATTAGGGGACCACTGAGGTCTATATAAAAGAGACTTCAGATACAGTATTAGGGGACCACTGAGGTCTATATAAAAGAGACTTCAGATACAGTATTAGGGGACCACTGAGGTCTATATAAAAGAGACTTCAGATACAGTATTAGGGGACCACTAAGGTCTATATAAAAGAGACTTCGGATACAGTATTAGGGGACCACTAAGGCCTATATAAAAGAGACTTCAGATACAGTATTAGGGGACCACTAAGGTCTATATAAAAGAGACTTCAGATACAGTATTAGGGGACCACTGAGGCCTATATAAAAGAGACTTCAGATACAGTATTAGGGGACCACTAAGGTCTATATAAAAAGAGACTTGATACAGTATTAGGGGACCACTGAGGCCTATATAAAAGAGACTTCAGATACAGTATTAGGGGACCACTAAGGTCTATATAAAAAGAGACTTGATACAGTATTAGGGGACCACTAAGGCCTATATAAAAGAGACTTCAGATACAGTATTAGGGGACCACTAAGGCCTATATAAAAGCATCCAAAAAGCAGCATGTCATAGGACCTTTAACTAAGTGTTGTGTTGGAGTTTGTAACATTCCAAAATCTTAATTTTGACTTAAAGATTTTGATTTTCACTGTAAATGCATATCGGTTCCAAATATCGGTTACATTAACTACTAATAATAGGTATCGGCCATAAAAAAACAGTATCAGTTGATTCCTAATATGTGTAATTCAAACTGAATCAAAAAAAATATTTGTCTCTCCCCATTCACTACCATACATATTTCTTTACAAAAATAAGGTCCCATGACGGTCCACTGTGAGGGGAGGGACTTCGCCTCTCTGTAGTAAAAGCAAGTGACAGCCCAATTTTAAAGTTCAACTTTTTCTTTATCTTACTTTATGTTTATGTTATGTTACATTTTTCTTTGGACAACAACAAAGCAAAATATTAAACCACTGGTCCTTCCTTGCTACTCACTCTCTGTGGGAATCAGGTCTCGGCTGACAAAGGCTGCGTCTACGTCCTCCAGCAGTATGATGCTTTGCTGCGGTGCCACGCTCAGGAGGTGGTTCAGACGGTCATCTGAAAGGCTGCGGTCACTCAGACTCATCAGACAGATGCTGTAGCCCAGCTCGCCTGCCAGTGCCGTGCTGGAATATAATGAGCCACAAAGATGTAGGTAAAAATTCACCCAAGTATTTGACATACAGCCTTGTCTTTCATTCAGACTTTAAACAGGAAGGGTAAGAATTCAAAACCACAGCGCACTCACATAAAGCTGCTTTTTCCACACCCTGGGGGGCCGTACAGCAGGTATCCTCTTCTGTAGGGGATGCCTGCATCGACAAATAACAAATATCAACATGGTCACACAGAACATAGACTAACTGAAATTTCGACCACATTTTTTTAATAAGAAGAAAAAACAAATATATTAGGGAACATTCCCATTGATTTGCATGTTTTAGTTTTAACTACAAATCGTACGTTACATCGCTGAAACCATTTTCCAAGCATACCAACATTTATGAAAATCAGCTTGCAGATACTTGTCCCTGTTAAATTATTATGTTGTTGTTGATTTTAAAAAGGTGTGCTATTGAGTAATTGTGACGAGCAGAAAGTGCTTTGAAAATTCTGATGAGTTGATGCATTCAAGTGCGTGTCGAAAACTGCACAAGATTCTCCTGAAATGTTAGCCTAGATGTCAAAGTGTCAGTGAATGCACCAACAAGAAAGACTTTATGGAGTCTGCTGGTAGGCGTAACACCTCACAACAATAGCTGTCGTTATACGAAATCATAAAGGATATATTCAATAACAGGTAAATATGAAAATTAAACATGACTTCCATATGCACTGAATGAATGAGTTTGAGCTGGACGTTCTACCTCTGTCTGTGTACCACTTGGGGTTTCCGATGAACTCCTTCACATCATCTACGATCCTTTCGGCCACGCCCCCCTCCAGGACCACAGAGCTGAGAGGTCTGCGTCGCCGTGGAAACCCAAAGGGTCTCCACTCGGCACCCATGGCTGTGTACATCACTGTCCGTCCCTCTTCCTGCTTTAGGGCCAATTCTCTGGCTGCAAAACAAGATTGACAATTGCACTGAATGGCCTGAAATGGTAAAGAGATGCAACACAAGTCGAGTGTATTACAGCTCTCATATGGCAAGCCTGTGTGTGTGTGTGTGTGTGTGTGTGTGTGTGTGTGTGTGTGTGTGTGTGTGTGTGTGTGTATATATATATATATATATACAGTATATAGTATAGTATAGTATATATATATATATACTGCAGACCTGTGTAAACCTTTACCTTCTTGTAAGATATTAAAGAAAATCTGTCTGTCTCTGCCTAAAGCAGTGAAGGTGACAGACTCCCATGGGGTTCCAGTGTGCAGATCCACCATCTGCTTCTCTCTGGTCCTCTCCACCCTGATCCAACGCCTCCCGTACCTGCAGACCACAATAGATGACAGTGTGACAGGATGTACTGTTGACAGAGAGAATAGTATTTGTCAAGCAGCGTAATTAATGTAGGTATCATCTCTGTATTTGTACGACATACATCTTCAACCTGATGGGTTATCAGTTTGTTAAGTGTATTGGTAGGGCTAACGGATTCAATACTTTTTAGGCACCGACCGAATTGCCTCTAAAGTATCGAAAAATGCCTCATCATTCAATACCAAATTTTAATCCCTAAGGAGTAAATCTCATCAGTGTCAGTGAGCCAATAAGCATGCAGCATAATGTCTGTGATTGGCGGTCTAACGTTACACGTAGTAGAGACACGCAGGAAAAACTCTAGGTTACACAGAGACGGGCTCAGGTAGTAGGAGCTGAAAAATAAAAATATTTGTGCCGTAATGTGTAATGTTGTAATTTATTTTTCTTTTATAAAATTGGTATATTGGTATATCGCTTAGGAACCAGTATCGAAGTCATGGTATTGATATCAGTACCGGTACTGAATATTTTTGAACGTTACCCAGCCCTATGTACAATGCTGAAGTCAATTTAAAATGAGTGTATTTATTTACTAACCAGATGATGTGGTTCCCAGGGCTTGGGTGGAAATCAAACTGTGTCTGAACCCGTCCACTCTCATGTGCCAGGTAGGAGGTCTCCACGCTCAGGTGCTGAGTGTGCTTGGCGTGTTTGGTGATCCAGCTCAGCAGCCAGTGGTAGCTCTTATCCCTGCTGGGGACTTCCAGAGTGATCATGTAGTTCCTGCGGAAGAAGATCATTCCCACCTGGGCACCTTTCCTGGCCACGGCCAACGCCGTCCCAACCCCAACCAGTCCAAAGCCAGCCCCAAAGTATGGGTTGTCCTTCAGGCCATCCAGAAAGTCTGACAGGGGCATGTTGCTGCTATCTGCACACTCACCAGTGGAATCAGACTATATAGTTGGAACACTTTGTAGGAGCAAAGACCTACAGACAAAGTGCAAACTCATTTTACCTGTGTGACAGTCCAGACTGTCCGATATACTGTTAGTATGATATCTGTCAGTAGCTGAAGACTTGCTGCCAAGCAGGGAATCTTAAAATGTAATAACAGTTAACGCTATTTTCTAATGATACATCCCGGACGGGGTAAATAATGAGCTAATATCCACCTGACTTGTCTTCAATGTCTCCATCTCATGCCGCTGTCTTGGAGGCTATCTGTTCCAGTGTACACCGTTGCTTTCTAAACAGCACTGTTCAACCAACTAAAATACTAATGCGTGCAATGTATGGATGTGTTGACGTGTGTGGCAGCGACCTCTACTACACTTCCTGTGTTTGACAAATATCATTCCGACTGTTCGCTCGCCCTCAAACATTCGTTCCTCTTCCCTGTTAGTGTTATCTTAGCATCATTTTTGCTCGCATGCAAAGATGACAAATAACTTAGATAAATATGTTGGTGGATAATATAGTTTGTGCATTTTTACTGTAGACTGTACGGACCGCAACGGCGAATTGAATTGAATTTCTAGCAGGAACTAAGACTTGAACAGTTTGCGAGTGCGACCCGAAAACACAAGAAGCTAACGTTATCGTTAGCTAACGTTAATAACAGCGATGTTATTAGCGTATTGATAGCAGGTTATATTGTCATTAAAAGTAAGTTACACGTTGACTACTAAGCTAAATACAGCCTCCTAGCTAACGCGCAGTAATTTTACGAGCTGGATGTTGACAAACTGATAATGGTTGATTTTCTGTTTTTCAGATAGAATGCGCCGCGGAAACCCAGGCAGTAGGTTGAAATTCTGTTTGTACTGCAAGCATGTATTACCTAGCTAGTAAAGACAAATTAACAGTCGGACTATGCAGTGGAAATTCACAGTAGGCCTAATATTGAAAACACAATTTATTGTACTAAGCCTATACATTACTGTAGACACTGTTGCCCCAGTGCAAATATGTTTTTTTTACGCATGGACAGAAATGTCAGTGTTTGGTGAACCGTGAAGGATTTTCATTGGATTTCTACTGAAGAAAAAATCCCTATGAAAACTGTCAACAGTGTGGGTTGTGGAAACCATCCCTCCCATCCCCAACCACTCAATGAATCTTCTGCATGAATCCAAATTTAATCCCTGGCTATAAGATGTCATTTTGTACCTGATGGTGATTGTGCTATGAGTAGCCTATGTATTAGAGATGTTACGATACCAGTATCGGTATTGTCTCCGATACTGCCTAAAATGCTGGTATCGGTATCAGGAAGTACTGGAGTTTATGCACTGATCCAATACCACATAATAAAGCCCTAAAGAGAATCTACGTTAAAGTAGTTTATTTATGTTCTTTTTCCATTAAAACTGACCGTCAAACTGGATAATAAAAGAAAGTTCTGTGGCATTCATGTTTCACAAAGAGTTTAACCTGAGCCAGACCGACAACAAAGATAGAAATCATATCACATCCATACAGGGATAGTAGTATGCAGTTGTTAAAACATAATAAAATATATGACACACTGGTATCAGATCAGTACTGGGTATCAGCAATACGCAAGTTCAGGGTATCAGAATCAGTATCGGGAAGCAAAAAATGGTATGGGGCCATCTCTACTATGTATTATTGCAAGCCAATATAATATGGTTACAATGCATTTACAATCTACACAGAACTGTTGTGTTTTTACTCTATTGTGGCGCTAAATAAATAAAGATTTGGTTAATATTGGTGAAATCTCTAACAACCCATTAACAGCGAACACCTGTGAATAATAGTGTGTATTGTTTAATGTGTTACGTGCACTCAGAATTATATTAAATTGATACAAAACATGGTTACAAATGTTTTTCATGCTATTTTTAAATCTATTCAATTGTAACTAAGTGCTGTGCTTTTTTTTCAGACACAATGGAGACTGTGGAACCTCATGGATGTGAAAAATGTAGACAGAGTTTCTCAGACAGTGGCTCGTTTACCTCGCACTCCTGTTCAGAAAGGCTGACCACTCCATCCAGTAAAAAACAGTTGGGGAACTACAAGTGTTCTCAATGCAGTGAGGTTTTTTCCAAGCCAGGTGTCCTGAAACGCCACTTCAAAATCCTCCACAGTGGACATGAGCGTGAAGGCCCATTCCCCTGCACTGAGCAAGGCTGCCAGTTCAGCAGCACAGACCGTCAGGCATATCAAACCCACTTGATGTCCACGCACTGTCTCACTCTCATTCCTTGCACCCTCCAGTCCTGCAGAGTGTCATTCCTCACACAGGGGGAGATGGAGAGACACTTGCGGGGCCACATGCCCTTCGGCTGCTTTCAGTGTCAGTTTGTCACTCAAACTGTGAAAGACCTGAGTGTCCACATCTTGGAGCACAACCATCTTCCACCTCGCGCTCAAGGTAAACAGACACTGCAAGTAGTTGGCGCTATGTTACACAGAAACCTGTGCGTGGTTTTCAAAAAGAGCACAGGTATGATTTTGTTGGCCATAGTTGCATATAACGCTGCAAAGATTAAGCGATTAGTTATAACTATTAAATTAATCAGCAATTATTTTGATAATCGATTAATCGGTTTAAGTCATTTTTTTATGAAAAAAAGTCTCTGATTCCAGTTTCTTAAATATGAATATTTTCTAGTTTCTTCTCTCCTCTTTGACAGTAAACTGAATATCTTTGAGTTGTGGACAAAACGAGACATGTCAAGACGTCATCTTGGGCTTTGGGAAACACTGATCAACATTTTTTTTTTTTTTATAGACCAAACAACTAATATAAGAAGCAACAATGGGAAATAATGGTTAGTTGCAGCCCTGGCTGCTTACTGCTCTGTCGCTGAGAAGTAGATTTGTACATTAACATTTTGGCACATCTGTTCATAGGGGACCAGACTGCAGCCACAACTGTATGCACTAATGGAAGCCAACAGCCTCAGGTGTCCGGCAGGCCAAAAAGAAAACTGAAATCCAGCCCAGCTGATGCATCATCATTACCTGAAGACGGGAATGAGGAGCAGCCGGAGAGACAAAGGCACAATATTAAAAGAGTGAGAAAGGCAGTGGAAAGAGACAAACCTTCAGCAGTGGATGCTGCACCACTGCCATCCAAAGGTACGTACACCGTACCTCCGCTTGGTATGTTATAGTGAGTAGATGTCAAAGTTATGTAAAATAATAAAGCACAGAGAGGTGATAAAAACCTGAGTTGTTCCAGTGATATTAAAACAGACAAGTGATCCGCCTGGCTGCCAATTAGTAAAACGGGATTGATTGCTCCAGACCACAAAGTCCAGTGGCAGTGTTCTTACGGTTGCAAGGGAAAATTTAGCAGGACAGAAATTAGATGAACTAATTGCCAATGGAGATTGCATGGCTCGATCTAATGCACCTTTTAGTAATGGATGTGGTTGAGGCAACAAAAGCCACTTTTATTAATTTAGAAGGAAATGTCCACATGCTTCTGGCCATATAGTATCTATAGCATATCTGCGTAAAGCAGCTAAAATCAGTACATTTATCAATATATCGAATGATGATGTGAAAACAATGTGAAAGGGGTCATCCCCTCGTAGTGATGAAGCTACAGAGAATTATCACCTGAATCTGCAGCTTCCCTCGGCGTTACAGAGCTTTATAGTGAGTTTCAGCTCGCTGTTTAGCTGTCGGACCCACAACTTTACTGTTTGGTTCACTCTCACCGTTCTCTTAGAATTGTTTCCGGCCGCAGCAGGCAGCTGAGAAAAAGCCACTGTACACTACCTGCTCTGCGCCAAACAGCCAGACAGACATAGTAAGTGACGAGCTGAACATAGTGGAGCATTTAGCAGCTGAAGAGCCAGACTCCAAATTAATTCCAATGTTGCTGCAGAACTGCTGGATGTGTAAATAAGGTTTTGCCATATCAATTTAGAAGGTGATAATGTGTCAATGATGTGTTCATAACTTGTTTCCACATCCCCGCAAGTGGCCCAGAAAATCCATTATTGCAGGTTTAAGTGAAAAATTATTGATATGATTGATATTATTGATTATTGCATAGATAAGCAACTATGAAAACATTTTTTTAAACAATACATTATGAAGATGATGCTCTTAAAAAAACTACAATAGAATGTAGTAAATACTTTATACACCAGCATAAATGGTAAAGTGCATTGAGACTAAAATAATCTCAAAGTAAGGAGACAATGATGTTGCAGTAGAAAGTTAAATACCAAAATTGCCCTTGAGGAGAATGAAATGGGGTTGAGTATCTTGTCTTGGCAGATAGCAGTGTTAGCAGCTTAAAGGGGAACTACGCCCATTTTCAAAATTTGTAAAAGTTATTCCTATGGGCAAAGACAGTCCAATAATATTACTCACCATGAAAAGCTCTCTCCCTAATCCAAAATCTAGAGTGCTAAAACTCCAATTTGTGATATCATCAGGTATAAATGAACTGCTCCATAGATAATGAATTGGGAAAGATGTTATTAGATGACACTGATACAAGTTACATACAAGTTTGAGACTTACTTCTCTGGTTTCTGGCTTTGAGAGAGAGTGGCTCACAAATATTGATTGAACTTTCCTAGGCCATGGAAATAACATGTTGGAATTCTTAATGTAGGTGGTAAAGGTCCCCTTTAAAATACTATTGTTGCACTTGTGTAAAGAAACACCAGAGGAGAAAACAGTGTAACAAAGACAAAAGTATGATTTACGACCAACGCCGTGCAACCAGTAACCAGTAAGCACGGAAATGTGTCACAGGAAAATATGCTTATTTTTATGACAAACATTGTCACTATGTTCAAAAGGAATTTCATATGTTCTTGTCCATTAGAGTACCTTGCAGAGGGATCGGAGCACACCTATCGCACCCACACCTGCCCCAAGTGTCGGCGCTGCTTCAAGATGCGCTCCCACCTGCAGGAGCACCTGCATTTACATTTCCCTGACCCAAGCCTCCAGTGTCCCACCTGTAAGCGTTACTTCACCAGCAAGAGCAAGCTGCGCATCCACAGACTCCGCGAGGCAGGGGAAAAGGTTCACCGCTGCCACCTGTGTGAATATTCCGCCGTGGAGCGGAATGCAATCCGCCGCCACCTTGCCAGCGTGCATGCCGATGAGGCAGAAGATGCCATGAACGGTCACAGCTATCCCTGCCCCACCTGCGGTCAAAGCTTTCACCAGAGCAGGTCGCTCAAGGCCCACATGAAGACGCACAACATCCTGTCAGACAGCAAGCCGGTGGCCTGCTTCCACGACGCCTGTTCTTTCCACAGTTCTTCGCGCAAAGAACTTCTCCGACACACCGCCGACGTCCACGGGGTCAGGGCTGTGGAGTGTCGTCATCACGCCTGCGGGGCCGTCTTCAAGAATGAGAAGGACATGGAGGCTCATTATCCGTCACACCTGGCCTACCACTGCTCGCAGTGTGATTTCTCTTGCTCCAATAAGAGCGTCTTCCTCCAGCACCAGCGGCACGGTCACCCGGGGAACGACAAGCTCCGCTGTGACTTTTGCTCCTTCGTCACGTTTAACCCCGTGGAGTTTGAGCAGCACATTGGACATTTGCACGCCAACGAGAAGATCCATCGCTGCTCTCAGTGCAGCTACATGACCTCGCATAAACGGGGTTTGAAACGACACATGCTGATCCACAGTGGTGAGGAGGGAATGTATTTTTTTTTGTTATTAACAATTTTTTATATTTAATTTTTTTAACAAAATACAACTCGCAACATGAACAAACCCCCCCCCATCATCACCACCCACCCAGACACAATAACTACAATATTCAAGACCATTCAACAAAATAGTAACAAAATAGACAATAAACCATAAACCAAATAAACATATATGTACACATGACAACACCATAAGCACATCATACATGTTTCTTTCCAGCAAAAGGCTTCTTAGGAGCCCTCTAGAAAGTTCAGGTACTTTCCCCATTTTCTAGTATAGACATCCAACCTGGCAATCTGGCCACCCTAGCCATCTCACAAGCCCCCTACTGGATTGATGGCAGCCCTTCCTTCTTCCATCCTTCCTGAATGGAACCTGGTTCCCCACAATCCCACATAGGTTATTATGTATCCCGGGAATGGATTTTTAATGTTGAATGAATGATTGAATGAATGAATGAATGAAGGCTTTATTTTGAACATGTTAAAATAATACAATAAAAGCTAAAAGAACAGAAACAAAAACACAATATTAATTTAAAATGTCCGACAAGGAATAGGAAGAAGCAGAAGCTTATTTAATCCTACCCCTTTTCCACTACTATATAATAATAAACATGAATGGCTTCATATTTATATCACATATCTTTAACACATTCTTTACAATTTTCTACATATGTATATACTTACACACTACAAAAAAGAAAACGCACATATTTACATACGTATAAATATATTAATCATAGAAAATGAATAATGTAAGTGAGAACACCTTCCTTCTCCCTGTAACTTGTGAAAACCATATTTTTGTATTCCTTTTTGAACTGCATCATGCTTGTGGAGCTTAATCCGTTCCACAGTTTCACTCAACATATACAAATACAAAAAGAGATTATATCCCCCATCTCTATTAAAAAAACCATTTTTAAATATTGCCAGGCAGTAGGCTGTTCAATGCTTTATACATTAATGGTGTTGTTTAAGAAATTAACCAACTCAGTTTCAATTTCAATGTTTTTGATATTCTAATGGTTTTATCATCGGATTCTCACCTTACAGTTTCGTCAGTTTTTCACGTGTGTTGTTTGGGTAGCTCCTGTAAAGAGCTTCTACGTTTTGCACGACATCCCCTGATTTATTCTTTCCCCCCCCCCCCCACCCCCCTGTAATAGGTGAGAAGCCCCACAAGTGTAGCCTGTGTGACTTCAGGTGCCGAGATGAGTCCTACCTCTCCAAACATATGCTGACTCACTCCGACGACAAGAACTTTATGTGCGCTGAATGTGGATACGTCACTAAATGGAAACACTATCTGAACGTCCATATGAGGAAACACGCTGGAGACCTCAGGTACATACTTTAGCCATTTCTCATACAACCATTGGTTATGTTTTCATCTTGGTACTGCACACGGCACACAGTACCATCTTTTACTATACTTTCGCACACAGGGTTGCCAGTCTGCATATCTTATGTTCCTTTGGAGCGTATTGACGAGACGCACAAACAGTTAGTTAAGCCCACAAGCAGTAGGGGCAGCGGTATATATCCTGAACAAATGACTAAAACATTGGCGGACAGATTTGAAGAGAGGCAAATCCACTGTACGATGGAGCCACTGCCACTTTTCTTTCTATAATCTCAACTTTAGCAATATAGAAGCTTCCCCGAGTGTCACCGTGTTTAGTTATATTCATGTTGTACAATATTGGAAGTTCCGAAGGAAGATATTCCAGTTTTAGCAAGGGATCATTTGACCCTGATTTTTATCTTCCAGGTACACAGGCAAGTATGTGAACAATGCCACTTATTAAAGTTAAATCAATTAACAAACATTAAAACAGGGACATGTATGAACTAACACAATTAAGATATAAAATAATATAGGCCTATACTAATTCACTCAGACTAAAAATGAGTCCGCACTTTAAGGCTATATTAGGCTATATTTAACTTTAAATTAACAGTGAACAAAGTATGCAGATTGCAGCTGTTTTCCTTTCATTTCTTTCAAAAGCAGATTTGTCAAGTCACCAATAGCTGGCAATTATTGCTAATGGGTTAGGGCTCAGGGTTTTCCGTTTTGATAGGTTGAAAAAGGTAATATGAAAATAAAGTTAATGTAATTGTTCTCTCATTTCTTTATGTGCTGGAAAAAAAGAAAATGAACAAATTTTGCCCCACGCTTGCCTCTTCCTTAAGGCACGACTTACGACTGATGTACTTTTTGGTCTCTTTTTTATTGTAAGACAAAACAGTAACAGAGTACCAAAAACAGAACGAAACAAAAGCAGTGACTACATACCTGTCTGCAAACTATCCAAACTTTCTGCTTTCTAAGTAGATGTGGTAATACTTAGATTGAAAGCAAGATTGTATGAAAGACATTTTTTATTGAAGTGTGCAGAAGTTAAAGCAACACTAGAGAACTTTTCCCACTTCTGTCCCCCTACAGTTCCATTACATTATATTATGCAAGTTTGCCAGATCGGGTAGCGGATCTGTAGTTTGAATGATCTGGACAATGTAATGTAATGGACAATTCCGCTTCCAACCTGTAGGGGGACCGAAGCGGGAAAAGTTCTATAGTGTTGCTTTAAGTCTCTGCTCTGTATATGACGTGGTTAGTGGGTGCAGTGTTGTAAAGACGTTATTGTTGTTATGCCTGAACTTCCTGTCTCCTGTCCTAGGTATCAGTGTGACCAGTGCCCCTACCGCTGTCACCGCATGGACCAGCTAAATAGCCACAAGTTACGACATCAGGCCAAATCACTCATGTGTGAGATCTGTGCGTATGCCTGCAAACGCAAATACGAACTCCGCAATCACATGATGGCCAAACACTCTGGAGAGGAGAAGCCGCCGTCCGTCTATAAGTGCAAATACTGCACATACACTACCTGCTACAGACAAGCCCTTCAAAACCACGAGAACTGCAAACACACCAAGCTGAAAGAGTTCCGCTGTGCCCTCTGCTTCTATTCCTCTTTCAGTAGCATCAGCCTCTTCCTGCACAAGAGGAAAGCTCACGGCTATGTACCTGGGGATAAAGCATGGCTAGAGAACTACGCTGCCAAGGAGAAGGAGAGGAACTCATCTCAGTTCTTACAGGAGTTTTACAATAAGCCCTCAACAGCTCATGAGCAGTCTGAACAATCCCCCTCTGAAGGACCTCCACCTTCTCAAAGAGAACAATCTGATCTGCCTGAAAGTGAAGGATCTGTAGCTGGTTCACAAACTGTGGCTACTGTGGATGTTTTTGATGTTGCTTCTCAAGAGGTTGTTAATGAAGGAGATTCAGACGGCCCTCCATCTGCGAACAGTCCCGAGGAGTACTGTACTCTTGTTTTAACGGCACTATCGACCGCTGACTATCAGACCTCCTCGTTGCGTAATCAGGAGGAGATTTGTGCAAACGATACTCCAAGCTCATCTAATTTAAATTGTATTGCCTCCGACATATCCCAAGAGAAGGCAGACTTCTCTACATCTCCATCAGAGGACGACAATGCGGCTGTGACAGAGGCAGAATGTGAACAAAGTGACGTAGATGATAACTGTGAGCCTCTGGATAATATAAGTCAACCAGTTGAACCTAGGGAGTGTCAGACTCAGACGCCTGCGGTGGAGAATGATGGTGCAACAATCAGTTCCACTTTTCCATCTGAGCAAAATCAGCTATTAGAATCTGAGATCCGTCTGAAAGCTATGAAGAAGCACGACAAGGACCAAGCAGAAGCCATGGTGTTGGAGGGTCGGGTCAAGTTGCTCGTGGTGCCAACTAAAGACATTTATCGCTGCAACAAGTGTTCTTATGTAACCAGCAAGGAGACCACTCTGAAGTCCCACTGCCAGGCTTTGTGCCGTGGCAGGATAAAGGGACACAAGTGCCAGGCCTGTGGTGCGCAGTTCAAACAGAGGCGAGGCCTTGATAGCCACCTTTCAAAGAAGTGTCCAGCACTTCTGCGAAAAACAAGGACTTTTGTAGGCATTTCAAATACAGCAGAAGACTCTACTGTAGGTCGGGAAGGATCCAGACAACTGGATGAGGGAACTAATTCCAATCAGGCAGAGCTTCTTTCTTCACAAAATACGATTTCCACAGATTCAAACAATCAGGAATTCAATCGGCAAGAAGAGGGAGTATGTACATCTCATTTAACAAACTATAAAGGCTTTGTTCATAATGCTTTTACATCCAGTGAATCAGAACAGCAGCAAGGCAAAATTCAGGCAAAAACGCTTTTGAAAGTTAAACTTGCAAAAAAGCAATTGTTTCCTAGTAGCAAACAAAGAAATGTACCACTGCAGAAGTCCCTTTATGTTAAAGAAGATGGTAAGTTAAAATGCAAGCTGTGCAATTTTTCATCAGTCAGACTTGCAACAGTTGAGCGGCACCTCTCAACCTGCAGAAGAATCTCAAGGAAAAGGGAGAACCCGATCACTCCAGAAGTGGAGGATGAGAGTGGTAGCGAGTCGCTCAAAAGAAAAGAGGACTTGGTGGAAAAGTACAACGACAGAACTGGGAAAGTTCCTGAGAAACATCAGATCTTTTCTTGTCCAAGCTGTGCGTTTCAGTGCAATCAGAAAAGGGCGTTAGACAGCCATGAAAAGAGAGGCTGCTTGAAGCCAGATGAAGTCCAATGCACCATGTGTTCATTCGTAGCCAAATCCAAAATGTCTCTGACCCGTCACACCCTGTGTGCCCATACCAAAAAAAAGGTTGCCGTTGCTAAACGTTTGCATTGCCAGCATTGCGCTTTCAACTGTAAACAAGAACGATGCATGGAGCAACACATTGCGCTCAAACACAAAGGTGCACGACCTCACCGTTGTCGATATTGTCCTTTCAGCACCACAAGGCGCTATCGCCTCGAAGAGCACGAGTCTCTCCACACAGGAATCGGTCGCCACAGCTGCGATATGTGCGACAAGACCTTTGGTGCCGCGACCAAATTGCGTCAGCACAAGATGCGCATCCACGACAGACGGCCCCCACACTTCTGCTCACTCTGCGACTTCAGCGGCTACACACTCGACGACGTAAGACGGCACAATCTCCGATGCCACACGGGGGAGTTGCACCACGCTTGCACTCATTGCGATGCTCAGTTTAGCTCCGAAGTTGCACTGAGAAACCACTGTAAACGTGTGCACCAGCTCCAGGTCTGTTTCTCATGTAAGCAGTGTGACTACACATGTGGCAGCGAGGTCACTCTCAAGACCCACCAAGAGATCAAGCACCCTCAGGCACAGTGCAACACCTGCCAGGAGTCTTTTGAGACAAAGGAGAGCCTCGAGATTCATCGGAGAACCCACTCGGCACATCCGTGTCAGCTGTGCCCCTTTGCTTCCAAAACGCGGCAGACATTAGCGCAACACCTTCTGAACGAACACGAGGATGGACCTCCCGAGGACAAGCCTCTCAAGTGCAGCTCTTGTCAGTTTGCGTGTCGCCATCAGCTGGTGTTAGAGCAGCATCTGCGATCACACGGAGGCAAGCGTCTGTACAAATGCACAGACTGCGAGTTTTCGACCCGGAACAAGCAGAAGATCACGTGGCACATTCGCATACACACTGGAGAGAAGCCTTACAGCTGTGAGCAGTGCAGCTACACATGCATTGATCCGTCTAGGTTGAAGGTAAGCTCAAAGTTTATAGCATGTTGTTTGTAAGATAGAACCATAATCAAGGGATAATTATTCATTTTTTTTAATTTATGTTGGTGTAAAAAGAAAAAAAAGAGATCTATACCACTATCCTATCTGTCCATCACATTATGCAGCCACAACCAGGAGATAGTTAGCTTAGCTTAGCATAAAGAATCTAAACGAGGAAACCGCTAACCTGGCTCTGTCCAATGGTAAAAGAATATCCACCTACCAACACATCTAAAGCTCGTTAAGTAACACATTATGTCTTGTTTGTTTAATCTGTAGAAAAACTGAAGGGTCATACCAACAAGTTGTGGTTTTTAGGGGGTTGATGTGCCCGGCCAAGAAATTGTCTGGCACATTACCTCCCTAAAACCACAACATGTCGTTTGTACACATTAAACAAATTCAATGTAACGTGTTAAGTAGTGAGCTTTAGAGGTGCTGGTCATGGATGTATAATAAGAACTGGATACAGTGTTTGAGGCAGAGCCCCGTTCATTCATTTGAGATTTGCTTAGTGGTGCATGAAGCCATCATGGAGCCAAAAAATGACCCGATGATGGGCACTGCTTTTGCACAGTACGTCCCATAGAGCAAGCACACTAGAGACTTCAGCTGACCGAGTTGGCTACTTCCAGTTTGACGCTCCATTAACTTGAATGGGGAAATTATTTAATTGTGCGGTTCTTCTAGACTTTCTAAATGTTTCGGACCGAATGGATTAAATCCTGATAGTGAAATCAGTCATTTCGCAGGGGGTTGAGATGCTCCAAAAATGTAGCCACTGATTTATAGACGTCTTTCTAAGTTTATGGGAAAAAGTCTTTTTAGGCCAGGGGGCATCATGTGACAGGCTGGGAATTGCAATTCCACCATTTGGCCACTTCGTTCAATTTGCTTCAAAGCCCGAAACCCTTCCTGAGGGCCTGGTGCTGATCGGTGGACATTTTGTTACCTGTGGACAGAGCCAGGCTAGCTGTTTCCCCCTGTCTCCAGCCTTTATGCCAAGCTACGCTAACCAGCTGCTTGTGGTAGGGGACAGACAAGAGTGGTGTTGATCTTCTCATCAAATGTTCGGCAAGGGGTTTAATTTTGTGTGGTATGTAAAATGTTCGAAATCAAAATGGAAATAGGATAAATAGGTTTGGTCTTATTGTACAACTAAAATATTTTTTTTGTTATAAGGGAGAAGGTAGGCTACCGAAGAAAGGTAATAGTGGGTACCGGTACCAAATTTCAGGTAGCGGTACCAGTTCAAAAGTTGAACAGTAAAACTCAGTACTTAACTTGAATGTATGCTGCTTCAAAGTTCAAAGTGATTAAATGTTATTTTGTTATTGACAATTGTTCCGGACCTCAGACTTTGAATAAAACTCAGATGAAGACCATTGAGTAATAGGTTTGAGAACCCCTGTTATTTATAATCCCTATATTCTAATATGACATTAACTGTATTTCCTAAAACGAAAGCATATTGAAAATAATACCTTCTTTTTCTCTATGTTTTATAATAAATTGTGCCAAAGCTTCACATGAGGGTTCACCAAGAAGAGAAGAAGTACCTTTGTCCAGAGTGTGGCTACAAATGCAAGTGGGCGACTCAGCTGAAGTACCACATGACCAAGCACACAGGTATCAGCTGGACTAGTATAATACTTGGTCACTTTTAAAAGATTTGGGAACTACTTGAACAATGTGTTTTGCCTCATTGCCTCGGTCAGTTGTTAATCAATGTGAGGCAGGATTTTTCTGTAAATATTTATCAATGCTCAGCCAAACCTCCCAAAATTTCCAACACATATCTTTTCATGCAAAATTTTGTTGCATGATTTTCAAATGTAGGGCTGGGCAATATATCGATATTATATCGATATCGTGATGTGAGACTAGATATCGTCTTAGATTTTGGATATTGTAATATCGTGATATGACATAAGTGTTGTCTTTTACTGGTTTTAAAGGCTGCATTACAGTAAAGTGATGTACTTTTCTGAACTTACCAGACTGTTATAGCTGTTCTATTATTTGCCTTTACCCCACTTAGACATTATGTCCACATTACTGATGATTATTTATCTAAAATCTAAGTGTGAAGATATTTTGTTAAATACCAATTGTCAACCCTAGAATATCGCCGCAATATCGATATCGAGGTATTTGGTCAAGAATATCGTGATATCTGATTTTCTCCATATCGCCCAGCCCTATTCAAATGTCTGCAAGTTTTTCGAGCACTCATCTGAATTTTGTTTTGTAAGTATAGTTTACAGGTTCAGTGTTGAGTCATTCATACTGCTGGGAGACATAACATGTTATTTGTCCTCTGCAGGGGACAAGCCATATGCCTGTGAGGAGTGTGACTACCGCACTAACAGAGCCGACGCTCTGCGTTCCCACCGGGACACGCAGCACTGCGACCTGCGCCCTTACGTCTGTGAGAAATGCGGCAAAGCCTTCAAGACTACTTTCATACTGAAGACCCACCAGCGGCAGCATAGTGACGATCGGCCATACACGTGCGGCTTATGCCACAAGGCCTTCCGGTGGCCAGCAGGTCTCAGACATCACTACCTCTCGCACACCAAGCAGCAACCCTTCTGCTGCCGCCACTGCTCCTACAAAGCCAAACAGAAGTTCCAGGTGGTCAAGCATTTGCGGAGGCACCATCCAGAGATGGCAGTGGACCAGGGGGTGGTGAGGGACTCTGGAGCCGTTAGCCTCACCCTGAAGGAAGCCCTGCTGGGGACACTGGATGGGACAGCAGCAGAAGTTGAGGAGGAGGAGGAAGAAGGAACGGCCAACGAGGCACAGGAAGTAGCTGAGGAGGTTGCGCAAAGAGAGGAAGACAACGAGACACAACGTTGAAGAGAGGGTGCAACAAATGCCGGGGTCAATTCAGATTGTAGATGGCTATCATTGCCAAAAGGAACAGTGGAGACTGTCCTCCCCCAATAATACGGCCACATAGGTCGTTGGTATAAGCAGCAATTACGACCTATGTTTACGTTTGTAGTGACGGCACCTAATAGTGGCCGTAGTAGGTATGACAGGAGCAAAGCAGGAAGTAAAGTTACGAAGTTTAAGAGCGCCAAATGTCTGCGTAAGGGACGGTGGATGGGTCAAACAAATATAAGACTTTCACCCAGGAGATCGGGGTCTGTGTTTAAAAGTAAACTACAAGTTTTTTTTAACTTTATGGAACAAATGGTGCTACATCACGTTCCGCGTCATATGCGTAACCGGAAGTAAAGTAGCATTTGATTTTAACCTAAATCACAATCTTTTTTCGAAACTTAACTTGACTAGTGTTAGTGCCTAAACACAACCAAGTACTTTTTGTGCCTAAACCTAACCAAACGTTTCCCAAGTTAACGACATGTTTAAAACCGTTGTTATGACCCTGGGGTCATATTTTGTAATTTGTTTCACCCTGACACCAGTGTGTGTGTGTGTGTGGGGGGGGGGGGGGTCACACTTTATGTTGCGTCCGGTTTACCCCTAGACATCAGGTCGTAACACCGTGATCGTTACGTTCTCTGGGCCACGTTCAGTCCCAACAAAACGTAGCAAACACTTTATTTAAACTGAAACGGGGGTGCGTTGAACACCCTGCTGTGTTCTCAAGCGCTCTGCCTTTTTATTACGAGTTAACATACACGTCGCTACTGATTGGGTATCACCTGTGACAGAGCCTGAGGTAGGACCTGAACAAATCGGGTTAAAAACACTGCACACCGGGTTTAGATATAAGGTCATATTTTGTTTTGTGTCGTATAAGATGGTAGGAATAAACGACCGATATCATCGTATGGATTGGAGAACTTGTTGGAACAGTGACATATTGACCACTTGGTTTGAATATACTGTAAAAGGCTAATAAAACACATGAGTACATGTTAAGTGAGAGAATGTGGATTGAAAGGAAGGTGTGCTCTGTGAAAAAGAAACCATGTTTTGTTTTATTTCAAGTCCTTTTTAATATTTGCTTGCGATAAAGAACTAAAGTATATAAAGTGAATTAACGAACTTGAACAATGAATGAGTCACGGATGTTGAACCATTCAGAAAATGTATTTACAGGCCTATATACAGTATACAAACATTTACATTATACACAACATAACCATGTGGAATTTGTACATTAAATAGAAATAAGATTATCCCAACATGATGCAAAGTTCTGAGTCCTTTATGATAGTAGGGAATGTTTTTTTTTTTTAAACATTCTAATTATTACACTTTCAGTTATTTTAGGTACAGAGCGCCTCTGGCTTCATATCCATATTCAGATATGACTTCTTCATGTGAGCGCTGAGATGCTGATGTTGACAAAGAGGGAGGCGGGAGGGATAGCTATTCCATCTTTGGAGAGCAGATGTATGTGACGATATCCTGAGAAGGGGAAAGGTGTTGAGAAGACTTCGGTGAAGAAAAAGCTTTCTAAGAGAGTGGTATTCAGTTCTCCTGCATCTGGTATGTGATGCAACATATGATTGAATGTACATATTTAATAAATACTGCAGCGAGCTGTCTCTTTGCTCACCTGCTTGGATGCACGTAAACGGAAGAGTGAACTGTCCGATGAAGTCGTTCCTGGACGCCCTATCGTGGTCCTCCACCTCAAAGCGAACCAGGGCCAACTCGGGGGTGTGGATGACAAAATGTAAAGTTTTATTCCACACTGGGTTAAAACCTGCAGGTAGAGGGCAGTAGAGCAGTGAGTACGACCAACTGGGATGGGACTTTTATTTGCACAATTATTTTTCAATTCATCTTGCAGGTTTCACACTTGCACTTTGTACTTTCATTTCAAGGACAAGGCATATTAACATTCAACACATTCACCATTTCTGTGAATGTGCCAGTGTTAGTCATCTGGCTGATTTTCAACTCCTTTGGCCAGATGTTTTGAGACCAGAGCAACAGGAAACGGCTAGACAATTTTATGGGTTAAAATGTACGGACAGAAGACAACAAGACGCCATAAAGACAGCAACAGCAACAAAATAAGCCTCCTTGAGAAGACATGCAGAGCAACGGGAAGCAGCAAGACATTAGTACGTTAATACATCAACAGTATACACATGAGCAAGCAACAAAACAGCCAAGCAACACAGAATGATAGCCTCTTTTTTTTTTTTAAACATGCACACATGCAGAAGAGCAATAAGCAACAACAAGTACTTTTTTCTTTTACATCCTGGCTCTTATAACATCAAAACTATCTATATAAATGAAGCAGAGAAAACTCACCGTTGTTGTTAATGTAAGGGGTCTCTTTCACGCGCTGGTCCCCTGGCACTCCAAAAATCTGCACTCTGACCAGGGGGTCTACAATAGAGCCCTCTTTCTGATTCACCTTTGGTAGCTGCTGCCCACTTATCACCTGATGAACACACACACATATTTGCCTATTAGATACAGACACCACTGTACTGTACTTGCACAGAAGAAGAACAATTTGTGTCTTTTTTCTTTGTTATTCAGTGGTTTTCATGCTAGTTTTCTGCAACACCCTGCCTCAAATTCACACACTGACAAACAAACTACTGTTGTGCAGTTTTGAACCTGTATGGATAAGCGGAGGGGTTTGTAGCCTTGCCGCTCCTCGGGTTTGTCTGGACTGAACTGAGTGTTACTGTCTCTCATGAAGTCAGGCTTGAGGACGTAGCCGCAGCAGCCGTTCTGCCTGAACAGCCCATCATTCAGGTCCATTTCCAGACCAGCTGTCTGGAAGTTCAGAGCCACTTTGGGAAAGACGGAGAAGGAAAATAATGCAATTTACTGTGCTGTTTCTTGGCAGGCTGTATCCCATGATTTCCTAGACTCAGAGTATTCTATCTAGCTATCAAAGTTCATGTGACAAGTCCAGCCTTTCATCCAGAACAGACGGCGTCGGTTTAGTCCTGATGACAGGAAACATCTGTCCTGTTAAACTGCTCCAGCTGCTCTGTGTCTGGCCCTTACAGAAGAGGATTAGGGCCACATGTCAAAAATTGTCACATGGTTATTTCCATGTTCAAATAGTGATATAAGCTACATACCAAAATGTTCCTGGTTCAATTTTGGCTGGGGACCATGTTTGCTATCACTGTCTACTGTCAATTATGATTTATACATTATATTTATGCATTTCCCTGGAGTGTGTGCCTTTCTTTGGGTTAGGAAGATTCTGTGACAAGTTTGGCTTTTGAAACCAACAACCAAATCAAAAAGAACCTTTATTTGTCCTTTCTTGATTTTGATTTTGCATTGGGAATATACAAGGTTTTCATCCAGCAGCGACAGCACTATCTTATGTTAAAGTTGTATGTTATGTTAAGTGCTACTCATATTTGGCAGATTAAACTGTAACCAAATGGCTCAGTTGACAGCACTGACCCTGTATACATCCATACCCTGAATCCTAAGTATCAAAAGCACAATTCAGTCTTTCTGATCCTGAAAGCACTTCAATACACGTGGCTGAAATAATACATGAAATTGCTTGTTTGTGGCCATCAGAACACTCATTAAGATTGGAAACAGGGGACATTGGGGATTTCAGAGGTAAGTAAGTTTATAAGTAAGTTTGGTGTAACCAGCAGAGGGGGACATCACCCTTCCCCTCACCTATCTGGCAGCCCACATTCCACATCTCCTGGGGGTTGTAGTTAGAGGAAATGGCCCCGCTGAGGCCATTGGGGTAGATCCTGCTCAGCTGCCGAGTGTTGTACCGCACAAAATCTGTTCCTGAGGAGAGGTTTAAAGTTAATAAAGCCACTCAATTTCTATAGCGTAAACACAGAGAAACGTGTTCCTCTACCCATTCTCAGGTACAGTTGTAAATGATATAATAATTTAACAAGAAAGAGCGCTGAAATCACTATCGCCAAACCCACCAGACTTGTTTAGCGTGTACAGATCTAGATCCAGCATATCGGCACATGGCTAGGGTGAATTAAGGGTTTATTTCAAACTAATTAGTGATTGTTGAAACTGTGGAAAGACAAACCAATGCAACTTTTGATCGACTTTCTGTCGACTTTGAATGAAGTGTGTTTTATCATGATAAAATTATTATCATTATGTTTTTGTCCAAATGGAGTTTGGTGGGTTTGGCGATAGCGATTTTGGGGATGTTTTTTTGTTAAACACAAAGCATCTTACACTCTAACACAACGTGTGTTGTACTGCACAAAATCTGTCCCTGAGGAGAGGTTTAAAGAGAATAAAGCCACTCTATTTCTATAGCACAGGGGTCTCCAACCGTACTTCATCTAAGGGCTACTGAAGTGGCCAAGAGCTACATGCATCACATCGCTCACATTTAATTACATAGCACACATAAGCTGAGTGAAGCTACTGTTTGTACACGTATGAAATTGCAATAACCAAAGCTTATGAAAAATCTTCACTTCACGTCAAGGTGCATGACTTATTTTACATTTCTTTTAGCCCACATAGTTAGCTACATCACTGAAAATATTCCCATCAGGGTCCAAGAAAACATTACCACATTTCACTTCTGTGGCCCACAAAGTTAGCTACCTCACTTTTAATATGATGGTCATTTTGTGTCTCAGTTTGTCAACCTATTGGCGAGCTACTGGAAAGCTACATGTTGGAGACCCCTGATACAGCATGAACACAGAGAAGCTACGTGTTCCTCTATCTATGACTCAGGGACAGTTATAAATAATATAAAAAATGTCAAAAGAAAGATACTACTTTGTAACACATGGATAACATTTTATAGTCATGAAACTGATATTATTTTATCTGAGGGATATGAAATGCACTTAAGATTTTAAAGTTGTCCACTGTTCCCTTCATGTTCATGTACCTTCATCCTTAGCAAGCGCCTTGGCCTTTTTCTCAGAGAACGAGGATATCTCATAGCATTTGGCGTTTGAACGAGCATGCTCAAAGTCACGGAAGTGCACACTCTTGCAGTAAACCACCAAGTCCGACAGCTCCTTGGACAGTTTGGACTTCTGCAAAATGGGCGAATAAAATGTAAAATTAATCAACAAAGAAATCCTATTGCCATCACTTTAAACATTAATAACATCTAGGGGTGAGCAGCTATGGGTCACCGTATCCCTGTAAATTAGAGGCTAGTGAGTCAATAATAATGACCTGGTAATTTGTCCACAACCAACAAACTGCAACAAAATAGTGGGGGGGAAAAGTTCCGGAAAATACAGCAATAATTGCAAACTAATTTGTCCTTAATTTAAACAAAATAGCAAGTTACTAGACTAAAATAAGTTTGGTTTATTTATTTATTTCCCACAATATCAGAAATGTGGAACTTGTTTGGTGTAAAGTATTGCATCATTGTAAGGTAAGAGCTGCGTAATGAATGTTTGGGAATTTCCACGTAATTGCCAGGACATTATCATGATGTAACCACACCACAACAACAACTACAGTAGTTATAAATGAGCATGCTTTTATTCAAATTAAAAACAGGAAAAAATGATGTTTCCTAACTATCTCATTCATAACTATCTGATGATGATATGAGTCTTGACCTTATTTGTCACTTCTTTATGAACCCATGCAAAGCAATAGATACATACACTTCATACAGTATCAAGGGGTTTCCAATATCTTCTAATATTTGCATGAAAATTTGCAACTATTTTAAATAAGCAGCTTCCATCTGGTTTCATTCCTCTGATACGGACATATTCAAGTGTTGTCTTCACTCAATATCAGCAATTATTACACTATTATGTGGATATTATTATGCAGATATATATGCAGGTGGCAGTACCTCAGTCTGCAGGAAGTTGGGTTGAGAAGCGGAGGGTCACTGGTTCAAGTCCCCATACGGACCAAAGTACGGAGTATTTTTTTACTCAGCACTACATACTGTATCAGTTGTATATATTTGTATACAAATATTGAGCTAATTACTGAGTATTTATTAGTGATGTTAACATGCTTGTCGTTGATTTTCAAGGAAAATGTCCATTTTCTGTCAGCCACAGCTGTTTTATTTCAATTTGGGACACATTCCTAAGTACGTATTACTGTATTGATGCATTTTTACATTTTATTTTAACAGTTTTTGTTGTGGACTAAAAAACAGGTATCTGTTTTCTTACTTCCAACTTTTTTCACACTGTTACTTTGATTCTTTATGTGGATAAGTCATTTATTGGGGATTATTATTATTATTTAATAACTGGCCTATAAATTACAGCAATAACAACAAATCTTAAAGATGAATTTAGCTCAACCAAAGCTTTAATGCAGCTAATAAATCTCACCTCTGATTAAATTATTAAAGCCACAGATGCTTCCAGTTCATGTCTCGCTTCTCAGCAGCTGCACTGAGCATTTCACTTTTATAATTTAGATATTTTCTAATAGCTATTTCCTCAGAGGACACTGAGCTTTTTTCCCACAGCTAAGGCAACGGACATTGGATGCTGTTTTCTTTCTCCCATATCTGTCTTCTTTTAAATAAGTTTCCTGTTTCTTTTCACTATCTCCCTTCTTCTACTCCAGTCTCGCCTCGCTGTCTCTTATGTCCCAACCCAGCTTCCTGTCTCTCTCTACAATCAAGCTCCATACGCTTCTGTCTTGATTTACAATCACTTTTTATAGCATTCCCTGTCTTCTCTACTTCCACTATCTGTAAAGGAAAACATGTATATTTAAGAAGCATGGTCAAATCATGCTACAAGAAATAAAGTCGCTTTCTTGAATCCAACATTAAGGGATCTAAGATCTCATAAAGTATCAGGTTGATGTACCTTCCTAGCAGGTGGCTTCCCTGTAGACGGGCTCTCTGCATCTTCTGCTTCTTCGTCGCTTACTTCATCTGTCTGGGTTCCATCGAGACAGTCTTCTGGATTGTTAAGCTTCTTGGCTTTCAGCAAAATCTTGCCTTTCAATTCCTGGAATGAACACCAACACAGGCACAGATCGGTGAGAGCTGTTTGTCTGCATGCTGTACGTGATAATCGACTCCACTTTATTTGCAGTATTTGTCTGTTCATTTGAAAGTACAAATGAGTAGATTTAAGAACTTCATTTAACCCAGTTAGATAAAGAAACCCATTCATTCATGTTAGTTCAATGGGCTGAGTACCCAGACTGCTCATGAAGGTGGTCCATCTTCCTGCACTTTGCTGTCTCCCAACTAAACGCAGCATTGCACCTATTTAATTGCCAAAATCCTCAATGGAATTCATCGCAGGATTGATCTGCCATTACTTCAAGTTAGCATTGATTGCCGTAAGTGCTCTAATGGAAGAGAGTTTGGAATTTATACTATGGTTATGCTTTCAGTGGTAGATGCAGAGCAGGCCACACACAAACCATTCATCTTTAAAATGTCTATATTCTAAATTATACCTAAGTTTCATACAATACATTTAGTTGCTGCCCCTGTCCACAGCAGTATAATGCTCAGCTTGTGTCAGTACTCGTGCCTGCTTCTCTAAACTGGGGGTGTGCTGACCTCCATCTACTGTAGCTAACACACTGACTATGGAGAAGTAGCTCATACAACCCCACTTCAAAAAATCAGAACTATCCCTTTAATGCATGAATAAATGTAACATAACCACGAAACATGTAACTTAAAGTGCTCATATTATGCTCATTTTCTCTCATTCTCTCATTTCTTCAAATGTTCGTCCAGTTTCGTCACTTATTTACATGGAGTCTGGTGGGTTTGGCGATAGCGATTTCGGGGATGTTTCATGTTAAACAAAAAGGATCTTACCCTTTAACAAAACGGTCTATCTCTGTAGGGATCCTTTTCTGAATGTTGTCACTCAGACACAAAATTGAAGTTGCGCAATTGCCCATTAACGTAACATTATAGCTTGTTTTCGCCGCTGCCAACTGCAGTGGTCTTGCTTTATTCTTGACCAATTTCCCTTTGACACAAATACATTGGAAAGTAGGGTCCAGGGAGACCTCAAAATCACCAAAATGAGGTGTTCACATTAAAACTACAATATACAAACAGCATGTAAAAGCCACACTACACTATTTTAAGATGAAACAAGACTCTGTATGGCTCTTGTAGGAGCTACATATTGTATGTTGTTTATGGTCTCATTTATATTATTTATTGATTATTATATTGTGCACTTATATTGTAGGTGGTGGACGTTTTCATCGCGGTTTGAGCGGAAGTGATAATATATTTGTTTGCTTCACCTGTTTTTTGGGCTTTGACAGAGAGGGGGTGAGCCTGGGAGCGAACACTTTCTGTTGACCGCCGCACTAACACACTTATTTCGACTCCCAAAGTAACTTTACATTTGGTAACTGCAGTGCTAGTTGTATTTCACGTGTGGAGGAATAAATCATTGCAATACAACCTGAGCGCGTCACAGTGTGTTTATGCATCTCCCAGAGTTTAGTCCCTCGCGGCAGCACTTTGTTGGACTGCTTACAGCCGCAACAGCTCTACTTAGAAACAGCAGTGCTTTGAGCTAAATACTAACATAAGGCTTTCTTAGAATTTCACTGTTGTTAATGTGGTAATTTGCTTATTGTGATAAAGGTTCATTAATGGAACCACGTCTCCTGCCTATAACAAATCTGAATGCATTTGAGTTGCTAGTCCTGGTAAGCTGAGGTCTGAAGTAGACATTATTTCCTTGGGTGAAATTAGCAGGGTTGTGTTGTCAGCATCTTTGGGTAACACTGGTTAACAGGGCCCGCAACTTAACTGCCTGCCACAATTGGTTAAAAAAAATAAAAATGAATCCCTCGGTGCCTCGCCCTCTGAAGTGTATATATGAACAAAACCCAAACAGATTGTAACCTGTGGAGAAGGAAGCTGTTGAGGGACCTGCCCATCCAGAAGGGTGGTCAGTAGTGTGTCACCCAGGATTTTGCTAAGGTGCTGGGCCATGACTGTCTGCTGCCCCACACCACAGTGATTCTCAATAGACAGAATGACTGGGAAGTCCGATGCCTATCAAACAGGAAAGAAAAGACACAATACTGGCTTTTAAAGCTTATCTGTATTATTATTATTATTATTATTATTATTATTATTATTATTATTATTATTATTATTATTATTCTGTCTTATAAGCATTCACAACCACAATGTTCTTCTACAATTCTCTTCATTTTTATACCTCAGTAGCCTTTTAACCCCTTCCACATTTCTCTATGTAGAAACCTCATTCAAACATTCAGCTCATTTAGGACATGTGTGCTATTACTTGTCATATTAATATCTTTCATACTTTCAGAAATATTCAATGTTTTCTAGGAAATTGTTCAAAATCTATACATTTGCACACTTTTTCATACTTTTTTATTGCATACCCATTCACAGAGATGGGAGTAAGTCACACATGGGCAAGTCACAAGTAAGTCTCAAGTCTTAACCTTCAAGTCTCAAGCAAGTCCAAGTCATTTTTGTGACAATCAAGCAAGTCAAGTCATAGCTTTGGTCAAGTCAAGTCAAGTCAAGTCAAGTCATACAAAAGTTTCCATTTTTAAACAAGCTAAAGACAGTGGTTATGAACTGCTGGAGTTTTATTTGCATTTTACCCTACTCAATATTCAAAAGGCATTGCCTCCAAGCCACATACATCTGAACAGTTTAAATTTATACAGATAAAAGCACAGCATACATATTTGTTCAATATGCCTCAAACATGACATCAAATCATGAAATTCATTCAAACAATTCAAGTATAATGGTTTCAAATAATATTCTTCAAACATGCCTCACTTTTATGGGACAGAAACACATCCTTTAACCTTTCCTTCTCTTAAAGAAAAAAACAACATTCTTTAAGAGTAGCTGAATCCCACCACCGTTGCGTAATTTGGAGAGATTGACTCAGTGTATGTATCACATGGAATGGATAGCATATGTTCATATTTGTCAGTGTATTTGTGAGTGAATGTGTGCGTGTGTGAGAGAGTGAGTGAAAGGTTATTAATATTGGTGAGTGAATGTGTGTATGTGCGTGTGTGTGAGAGTGCAGAGTGTGTTGGGTGTGTATGTGTGCCTAGCTTTATTCACATACTTATGTCTGCGTGTGTGCGTGCGTGCGTGCGTGCGTGTGTGCGAGAGAGAGAGAGAGAGAGAGAGAGAGAGAGAGAAAGAGAGTGCAGTTTGTGTTGTGTGTAATATGTATGTATGTGTGTGCCTAGTTTTATTCGCTCTTGCAGCCACCTTGAACAAAGAGGGGAGGGTGTGCTTATTCATGACCCAAAACTGAAGGGAGTTCTGTCCATCACAAACGTCCAAATAGTGGTTCAGCTGAATATGGGGACTGGAACCCGAATCTCTCCCGATTTAAAGTGTCTGATTAAATTTGACGTGGTGGTGGTTGACGTTGGAAATTGTTGTACTGCAGACAGTTTGGTTCTTCTTTGCCTGGTCAGATGTGTAATCCTTATAGCCAAACTTTATTATTTTCAGTGCAGAGGGATCCATGACGTTAAGTTACTAGCCGTAGCCAGTCTTGTTTAGTGCAGGTCTGCTGCCGTGTGCCGCGTCATCATATCAACGGGTTCCCGCGCATGCAATAGCACTAAAATCGTAAAGTTAACTCCTCCTCAATATCAGAGGGGAAAAAATATATATTTATTAAACAGAAAATCAATTCATTTCAAGTCATTTGACTCAAGTCTAAGTCAAGTCTTAAGTCATGAATATTGAGTCAAAGTCAAGTCGAGTCTTTTATGAATGTTTATCAAGCAAGTCTCAAGTCCTAAAATCATGCGTCATGTGACTCGAGTCCCCCATGTCTGCCCAAAAATGCTTTCAGCTAGAAACTCCATTCAAACTTTAAAATGTCTCACATCTTTTATACATTACGGGTATTATTCAACTTTCAAATCATATTAAAACTTAAAAAATACTCCACCTTCTTTGAAGCTTAGTAAAAATGCCCTTCTCAATTTTTTTTACATAAGTGTGTATTGGATGTAATGTTCAGAGCTAGAGAGGGCGATATCACAGCTAAAATGGAGAGGAGGAGAGGAGTTTTAAAAACTTCTACAAATAAGTCTTGCTCCTATTTCCACAATTTTCACTCTTCATACATACTTTTAAGTTAAAATGTAGGAACATTTGTGCAGGTCCCAGACATGTTACTATAGAAGCAATCAGACTTACACATTTGGCCATGTAAGCCTTGAGTGACAGGATCTCCAATCACCTGAGACCAGAAATTACTGGGAAAAAGTTTAATTTCTTTTAAAATATTCTACTTTTTCTTTTCTTTTTTTTACATATGGCATTGGTATTATTCAACTTTTCAATGGCATTCATTCTAATTAAACCTATTAATTCCATAAATACCGTTAGGAGTAAGTGATGAAATATGTTTTCTTTGTTATTTGAGTAAGCCAACCCTTTATAAGCAAATAGTGCTAGTGCTGCTCACCTTGAAGGCGTATTCCTTCAGAGTTGAAATTACATCTCTAAAAAGAATCTTGGAAGTCCAAGTGTGACCATGGTACACAATGGGTTCACCATCACTGCCGTCCCAGCAGTCCACCTCTACACAACGGCAGCCTCTCTTCAGGGCCCTACACACACACACACACACACACACACACACCAAGCTTTAATTTTAAGCTAAGAAAGTCAACCTTCTGTCAAGTTGGTCACTCAACTCTGATAAATACACTAAATTCACTTTACTGTGATTGCCTATCCTCTGTTTCAATTAAAGATCCCATATTGTAAAGAAAGTGAGATTGCCATGTCTTTTTCTAGTCTAAGCAGGTCGAGGTGCTATATAAATACTGTTAAAGTATCAAAATGCTCAATCCACAGACAAATGGACACATGCTGTATTTAGAAACTGTGCCTTTAGACAAGCTGTCTTCCACACGGTTGTGATGTCACAACTATACTATATATATATATATATATATATATATATACAGGGCATGAAATTGGCACCCGCGAAACTATCAATCTACCTGCCACATTGGCGGGTAGCCAATGAGAATTGAGTGATTCAGACTCGTAACTATCGGTAAGCAGGGTACACGGTTGCTTACGGGCCTGGTCCAATCAGGGGCCCGCATCACTGGAAGACATTGATTGACAGCCGGGGCCCCCTATCGCATTTTCATTACTCACACAATCCCAGCAGTCCCATGTGCAGACACTGACCAAGCGGGAGTGAGAACGGGTCAAATTCATTTCCTAGTTTCTGATATGAAGACGAGACGTGTGTGTGTGACTCGAACATCTCACATTTACCAACAAAACATACAGCGAAAGACCATGCAAAACATTTCAGACCGTCCTGCCAACATGTATACATTTTAACATCAATGTACGCTGTAACGATTTTTCACTCTAAAGTCAGCGCTGCTGTTTCAAATTGTCGGCTCTCTGCAGCGGGCGGGACTGCTCCGTTTCCCCCCGACTGACGCGCACACACAATCACACACAAACACACACACAGACACACACACAAACACACGCACGCACAGACACACACACAAACGCACACGGTGGATGCAGGAAAAAACGCAGATGAGACGTACAGGATGACCTAAATTGAGGACAGCTACGTTATTGTAAGTGCAATGATAAGTTAATGTCCAATAAGTACTTTATTAAACCGTATGAATGTGTGTCCCAGACCAGGATAGGAAATTAACTAACAATGTAAAGATCAACAAGCCACTGACAATGACAGATATGTTCATATTTGATTCATCCAATAAATTATTATTTTGTGTCTTAAATCCACCAGCCTTTTTCATATTTTACCAACATTTGCAGCATCCTGAGCCTTTTTGGTAAGGTTCCTAGAAAATCTCAGCCCAGAGTAATTAATTAATAGTAATAAGTATTATTCTCCCCAAAACAAGTTTCCTTTTTATTTATTTTTTTATTTTTAAGAACTATACAAAAAACATTCATGTGTTATGGTGCGCATTCATCAGTGTTTTGTTGTTGTGGTGCGCGTAGGCCACTCCTGATTTTGTCAGTCATCTCATCTCTTATATGCAGTGGCGTAACGAGCCAACACTGGGCCCCTATGCAGGATTATCAAGGCGGGCCCCCTACTACAGCACGTGATGACGGCGCAATGTTCACGAGTAGGCTACCATCAATAGGACAGGACAGGATCATAGAGTCACAGCAATTCCTGTTTTTCACCTTTATGACGCAAAAAAAAAGTGGCTGGTTAAAAGTCCCTGTGGCAGGTGGATTTAAAATCCACCTGCCACAGTGGCTGGTGGTCAAAAAAGTTAACTTCATGCCCTGTATATATATATATATATATATATATATATATATATATATAGGTAGAAAGTGCTGCTACAGTGCCGTTACAGTCATTCCCCAGCTGCAATGATGGTGAAGAGACTCCAAGAGCACAGATGTGGAAGACCCGGTAACACTGACCAATCACAGCAGACTGGGCTTTTTCGAGAGGGGGACTTAAAGAGACAGACGCTAAAACAGTGTTTCAGACAGATGATCAATACAGGTTTATTTAGACAGACGGTATGAAAAACATAATATGTTTTTTGAACATTAAAGCATGTACGCATGTTCTAGTAGAAACCTAAAATACCTACCTAAAAGTATGAACCTCAAATTAGCATAAGATGGGACTTTAAAGCGCGTACTATGAATAAAGGGTGTTGCATGCTGTGCGTGCAGCAGCCCTTACTTGATGTATGCCTCCAGGCTGCTCTGTCCTAGCAGCTGGTCCTCCAGGAGGTAGGTGTTGTGTGAGGAGGAGATGAAGTAGTGGCTAAGTGGCTGGCTCATGTCCTGGTGAAGATCCAGATGCTTAGGTTTAAATATGGAGCCCTCCTGTGAGCACAGGTAGCTCTGGAAGCCATCTAACGACATGATGCGTTGCTTCTTGGCTGCACAGAGGACTTTAGTAGTCACAGATCAAGAGGCAGCGCAGGCAGAGGTGGAAGAAGTATTGAGATTCTTTACTTAAGTAAAAGTACTAATACCACACTGTAAAAATACTCTGTATCAAAGTAAAAGTCCCGCATTGAAAATGTTACTTACGTGAAAGTAAGGAATATTAAATATTTATGCACAATACATATTTAACATTAGCGCACGTTCCTATTATTGCATCAATCATGTGCGGCTGTATTTCAGGGCAGTAGTGCAACTGGGCAACTCCTAATGAGGTCCAGGCTTTCCACAGAAATCATGTGTGACATGAAGATGCACTGCTGTCAGTCACAGCCATCTCCAGTAGTGGAAGAAGTTTTAGTACTAATACCACACTGTAAAAACACTCTGTTACAAGTAAAAGTCCCCCATTGAAAATGTTACTTAAGTAAAAGTACTGTATGTAAGTATCATCAGGAAAATTTACTTAAAGTATTAAAAGTACTGTTCTGTCAATCAACTAATTAATTAATGGTCCAATCATTTCAGCTGGACTTGTAGGCCGTAAATATTGTTGGGTAGTTTAATTTATAATAAAACATCATATTTTATAAACTACATGTGTTTTGTGTGGATAAATCTTAACTTGGAAAGTAACTAGTAACTAAAGCTGTCAGATTAAAGTAGTGGAGTAAAAAATACAATATTTCTCTCTGACATGTAGCGGAGTAGAAGTAGAAAGTGGCATGAAAAGAAAAGACTCAAGTAAAGTACAAGTACCTCAAATTTGTTGTTAAGTACAGTACTTGAGTAAGTGAGTGCAGACACGTCAAAACACGAGCTACATTAGAGTTTGTGCAGACGGGGTGTATATTCAGGTTGGACCGGTTAATTTGCATGTAAATGAATGCTTTATAACCCAACTGACTATCTTTATGTTCGACTTGGGTTTCAGATAAGAACTTACTTCCTTTGGTTCCACTTGACTTGACAAACTAAACCTAAAGAGTGTACAGTGAGTCCTCATAAAGCATCAATAATATGCATGTTTCAGCTAGTTCACAAACCAGAGTATAGCCACTGGTGGAAGATGTATTCAGACCCTTTACTCAAGTAAAAGTACTAAAAGGCCTACCACACTGTAAAAATCCTCCATTGAAAATGTTACCTAAGTAAAAGTATGTAAGTATCATCAGGAAAATGTATTTAAAGTATTAAATGTAAAATAACTCAATGTCCTCACATTTTAATAAACTGGAAACGATGAAAACAGTTCTGTTAATCAACTAAGTGTTTAATGTACTAATCATTTCAGCAAGATTTGTAAGCCTATATATTGTTGGGAAGTTTAATTTGTAATAAAAAAATATTTTATAAACTACATGTGTTTTGTGTGCAAAAATATTAACTTGTAACTAAAACTGTCAGATGAATGTTGTGGAGGAAAAAGTACAATATAAACAACATCAATAATATCTGATGTGATAGGATGTCGAATTCCTACTGACCCGATTGTTTTTTTACTTAATGACAATTCTAAATTACACCTGCTTGGGAGACAGAGTAAAATTTGGCTAGCCGGCTCAACTGCAACCAAGAAAATGATAGCTCAACGCTGCTCTTTAATGTTTTATGTAAAGCACTTTGAATTGCCCTGTTGCTGAAATGTGATATACAAATAAAGCTGCCTTGCCTTGCCTTGTTCAATTTGTGTTTATCTGTTTTGTGCACCATCTGCTATTACCTGTCACACGAAATTTGTCTGAAGGTGCTAATAAAAAAAAAGTATCACAAAAAATATTTCTCTCTGAAATGTAGTGGAGTAGAAGTAGAAAGTGGCATGAAAAGAAAAGTGCCTCAAATTTGTACTTAAATACATTACTTGAGTAAATGTACTTCCAGCACCGGCCATGTTTACGTTCAGATGGTTCAGATGGTTCAGATGGTTCAGATGGTTCGTAGCGGTCGATCAGCATCTTGGCGAGCTGGTAACTCTGCCCTCCCTCGTGCTGCTTCACGCTCAGGAAGGTCTCCAGCTCCTCCAACAGTAAATTCTCTCCATCTCCAGAGCAGTCCTTGAACACCTTCCGCACTTCATCCCTCTGGGCCAGCATCTTATAGAAATGGACAAAATGCTCGATTTCCAAAGAGCCACTCTCAGACTTGTCAGCCCTCTGTGGAAATAAAGCATCAGCTTTCTTTGTTGCACTGTTTAAATATGTTGTTATTGTTTATTAAAAGGATCCCCATTAGCTGATGCCGTAGCAGTCAGCTACCTGTCATGGGGTCCACACTAGACACACAATACATACCCATTATATAACAGACATTCAATTACAATAATATATGTAGAAATCACATCAATATGCAACACTTATCCACGCCCACATACATACACATGCATGTATACACCCACAAACATACACACACATACCCAAACAAAACTAAAATAAATATAAATTTCTCACTCCACATCAATTTTATAAAAGATGTTTGAGAGAGAGATTAGGGCTGCATGATATGAGGAAAATATCCGATTGCAATTCTTTTGACTGACATTGCAATTGCGATATGATTTACAATACTGGAGGAAATGATCATTTTTGTATCATTATTCTCATTTTCCTTGAAAAATATTAAAATAAAAATGATTATAGTGTGATTTTTGCCAGAATCTGTACCAAAAAAAGATTTTTAGGATGGGACATCTCTGCAGCATCACAATACTTAATTCAAAATGGTTTGACACATATTTTGCCTAACAAATATTGCAGCCCTGCCCCTACAATTTGGATATTGCAGCCCCGCCCCTACACTTTGGATATGGCACTAGTCCATATCGCGATTTCGATACAATTGCAATTCATTGTGCAGCCCTAAGACAGATGCACTGCAGCAACAAGTGAACTACCAATCTAAAGAGGTTCATAGCTCACCGTGAACAGATCCAAAGCACTGCCCTCCTTCATTTCCACGTTCATCATCTTCAGCAGTGTCTGCACCTCTTTGAAATTTATCTTCCCAGCTTTGTTTTTGTCAGCTTTCAGAAACCAGTTGCGGACCCACCTGAGAGGATACTGAGGGAAACGCCAGCTCAAGTGTTGTGGAACAACAATTCAAATAAAAATAAAAAACGTACAGTTACAATCAGCTGGAGAGTTCTATTAGAAAACTCCACTACATCACAGACATTCCATTACAATAATATATGTAAAATCACATCAATATGCAACACTTATCCATGCTCACATGGGCTACACATGCATGTGCAAACCTACACACACCTACATTTCCCATAAACAAGAGATCAAACTAACAGTCACACTCAGTACGTCAAATTATAAATAACCACCAATCTAAAACCTGTTCGCACAGAACATGTTTTTTTCTATAGAAAAACACAATTTTTTTAAACACATTTAAAGGAATATTTGGTAACACTTTACTTGAAGGTATTTACATAAGAGTATGTCATGACACATGAACCCTAACCCTAACCATAACTTGTCATGACAAAACCGAATGACACTTACTAAAAGAAGCGTTATGTCATAAACGTTTATGACTTGTTTATAATGTTTATGACAGGTTCATGACAGTGTCATGTCACTTTTATGTAGATATCAAGTAAAGTGTAACCGAATATTTTTTAAAAAGTGTAAGAATCATACAGTGTATGTCATTCCAATTGTTTGGCTCTAAATCAAACTACATTTTTTGTAGGCTTATAAATAAACCTTCAATCCATTACCTGACATTTTTTCAGAATGATACGCACTTCACAAGACTTCTTGAAGCTTTGTGCAGAGAAAAGCCAGTGTTTGATATCAGCTAACAGCAGATTTAACACTTGTTTTTCATACCATGAACACAGTGCTACAGTAAAAGGATACTGGTCCTGCCTCTCCTTCTCATCCATCGTTTGAGCCTTGTGAATCAGCTTGCGCACTCCCTTGATCCAGGCTTTGGCTTCCTCGGGCGTCTTGGCCACAAGGTCCAGGTTGCCTTGGCGACCGTGAAAGACCAAGGTGAAGCAGAGCTCAGCGGGGAACTCCTCAGCGGTGCTCTGCAGGACCTCTGACTGGTGGCCCTCGCGCACCTCCTCCACGTCGCTAATTGAGACTGAGACATGATCAGTGGATGGTTAAAGTAAAGTTTAGAGCTAGCCTGGCTCTAGGACTGGGCAATATTTCCATATTGCAGTGCTCAGCATAAGTTAATACGCCCATGCTAAAGTTAACTAAAAAGAGGAATAAAAAAATCATCTTTTGGAAATTGATCTTAATGCCTTAATTTAAAAAAATGAGGAAAAATCCAACCTATAAGGACACCAATTTTCTTTGTGAATGAATAATGTATCGTAAATAAATAATGTAAATGTTCTTCTTTAAAATACAGGGGGCATAAGTAAGTACACCCCTGTGCTAAATTCCCATAGAGGCAGGCAGATTATTATTATTATTATTTCATGGATCCAGGATACTATGCATCCTGATAAAGTTCCCTTGGCCTTTGGAATTAAAATAGCCCCACATCATCACATACCCTTCACCATACCTAGACATTGGCATGGGGTACTTTCCATAAAATCATCTCTCAATGCAAATTAAACTAGCTATTAGGCTAACTGAAATAAAACCATGTCAATCTCTAGGTCTGGAAGTCATGGAAGCATGACGTAGCAGGGCACTGCACGGTGTAGCAGGGCTAGTCCATACAGCCCATTTACATTTATATCGTCTTAAATTTTAGATAATTGTCTTTTCCTGGTTTTTATGGCTGTATTACAGTAAAGTGACATTTTCTGAACTAACCAGACTGTTCTAGCTGTTTGCCTTTACCCAGTCATTATACTATTGACTATATATACTATTACAGTCATATATAACTATTTTGTGAAAGCACCAATAGTCAACCCTGCAATATTGTCGCAATATCGACTTTGATGTAGGCTATTTGGTCAAAAGTATTGTGATGTTTGATTTTCTCCATATTGCCAAGCTCTACCTGGCTCTGTCAGAAGGTAACACAATTTGCCTACCTGCATGTTTTAAACTTGCCAATTAACATGTTATAATTTTTGTTTAATGAGCACAAAAACCGAAGAGCAAAAACTCTTGATGAAGGCAAACTTTGATGAAGGCTTTGACAGGGACAATCAGGAGAGAGCCATCACGGCTGTACTGCCTGCAGACCATCAGGCCCTCACACTCTCTCCTCCACTGACATGAGGCAGGATTAATGCTCGCTTAAAGGCATCCCTGGACGCGTGCTCTAGGGCTGAACGATTAATCGTTTTCAAATCAAAATTGCGATTTGAAAGTATGCGATTAGCTAATTATGAAGACGATTCAATTTTCACAGAACTTTATACAGTACAATGTGGTTTATTTATTCAGAGATTGACCAGGGAAGATCATTAGGAATAAAACAACAGTTTATATGTCATGCATGCAAACATGCGCACACTCTTTGGTACTCACAAGTGGAGTGGCCTTTCCCTGCTGATTTGGACTTGTACACGATCGTCACGGCGTCCTCCAGAAGGCAGAAATGCTGCTGCTTCTTCCACGAACGGGACTTGACCTTTTTCAGAATCGACCCTGCCATCATCACCTTGACATCTGGGTCATCTTTGATGTCTGCAGTCACATGTCAAAAGTCACGACATACCTGAGATACCACACCATCAGAACTGCAGGCCAGGGAGAGGATTGTTTTATTGGTTTTGCCATTACTGATTTAATTAGGATATATGGACTTAACGCTGAGCTTAACTTCCATTAAAGGGGTGATTTTCAGCAGGGGGTCCTTAGGGTTACTGCACAGGGCCCTAAGTTATGGTTTAAATGTTTAAATATGTTTGAAAATATACATCAACATGAGTCCAACATAGTATTAGCTTAAATTTACACCACATTAATGACATGCTACTGGCTTGTAGGAAAGGTAGACACTAAGGTAGCCATCCACAGATACAGAAGCTTCAAGGATTCACACAAAAAGGTATGTGTAAAGGCTTTAGGCTGCCCTACACTTTATTGTCGGCCCAGCTTAATATGCAACTCAATTTTATACTAATATGTAGTGGGGGGGTCCCTGCGCCGTCTCTCTTTCAGCTAAGGGGTCCTTGGCCTAAAAAACGTTGAAACCCCCTGCATTAGATCATACATCTTCAAACAACTTGCAAAATCATCACAAATCTATATCATCAGTCTGAGGGAATAACATTTACTCACGTGAACCTCCAGGATCCATCGCTATTCTTGAATCATGCCAATGGAAATGCACCGATAAAAAGAAGCAGATGTCGGAAACTTGTTCCAGATGCTTTTGCCTGTTTCCAAACAAAATTTATTTAGTAAAAGCTTTTTTACAAAAAGTTTAAATCGATACAAAACCTCAGTACAGCTGCGTTAGTGCCTTATTGTAGGGAAGTTGTTGTTTAGGAAGGACATTACTAGTTCCATTTGCTTTGTCCATACAGTATACAGGACTTCTCTGCTGATCCATGTGAAACATTTTTCACCTCCAATAATCAGCTGTTCTGCTTTCCCTCACTAAATGACAATCAGCTAGGTAGTGGGATGTTGGCAAGTGACTGCTCTGCTGTAGTGTCTGCAAGGATGTAGTAGACTCAAGGCGCTAAATGCCAAGATATTTTCAGGGCGAGTCAGCATATAAATCTTAATCCATTCATACCATCAGTCTTTACTCAACTCCTGTGCTGACTATGAAACATCACACACACCCAGCAGCCTGTGCTCGCCTCATCAGATAAAAATCAGATAAAAATCAATACTAGACATACAGCAGTCACTCTAAGAATTTGATTTGGATCATTATGAAATGAAAACTCTACAAAATCTTGCAACAATTTGTTTTAGGCACGCTCATGCCTTGGCCCTTGGGATGGCAATCAGAGTTAAAAATTAGCACCATCCATACTAGCCAAATGCAGGTAAAATATGCAAGTGGCTGGTAGATTGCTTCACTCACCAGCCAAAAAACCATGGTAATCTACCGAGTGGCTGGTAAAATTTGAACATTCAATGGCCGTTTGGCTGGTGGATGGAAAAGTTAATTTTGAACCCTGATGGCAATGTCTGTGTGTCGATCTGTCAGTGGGTCGGTCCTCTATTTTGGACCAGATTTATATATTTTCACATGAAATTTAATACAGACATTCATGGTTCCCATAGAGTCCTTTGGATGACCAAATACCTGCAAAACCATCAACATTCCCATCAGCCTCAGCTTGTGTTTAGTGCTAATTAGCAAATGTTAGCATGATAACACAGTACACTAACATGGTGAATATGATACCTGCTAAAGATCAGCATTGTCATGGTAAGAGGGGCAGGGCTGGCACCAGCCCCCCCCCCCCGAAATATGATTGTTTTTGATACTCTTCACAGTATTTGTATAGCAATCTGACTGTTTCATAATTAAAAAAAAACTTTTTACAATATGGGACCTTTAAAGTGTTGAAACTACTCTGTATCTACGGAGTTATACAAAACCATTGCTTTATAAAACATTTCAACTTTTTTTTCTATAGCCCCAAATCATAAATCTGTCTCTTAAGTGTTTTGCAATCTTACCATCATACAACCCTTCTATCCTTGCACCCTCATAATGTGGCTCATTAAAAGTAGAGAGACCTAAATTAGCTTCAGACTTGCTGCTTATCAGTGAAAACAAATAGACTCCTGCTATCTCAACTGTTCACTGATAAATGTGGCTCAAACACTTCCGGAAGGGAAGGTTTTCTAAAGTCTGCATATCTGTATTCCTGCCTGACAGCTATCCTTTCCGTTCATTGTCTCCTGAAAAAATCCCATGTGCCATCCCCCTCTGGCAAGTTTAAGAAAAAAAAAAACAGAGTTCTCACCACAGTATGACTGACGTGATACAAGGAATGCATCCACAGTTGCTTCACAATTTAATATCACACTCCTACTGAAAAAAACAGACCGACCATGAAAGTGATGCTAATTTTCCACAGCTATTTGCTCCATAAACTGATGTGCGCTTTTATGTGTTGTGCTTTCACTGCAGAGCCATGTCAAAGACATTTTTATTTCCCATCCAAGTTTTTCAGATTCTCCACTATTCAAAGTTTAAACCCCTCTCCTTGATACTTAACATGCAGGTCTTTAAGCTGCAATTAGGTCACATTATGTTGTTTTATTTTTGGGGCAATGCTTCAGCGTTTTGGATTGGCGCCCTCCTTAGGCGAGATGAGTCACACAAGGCCACTTCTTTAGGGAGTTCACTGACCACACACACATATACATAAAGACATGACTAATGGGCATATCTAACAGGATGGACGTTGGGAATAAACAACTCAGACATAAAAACCAACAGCTTAAATCTATTTCATCTATCATAACAATGTACATTTCCCCTGTACAGTGAGATCTGTGTCCTGATATTTACTCATGACTGCATTTTTCCTGCACACAAGTATGTGAAGAATTCAACAAACAAGTAAATAGGCCATGTCAGTCCAATGAAATCCATTTATAACTCCAAACTGTGGCAGGGAGGGAGGTGTGTGCACAGTAAATTAAAACCAGAGTCAGACATTTGAGACATCAAAGCATCACTTCAGCATAGCCTGCATGCAACAGCAGCTAAAGAAAGAAAGAGTGAGTCAGACAAACTATAAATTGCATTTTTCCTTGATAGGGAAAAAGAGTTATACTTACCAAAAGTACAGATCTCACCAGGGATATTATGAGTTCGACCTCCAGAGGTGCGTACTCTTAAGGAGACAGCTGACCTCAGATATGGGTGGGTAGGACCCGGGATAAGGTTAAGGGAGCCGTGTATGTCACACTGGCCCTGTACGCTGAGATCCAGAAACCAGGAGAGTCCAGGGACTGTTACCTGAGTTCAGGGCCTTTAAAGCCTGGGAGTGTCTGAAGGGAAATCTGGCTCAGCCTCCTCTCTCCTCCCCTCTCTCTCACTACTGTGTCTGAGAAACCTGATTCTCTGGTCACTGCTGCTGCATGTAAATAAATAGTAAAATAAGTTAAACAGTAGTAGAAAGGAACGCTACAGCAGAGTAGGTACAGTGGCATGAGGAGCCAGAGGTGGGGTGTGGAGAGAGTCAGTGGGGGTTCCGGGCCTTGTTAATAAGGCTAGTGGCGGAGGGGAAAAAACTGTTTATGTGACGTGTGGTTTTGGTCCTGATGGACCTCAGCCTCCTGCCAGAGGGGAGTGTCTCAAAGAGTTTGTGCCCGGGGTGGGAGGGATCGGCCACAATCTTTCCAGCACGCTTCAGAGTCCTGGTGGCGTATACGTATATGAGTCCGATGAGGGAGGTGTCGTCCGCAAACTTCAGAAGCTTGACGGACTGGTGACTGGAGGTGCAACTGTTAGTGTAGGGAGAAGAGCAGAGGAGAAAGAACGCAGCCCTGGGGGGATCCGGTGCTGATGGTCTGTGAGTCGGAGACGTGTTTCCCCAGCTTCTCATGCTGCTTCCTGTCAGACAGGAAGTCAGTGATCCACCTGCAGGTGGAGTCAGGCACACCAAGCTGGGAGAGTTTCTCCTGAAGCAGAGCTGGGATGATGGTGTTGAAGGCAGCGCTGAAGTCCACAAACAGGATCCTGGCGTAGGTTCCTGCGGAGTCGGAGGATGTAGTGTAGGGCCAAGTTGACTGCATCGTCTACAGACCTATTGGCTCTGTAGGCAAACTGCAGGGGGTCCTGGAGGGGGTCGGTGATGGCTTTGAGGTGTGAAAGCACAAGGCGCTCAAAGGACTTCATAACGACAGAGGTCAGGGCGACGGGTCTGAAGTCATTAAGTCCTGTGGTCCTTGGCTTCTTGGGGACAGGGATTATGGTTGAGGTCTTGAAGCAGGCTGGCACGTGACATGTCTCCAGTGAGGTGTTAAAAATGTCTGAGATCATCCACAGCTACACTGGTCCACTTCCTTGATGTCCTCACTACAGGTTTGCAGCGCTTTAGTTTCTGCCTGTAAGCGGGGATCAGGTGAACCATGATGTGGTCAGAGTGTCCAAGTGCAGCACGGGGGACGCGTGATAAGCATCCCTGACTGTGGTGTAACAGTGATCCAGAATGTTCTCCTATGGGGTGCTGAATGTAAAAGTTCGGTTACAATCTTTTAGCTGATGAATTTTCAACATTTAGCTCACTTTCCTCACATTTAGCGCATTTGAGACAGAAATTATATATATATATATATATATCTAAATGTTAAATGTTAAATCTAAATATTATATCTAAATCTAAATGTTAAATATATATCTAAATGTTAAATCTAAATGTTATATCTAAATCAAATGTTAAATTTATATCTAAATGTTATATCTAAATCTAAATGTTAAATTTATATCTAAATGTTAAATGTTAAATCTAAATATTATATCTAAATCTAAATCTTAAATATATATCTAAATATTATATCTAAATCTAAATCTTAAATATATATCTAAATGTTAAATGTTAAATCTAAATCTTAAATATATATCTAAATATTATATCTAAATCTAAATCTTAAATACATATCTAAATGTTAAATGTTAAATCTAAATATTATATCTAAATGTGTCGCAAAGTGTAAAGCTAAATATTTGAGGAGCATCTCGCTGCAGCCTGCGGGAATCAAGCCCCGTCCACATCCAAGTCAGTCATTTTGTTTTGTTTACGTCACACAGCTTTATATCCGGGCACTTGGGGCGGAAAAGTTTCGCTAGGATAACGCCTTAGAAGAGAAGAGAAGAGAAGAGAAGAGAAGAGAAGAGAAGAGTAGAGTACAGTACAGTACAGTACAGTAGAAGAGGCAACTATGTTGGCAAGTAACAAACATGAAATAATATAAAAGCTTAATTTTAATTGCAAAAAAAAATGTGTTTGTGAAATGGGTTTTTGATGGATCTAACTACTTATACTGAGGCACGTGTTATACAATTAGCTTAGCACTACACTGTACACTTTGTTAAGCTTCCATAAGTTTATCATTGTTTTAAAGAAAGCGTTCCTCTGAAAGCCTTCTTGATTTAAGTTGTCAAGTAGATGTTAAGTTAATGCACATCACGACATCTTTTGTGGTGCCAAGTTCATAGCTAGGACATAGACTTAGCTTCAGGGACATTTTGGCTGATAGCTAGGTGCACAGCACATGACATGATAACGTGTATACAGCGTGAAGAGAACAGCAGGAGTAGACAGCAAAATAATTACATTATAAAATAATCCGATTATACAATCCTTCTGAGTTTGCTAAAAGCAGGAAACTGTCCTTCCAGGAATGGTGTGAGAGCAATCATGTCACTTAACACTAATAAAACGGAGGAGATGATCTTTGATCAAAAAGAACCCTATAGTTAAAGGAGACTGTAATTCACAGTACCTCGGCATTCACATAGACTGTCACATGGACACATAGACTGTAGATTGTCTCCGGACGTTGTCTCCGTCACATTTTGACATTGTGAAGTACTTTACATTACATTTTTCACTCAACCAAAACAACTTGCTGTCAAGAGAGTTAGTAAGGCTAATCACTCACTACTGATCACCAAAATGCAACAAACGGTAAACTCATCTTTATTTCCCCAGCACCCTACACATTTTGAGGGCCTCCCAGACCCAGGAAAATATCTTGAGGGTGGATCCTATAAATGTCCATGTTGTAATTACTTCACCAATATGTTGTACAACATGAGACTTCACCTTGATAACCATATGCAGCTTGCAGTGCAACACAAAGGTAGGGTTTGTTGGGATGGACAACATGTGTATGCTTGATGTTGAGCACCAGTGCCGGATGGATATGTAAAGGATAATGAACGCTTTAATTTATTTCATTTAATTATGCACACTTTGGCAGCCATTATCCCTTACATATAGGCCTAGGTGGTAAATCCATGACATTCAACGATTATCAGATTTAATAAAGATATTAATGTTTTACAAGGCTTTTCATCTGTAAATGTAGCCGGGCTTGTAGGACGTCTGCACATTTTCACTGCATTGAGTGCAATGTTACCATCATAAGAAAGGACCAGTTTAAACTACATATCAGCAGTCACCAATCACCAGACTTTGCACCAGCCACCACCACACAGTGTCCACCGTCAGCACCAGCCACCACCACACAGTGTCCACCGCCAGCACCAGCCACCACCACACAGTGTCCACCGCTAGCACCAGCCACCACCACACAGTGTCCACCATCAGCACCAGCCACCACCAAGCAGTGTCCTGCCTCTGCTGATGCCTCCGTAGTGCCACCGCCTCCACCACTCATTTGCAAGAATAGAGAATCAGTGGTGTGTCCACACTGTGCTCAAATTTTAAACAGAAGAAATTTGCGAGTACATCTCCAGAGACGCCACACACCAATAAAACCGGACATCACCGCCCAACACCACCTGAACTGCCAATGCATCGACTTTGATAATGGTGTATTTGCAGCTGTAAAATCATTTGCCACCCCCAGCACACCAGTACATGTCATCAAGAGTACTTGGGGGCAAAACCAGAAAACCCAGTGTGAGATGGACATCTGCAAGATAAATATGGACTGTGCAGAGCGCTCCAATTTGAGAACATTTGAATGTCCTCACATTCAATCCCTCTCATACTGCCCTCCGGCAGCGCAAATTCATTCTGCTCTATCAGAGGAAGTTCTGCAGCAGATGGTGGAAGAGAAGTGGTTTGGGCAGGACAAGAAAGACAGGTGTCTGGCACAGCAGAGGGCTGCCGTGGAGGCTGGGACTCCACTCTCCTGTGTAGTTAGCGTCTCCGGTCCTCCTTCTAAGAAATATTTGTCTGTTTTTGAGCCAACAGTGGCATACTACAGCAGGCTTGGTCGGGTCATGGTCAGCTTTGATACTAACAAAATAACTTGGCACTGTCCATGCGCGAAGCCCCGTCAGTCCTGCATCCATAAGTATGTTGCCAAGTGGCATTTATTTCAGACAGATCAGGGACTTTTTAGGAAAACTTGAGGCAGACGAAGGAACCATGCTGTTCAGTGAAGACATAGAAGGTGCAGCGGAGGAGGAGGAAGGAGCGCATTATCCACCTACAGGCAAAATACTTGTGAATATGGTTAAGGACGTCTACCACAATAAGAAACTCCCAGCAGTTCTTCCCCATGATGCAGTCCACACCAGCTCATTCCCATCTCACTTAATTCCACCTGAAACATTTTGCAGAGCATGTCCGGACTATACAAAGCTGAGTGAACCAGCACTAATCACATCCAAGGCAAAAATTGTTTCCATGACAGATGTCATAGAGGGTAGGTCCTTCTTTTATTGTGCACCTGTTGTTTGAGGGTGTATATTATTATGCTGGTTTTAGAAGAGCCAATGGATATTGAGATAAAGGGATTAAATGCCACTCTGCGTCAAATCACCCCCTTGGTATAATATCAGTGCAACTGTTATTGTGGCTCTTATTCTTCATCTTAGTTTTACTCTTAAAGCTGCATAGGTTCATGTTTTATCCATCTCTTCAATTAAATCAATCCTGAATAGGAATTTCAGTGTACAGCAAGTGGTGCAGTAGGTGTGGCCTGGTGTACAGATACCAGGAGTGGTCTGATGGTATCCACAACTTCGATGATCTCACACTATTGTCTCTTCACCTTTGTCTCTTACTGCGAAACACTCTTCAGGTAGGACAATCATTTATTCCCTAAATCTTTGATTCACTCACTCCACTGACCGATCATTTTAATTTCAAATGCATAATGTCAATGTTGATTTTGCAGACTCACCAGGCTGTTGGTAGTGTTATCGAGGCGCTTGAAAAAACATCTGGTAAACTTTACCCGTCAGCGCAAAGGACTCTACAGGCTTACCTGACCTTTGAAGCTCTTTGTGACCACAGCTACACATTTGCATGTGTTTCATGCGGCTATCATCCTGTGACTGTGGTTATGGACCTGCACAAGAAAGGAGTATTTAGTATGCCTGGTAAGTGTGTGTGTGTGTGTGTGTGTGTGTGTGTATTCGACTTGCACAGAGTATGGCATGACTGTACTTTTCTTGAAAGTGAGCAGTATTGAGGAACCACCAGCAGATTTTGATGGCAAGGTGGATGCAGAAGAGTTCTGGGAGAAGGTGGCAATGGAAGTGATTTCCCGTGGATTGGTGCCCAGTGAGTACATGGACTTTTCCTCACAAACATTTTTATTATTTGGTCATGTGCCAATATGATGGCATTAATCTTGCATTTGCACATTGGCAGGGTTGGTAACTTTAATCCCTTTTTATTCAGATTGGCTGAAATATTGTCTTCCTTTAAATATAAATCCTACATTTTTTCCCATTAATATTCATAGATTACGTCTGCTATGTTTTCTGTTAACTCCACAACCACCCCCACCCTCCTTCATAGGTAACAAGGAAAACCCTTTTATCGTACGTCCTAACTACCACAATTGGGCGCCTTGGATAGGGCCCCACACCAGGAGTGGCAATGTAGTCCTCAACACAGAATACAGAAAGGTGCATTCCCCATACAGTCCAGCAGAACAGTTGGAGTTGAACATCACAGAGGACAGACTTACTGACGAGCTTCTCAAAGTCAAGGTATTAAAACTAAAAGGTGCAATGCTGTCCCTGGGTGCACAGGCTTTTAATTGTCATCAATGTCATTTGTTAGGCTAGTTGACGCACATATTTTGTCTTGAATCACGATAAGCATGTAAAAATGCCTGCTTTGAAGTGTGTGTGTGTGTGTGTGTTGTGTTTTACAGATGCACGATCTGCGTGGCTTGTGTGGGCAGTGTGGTGTGGACCCCCGGGGCTCACGAATGGACATTGTCAGCAGAATTCAGCAAGAAATGAAAAACAGAGATAGCTATGACAAGGTCTTCTCTCAGATCTGGAAAACTTCAGGTAACTGGACCTGTCTTGAAACCAAGTGTTTTGAAGTTGTACTTACTGTAATGGCGTTTTTCCATTACATGGTACCTGCTCGACTCTCCTCGACTCTACTCGCCTCGACTCGACACACTGTGCGTCCGTTTTCCATTGCATATTTTAGTACCGCCTCAGCGTGGCTGGTCGTCTTGCCGGCTCAACGCACACACCAGCGCACAAGTATACCATCAGGCCACTTGAGCTTGTTTTACAGTTCTGTGGAGGCTCCACGCAGAGCTTCACCGTAGCCTATGTAATATGTGGCCTGATGTATACATTTGTCAGCTGGTGTGTGCGTCGAGCCAGCATGTGTGTGTGTACGTAGGATGCGGCGAAAGCTCAGCCTGGAGCCTCCTCCGCAGAACTGTAAACAAGCGGCGCCGCAGTAAACTGCCGTGACCTAACGCGACACGAACGTTGAAGGTGTGTGTTGTTGCCAGAAGACACATTTTGTTTCTAAAGAAGCTGGAGGCAGCAAAAAAAAAAACAGCTGGCTAAACTGTTTAAAAATAGCGGGTTTGTTCAGGACACCCCCGTCTGTCGCTTTCACGTCACCTTTTCGGCTCGCCTCAGCTCACTTGGAACCTCGACTGAGGAGGTACTAAAAAAAGTACCTGTTAGCAGGTACCAGGTACTTTTTTTCGTAATGGAAAACCAAAAAAGGCGAGTAGAGTCGAGGCGAGTTGAGCAGGTACCATGTAATGGAAAAGCGCCATAAGTTGTAGAACTGGTCTGTGGACAACATTAAAGGCAAATCCATCAGGGAATCTACCAATGTTATTCTCTCTCTCTCCCTCTCTTCCTCAATCTTTTTTGCTCGTTCTTATAGGTGGATGGGCAGTGGTAACCTGTCCATGTGCCGTGGTGTACGCTGTAAAGTTCAATATCAAAGCTGAAAGTCCACAAGATTATACAGACATTCTGCTTTCCCTTAAACATTTTCCAAATGTCACACTCTACGATTTCACCCGTGGTTTGGCAACCCACGCCAACCACAGAGTGCCAGAAACTTTCCGGCCGCATGGTGGCAGGTTGCTTGAACCTACAGAGAGCAATATCTCACGGGCTAGCTCAGGTGAACTCAAAGTTACCTTGCCATGGCTACGTAACAAAAAGAAGGTGCCAGACAGTGATGGACACCCTCTCACTGGGTCATCAGATCGCTACGCTCTTTATGATCGTTTTCATGAAGATAACACAAAGGACGTGAGAGATGTCCTGCGAAAAGTAGAACTGGTTCCAGAGATCTGTGGCTGGGACAACAGCCAGTCTGCCGAACAGCTTTTCTCTGGGATGAGGCAGAATAACCATTTCCTGAACATGATGACCCCATCTTCACATGTTTTCTTAATGAGAAACATTTTGCACCATTATAACAACAACAAGAATGCTGTAACAATGGAAAACATTAAGAAGACACTTGGCCAGGGTGTAACTTTAAATTGTTATGGCCAAGCAGTGTTGGGTATGTATCACACAAATATTGACGTTAATATGTGAACAATATGGGGCATTCACCAAAAAGTCTAATATGCAATATCCTTGAGCATCAAAGCAGAAAGCTGAATAAGATGCTGGTTTTGGTGATTTTCTATTATTTTGTAATATAAAAGATCTATTTTTATCTTAAGGTCCATGTGACGGGGCGCATATCTGCCGTCACGGTAGTGATGAGCTACCTAGTTTAGCTCTCAAAGACGGACTGTAAATGTTGCCTGTTTATTGTGTTAGCGTGTCAATATGCTCTGTTTCAAATCGTCTGTTAAACTAGCCATTCATCAAATTCCCCATAGTAATCCCGTAGTGTTCTTGTGCACAAATTTAACATCTAATACTGCTGTGATTTATAGGCTATAGTCATATCCATCAATGCATCATTCTCTATTGTTTAAAACCATACCGTTTGTCACAAACATAACCATGTATAATAATCACACAACACTTAGGTCTTGGTTAACTGCATTGCTGTTTATTTAGTTTAAAAGGTAACAGTATAACATGTAGTCTTTGTGGCTTACCGGCGTCTGCTCTCTTTTGTTGATAAAGGAAAGTTTGCCGCGATCGGGGAGTTTAAATGACGTTGGTACATCCGGGGTAACAGGAAGTGACCGGAATTAGGAGTAATTATTTTATTGTCCGTCAAGTTATCTTGTGGCTTAATGCAATGTTTTTGTGAGTCAGGTAAATAATCTTAGTAAATAGTCTTAGTTTTGGTTGGTATGTTCCAATTCCAGGGGCGCGCTACAGGTCTTTATAGACTGGCAGTGTCAGGTGTTGAGGAAGCTAGAGGGGTGAGGACGTAAGTCTGTGGAAGGCTCAGGTGACTAGTTTGAAAAGTCAACTTAGATACAGCTGTATCTCTGAATCATTTATCAATTTTTGACTCTCATGTCAATTTATTTTATTTTTTGGTGAAAGTATTTTTTTTTTTCCTTTTTCTTTTTAATTTTGGTTTTGTTAATTGTTTGTTTTGCCTGTGGGCCTTAATTGGGACAATTATAATAAAAGCCCATCATTTAATTTTGAAGCAGTACATACTTCATACAGTTTTATGTATGAATCATTGGTGTTGTACCATGTTGTGTGTTGATAGCTGTCCAACTGTATAACATTGTGTTAATGTCTTTGTAAACTTATCTTAGGTACACAACCTCCAGACAACAGTAATGTGTCAACAGAGCATGGCCCAAGACCAGATGAAGAGTTGACCGATGTGGGTCCACAATCTACAGACTCCTCCACACTTGGGGACACCCTTGGAGCAGGTACATCTATGTGTTATTCTGGTTGAAGCAGTACATACTTGTTTCATGTATGAATCATTCATGTGTGTCGATAAATTAATAGCTGTCCAACTGTATAACATTGTACAGAAGCACTGGTTTTGTCCTTCATTAGTGTTCTCCCATTTTGTCTTTTGATATCACTTCAATGACAGGCCTGCCGTGTGGATCTCACTGTGCGCGTTTCACGAGTGCAGGCTCAATAGAGGCCAAGAGGTCGTGCTGGTCCTTCGATTTGCACCGTGATCAAGAACAAGTGGTACTGTGATTGTTCATGGTCATAAAAGAAGACTTAAGTGCTCCCTAAAGTTTTAACTAAAAAGTACTTTGTGTTTTACAGCTACGTTACGTCTTGGACCCCAAAAGACCGGGCCATGAACTTATAGTGCGCAACAACAATATCTGCCTGACCCGTTTAGACTTCTGCACACTTGGCCTGCATCAGCAGATAGAGTCAACCGTAAGTTGCTTGTGGCACATGGTGCTATGAAACTAATACCCAGGTGTCCGCATGTAATAATTAACTTTTTTTTTCATAGATTGGGAATGCCTGCTTTGACATGATCAAGAGGATTGCAGTATCCAAGGTGCCATATGCTCTGCATAACTGTTTGTATATCAAACTAAGTATCTGCTATGTGTTGAGTTACTTTGGCATTGTAGGTGTATACACTTGAAATTAAATTAAGATTGTGTTTCAATGCTTGATCAGGGAAAGAATGTCCACATTGTGGATCTTTATGTCGGCCCCACTTGGCTGCCACCTGTTAGCATGAACCCTATGGCAAGTATACCCGTAAGTATGGGCCTTATATGTTGGATATACGATACTACGCTGGAGTTGAGTATTGATATCAACATTGTCATTGTGATTCTCCTTTCTAAGAGCCAAGCCCATCAGATGGATGCGATTTTCATCCCTCTGTGGACACCTGGTCACTATCAGATCTGTGTGTGTATATTTCTTCAGTGTTTTTTGCCATGTCATTTGTAAATTATTCTCTGTTGTATTGAAGAAAGTGTGTCACAGAAATCATGTCTCTTATTTGCACATTGTCATTTCCTTCACAATTACTTGAAGTTGCAGCCAGGCTCCATGGGCACATGTACCTCCATGAGAAAACAGTTATTAGATGCATTTCACCATGATACTGGTACTTGCTTTACTAAAAACAAAGTCGCTCCTCTTTAGGTCATCAAGCCAGCTCTGAAACACATCCTCTTCCTGGACTCTCTTTATGCAAAGAGCAAGTCAGGATTTAGTGGGCAACAGTTCATTTCACTATTGAGGTTTTTTATATATATATATCTCTCTCAAAAAGTTGGACTTGGTCAAGTTCGAATGACCTTTTGTAAGTTTCATTTGGTCGTGTTGATATGACCGTTTAATTTTTATTTGGTCACGTTCCTTTGACCTTTTTAACCTTTTTATTATGTGGTCGCGTTCCTCCGACCCTTTTCATTTCAATTTAAGCAATTGTTTATTTGTTATTTTTTTGGTTTTCATCATTATCACAAATGTAATTGTCTCCCTCGGAAATCTGCAGGAATATTGCTCAAAACATTTATGCAGGTACTTGGGAGGAAATAACCGGCAAAGAGTTGCAGGTATTTCTATAGTTATTTGCATCACACTTAACGTGTGAGTGTGTTCAATTCATTAATGCTTGCCTGTCTTGATTCAGGGCTTCGCTAGCCAGCAATTCGGCATTGACTGTGGCATCTTCATCTTAATGGTGGGTCCTACTCTGTGATGCTAGTCAAAGCATGTTGATTATGTTAAATTTACATTTGCTGCATCAAGTTTTATTTCATACACCATGGATACCTCTGTCATACTGATACAGTATGCTGCACACATGCCTATATCAAACCTTGAAGCTGTAAACCTTGGAATATTTTTGGGTACAGGCCACCTTGTACATCGCCTTAGATGCTGAATTTGACTACTCTGTTGTAAGTATTTCTACTATGAAATTGTTATGGCCTGGTTCTGTCATTTTGCATTGTGTACTGAAGCAAACATTTTTTTTAATTTCAGCAAGACATGCCAGCCCTGTGGAGATGGTGGTGTCTGCTACTGCTGGAGAATTACTCCCTTGACAGGTATAACTAATTGTTGTAGATGACATGGCTCCATGACCGTTGGTAGGTTTTTTTCTCTATATTTGTCTAAATGAGTTCAATCAGTTTCACTGCTGCTTGCCTCTTACCCTATCAGGACACAGTGCAGATCAAATATGATAATTGCCCCTGATTCTGTAGGTAGTTGTAACTTTGTACAATGTAGGTCTTTGTTTTAATTGTACATTTTCATTTGAAGCCATGGTCAAGTCTTTGCACATTGGACAGCGGAGTGCCAGGAGCTGTTGAGTGGAAATTATTCCCCAGTGTTGAGGCTGAAGAGAAGGCGCGAGCAGGATCCTGAGGTTAGTTGTGAGGAAGAACCTTGATACACATAGTCTTGTCAAAACTCTTTTAAATTGTCCCCCTTTTGCACCTACCACCATCTCAGTCTCCATCTCACTGTCCCGCTTTTGCACCTGCCTCTATCTCACAGTGTCCACCCTCTGCACCTGCTACAATCTCACAGTCAAGACAGTGTCTTGCTGAACAAAAGGGCTTCTGTGTTTTCCAGTCATCAGCAAACTCTGGACAGAGGTGGGTTAAAAAGCAAAATGAATATTTTTTTTTTTTCAACTCTAACATCTGTTGTGTTTGTAGAGTCTTATACCCAAATGTTGAGCCAATGGAATGGCTGCAGTGTGAAACCTGCAATGAATGGCTACACAGACTGTGTGGGTCCAGTGCACCATCAGAGTTGGTCGTGCGGCTGTTCATGTAGCGCTGATGTCCAAAGGTGCTACTCCACTTATTACTGAAATATATGCTTATATCGTTTTGTATTTTTTTTTTTTTAAATAGTACAAAATGTGAACTTCTTAAGTAAAGGATAACATTCAACAAATGTTTCTCATCATGAATTGTCAGCCAAGTTGTCCTACTTACTGTTGTGTTGAGATTCTGACTCTTAAATGATTGGAGAATTAGTTTTGAGAGTCAGTATAGAAAACATTTTTTTTTTTACAGTTGTTGTTGTTGTTGGCGGTCCACTTTACAAAAAAATATATTTCCCTCTTGTCTACAGAATAATTGATACTGTTGAGAGAAGGGATTTTATCAATTTTCTTAAAGGTCCAAATAAAAGTAATTATTAAGACATATATTAGCCGTAACAAAATGAGAAGTGTTCTTATGTGTTCACACTTTCATTTCAGAGCTTATATGATGAGCTCATCTGTGGGAGCAGAAGGTCCAACAGGATGTTCCTATGGAATCATCCTGTATCCCTTTCTCTCAAACAGCACCTGAAGCAGAAGATGCTGCTTTTTAGTGAGAAGCGGGTAAGCAAAAATGTCAGTGATGTGTATGTGTGTACCCATGACTGCAATGCCTTACAGAGAGTGGTCAGAGTACCTCTCCCTAACCTGCAGGATACCTATAAGAAAAGAGTATGTTAAAGGGCCCAAAGTATTTTAACGGACTTTTCACATCCTGACCATGGACTTTTCAAACTACTGAGGTCAGACAGACGTCTCTGCTGCTACAAGACCAGGACAGAGAGACTGAGGAGGAGTTTCTTTCCTCAAACTTTACATTAGTATGTCTATGTATGTGACAAATAAAAGTCCTTGTATCCTTGTATTGCTTTGTCTCCATAGACCATTGAGATCTGGAAAATAACAGCGGAGGTGACTGGCTTGGGCTCATCCAGTAGGGAAATGGGAGCATATATGAGCGCTGACTTAGTGATGGATGTCATGTATCCAGAGGTAAGATGGTCACTTTTTCAAGGTAATGTTATGGTCCCCAAGACCCTCATGCTGCCTCCACTGTGCTTGACAGGTGGCATTAAGCATCAGTGTAACATCTTATGTGGTAAAATGGGAGATTTGTATAGAGTGAAAAGGGGTCTTGAAGAAAGAAGTCTTGCATACCCACGTTATGCAATACCCAGTGGACGGCACTTGATTGGGGGATGGGAAATGGAGGAAACTTGATATACGAACCCTGCACTCATCGCATGATATGATTGTTTGACTGTTTTCCAGATTCATCAAAATCCTGGAAGGCGACGGTCTGTCAAGACTTCAATCTGAGGTCCTGATGACCAGAGGAGGCATCGCATTTTAAATATCATTGACCTCACGTGCTCTGGTCGGTCAGCGTTTCCAGATCTTCTGCATCTGCACTCTCTGTCTCTGAATAAGCGTTTTTGGTCGTTGCTTATTGTCTGCATGACTTATTTCACCTGTATTTGTTTCACCTGTTAATAAAGCAAAATCGCCCCATTGTACATTTGGTTGTAATGGAGAATGAATTGTTATTGTTTCAAAATCGGAAATCAAATGAACGAAAAAGTACACAGGCCCAATTACAGTAAACTTCAGTAAACTTTACTGTTGTTGCATGAAATGTTGTTTGTGTTTAGCCTACATCATCAGTTTTATATCATCTAATGTGAAAACGAGGCTAATATCAGCTTTGCTACCAGGCTAGCTTCCAGGCTAGCTTCCGAGCATATGGGGAGGGCTAGCTTCCGAGCATATGGGGAGTGACGTAAGGTAAGCAAAAAAAAAATGGCTGACTTGGATGTGGGTGGGGCTAAAATGACTGACTTTGATGTGGGCGGGGTCAAAATGACTGACTTGGATGTGGGCGGGGCTTGATGTCAAGCCCCGCCTTCCCGCAGCCTGCAGCGAGATGTACTTGAAATATTTAGAAAATATTCAAATCCCCAAGGAAACCACGCCCACTGCAGTGGCTTCAAATCGCGCTGCACCGCAAGTTTCAGTCAACACCAGTAGCTAAATACTGACTACAGTGGAGCTGTTCGACTGTTACTGGATTAAAACACATTTTGGTCAGTATTTTGTATTATTGACTTATATCACAGAAATGTCTTAATATTTGTGTGTACTATAATGCCGTTGTTTTGTTTGACTCATATCTCCTTGTGTGTTTAACGTTAGTTTGACTCATCCTTCACAAACAATCTAGCTAGCTCACACACTGCAGCCGACATGTCATCTGAACAGGCCTCGCAGCACTAACTAGCTAAGTTAGCTAGGTCTCGCAATGCGAGACTGAACAGCAGTAGGCCTGTCACACTATAGCCACATGTAAGTAGTTTTCAATACTTTGGTGACATTACCGTATTTTATTAACCTAAATTATGTTGCTATATTAGCTTGCGAAGGAGCTATCCGTTGCTAACGCTAATTTATCTTAAAAAGCAGAAACGTTAGCTAACTACTGCCAAGATATGATTTCACTAGAGACCAGAGAGGTGTTGTAAGACTCATCAAGTGTTGTCATGTGTTTACACTGTCTTACAATGAAACCATATCTTGGCAGTAACATTAGTTAGCTACTGCTTTTTGACATAAATTAGCTAGCTAACGTTAGCGTTAGCAACGGATATCTACTTTGCAAGCCAATAAAATATAGCCTTGGCAAACAGAATAAAGGTTAATAAAACACGATAACTATGTAACCAATATTACAAACTTCTTACAAGTGGCTGGATTGTGACATTTTAGTTTTGTTCAGATGAATATGTTGGATGCATAGCTGGACTTTATCCATGCTGGGCTAATGTTAGATTGCTTGGGAAGGATGACGTTAGTCACACACGGAGATATGTAATTCAAACAACGGTATTGTGATTAACACAACTATTAAGACATGTCTGTAATACACCGGTCGGTCAATAATATAAAATACTGTAGATTAGTGCTTTCCAACCCTTCTGGTCTGAGTTTCCCCCCACAGCCCTGTCATATAAACTCACATTCCCCGCCCTATCAATTCCCAATGTGTTCACACTATGTATTTATCATATTAAAGTGAATATTCTTACATTTTCATGCAATTGAACTGTAAACATTTAGGTTGGTTTGGTCAGAAATTCTACTAACTAGACCTTTTACTTGAAGTGTGGTTAATGTTTCAAAAGTCACCCATTACTTTTAGCTAATCACTTCAACTGTTAGCTAAGTCAGTAGGCCACTTTTAGCTATTTTTTTCTACCATTCATTACTTCGCTATATGTTTTAACATATGTGTTGAGCTGTTTTAGCTGATATATTGTTTTAAATCAATCATAATTCAATTATTATTTTGATTAGTTAAGCTGCTCCACAATCTTTCCAAGCACCCACTGGCTACAGCAGAGATACCCCTTGCTGGGGCATCATGGCAGGTGTTGTGTCAAAGACTGTTTCCCTGTAGATGTGTTTCCTGCTACTTGCGATCTAATTGGAGACAAACAGCCAATCAGAATTGACCTTTTGTGCAGCGCGATTTGAAGCCACTGTAGTGGGCGTGGTTTCCTTGGGGATTTGAATATTTTCTAAATATTTAGCTTTACACTTGGCGACACATTTAGATTTAACATTTAACATTTAGATATATATTTAAGATTTAGATTTAGATATAATATTTAGATATATATTTAAGATTTAGATATAATATTTAGATATAAATGTAACATTTATATATATATATATATATATATATAAAAATATATAAATATATAAATATATATATATATATATATATATAAATGTTATTGTTGTTGTAAATGTTATTGTTGTTTGTTATAAAATATATATATATATATATATATATATATATAATGTGAGGAAAATGCGCTAAATGTGAGGAATGTGAGCTAAATGTTGAAAATTCACCAGCTAAAAAATTGTAACCGAACTTTTACATTCGGCACCCCATATTCTCCTCTCTGGTCGGGCATTTAATATGTTCCCTTTATTAAAGTCACCAAGGACAATAACTAAGTGGGAGGTTGGTCCGCTCCACGCACAGTATCTGGTCGGCGAGCATGCGCTGCGCGTCATGCACGTCGGCCTGCGGTGAGATGTAAACACCGAGCAGAATGAATGAATGGAACTCACGGGGTGAATAAAAAGGCTTACAGTTTATGATGAAATATTCCAGGTCAGGAAAACAGTGCTGGTGGATCACTGTCACGTCGTTGCAACAACCGCTGTTGATGGAGAAACAGATTCCTCCACCTATAGTTTTGCCGGAGAGGTCTGTGTCTCTGTCCGTTCTGAAAAGCTGGAAGCCTGCCAGCTGCAGCGCAGAGTCCGGTATTAATCCACAGCGCCACGTCTCCTTGAAGCACAAAACAGAAGATGAAGAAAGGTCGCTGTTTCTCACCAAAAGCAGTTGTAATTCCTACAGTTTGTTGGGCAGAGAGCGCACGTTAGAGAGGAATATTCCAGGTAACGGTGTGCGTAATCCTCGCTGGCGGAGACGCACAAGCGCACCGGCCCGTTTCCCTCTCCTCCGGCGTTTCGCTGCATTGACAAAGGTGAGCGCACCTTTGACCAGAATGTCCAACATTTCCAGTGAAGGGAGAAGAAAAGTGGGAAATAAGTCAGATGGTGTTGTTGGTCAGGGTACTAAAGTATAATCCGTTTTTCGTTTTAAACCAAAAATGAAAAAACGAAAAAACGGGTCGATGTTTCGTTTTTGGTTTCAAACCAAAATGGAAAAACCAAACTATGAGCTCCGTTTTCTCGTTTTTCCAATGTCCATACAAATTAAAAATTAACTGGAAAACTGCTCGTTTTTCAACTGTTGTTTTTTTGTTATTCATGTTTCCGTTTTAACCCAAGAGCGAGAATACGGGCTCATTTTTATAATGTGCATAATCATTGAAAATCTGATGGAACACAGGTCTCGTTTATAATGTTATTTTGGTCTTACGTGTTAAGTCAAAAGTTGACTAAAACCAATGCACTCTGGACAGGAAGTAACATTAACGTGTCAAAATAAAAGTATGAGAGCTGTAATAACTGCCAGAAGAACAATGTACTTTAGCTTTTGCCTGTAGCTTGTCAGATTAAGCTACAGTTAATTATTTAGGGTTATATAAAGTATTTAATTGAGCAACATTCATTAATAGCCACAAAGGGAGTAAGAATGGATATTGTTTTAAAATAGAAATAGGATTATAATAAGTTTTAAATCACATTTTAAATAAAATCTGTATTCCCCTACATTATGTGTGGCGTTATTGACTACTTTTACTCTAATCTACTCCAGCCAGTAAAAACAGACAGAAAATATAAGGGCTTTTTTAAATTGCTCTGCAGAATATTGTATGTGACATGGTTGACCACATTAGCTGCCAATGAACATGTCAATGTGATGAAGAACATAAATTAACAAGTTAAAGTGTACTGGAGAGTCTCTCATTCTGGTCTGGTCTCCTCAGGCCCTGCAGACTGGACCAGAGTTCATGGTGAGCATGGTAGACCTCCTCACTGCTGGGCCTGTGCCTGGATCACCCAGCTCATTAGATGTTCACTGCTCATACTAAGGCCTTGAAACAGTAGTTGGCCAATATTGGATAATAAAATATAATACATGATAGGTATTGTGGGGTTGAATTACAATAAGGACTGGTCAATGGTAAGCACTGTGGCCTCACAGCAAGAAGGTACTGGGTTGGAACCCTGGTAAGCAATATAAATATGTACTGCCATTGTATTGTTGGAGCAGCAGCAGATGGCACAGAATCATGCAAACGTTTAATGTTACAACCGAGATATCTCGCTCTCTCTCTCTCTCTCTCTCTCTCTCTCTCTCTCTCTCTCTCAGAACATACACTTTCACAAAGGCTGGTGCATGTTTATCATATATTGTATGGTGCTGTGGACTCAAGTGGCAAATCTGAATCAGAAAAGTGGCCTACTGTAATATTCTAGCAGTAAACCACAAGTGTGGTCCAGTCTGCAGGGCCTGAGGAGACCAGGATGAGAGAAGCTACATGGCAGCTTCCTCACTAATATGATGAGAGGTTTGCAATGTGGCCCAGTTGTATCTGCAGGAGTTCTTCATCACACTCAAAACTAATGGCAGTTAAGTTGGTCAACCATGTCACATGAATATTCTGCAGAGTTGCAATAAAAAGAAGCCTTTTCATTTAAGTGGTCAAGTGGTTTAGCCTTTGTGTTGTCTTATAAATGTTACTGGCATAACAAAATTGACCATTTCATAAAGCATGAAGTAATTTATCACTCAATTCTGGGTTACCCCTTTTATCCTGTAGTCCTATATTACTTCATTTCACTCATTAGTTTTACACTTATTTTTTGCATTCATGGTCAACAGACCTCATTTACATGAATTATATATAATAATTTCTAAGTAAAATGAGGATATACGATTAGTTGTTTTGGATTATAACAGACTGGTATATTCAAGTCAATTTTATTTATAGTATCAAATCATAACAAGAGTTATCTCAGGACACTTTACAGAGTAGGTCTAGACCACACTCTATAATTTACAAAGACCCAACAATTCCAGTGATTCCCCCAAGAGCAAGCATAAATGCGTAAATGTGACAGTGGTGAGGAAAAACTCCCTTTTTAGGAAGAAACCTCGGACAGATCCAGGCTCTTGGTAGGCGTGTGTGTGTGTGTGTGTGTGTGTGTGTGTGTGTGTGTGTGTGTGTGTGTGTCTGTCTGTCTATCTGTGTGTGTGTGTGTGTGTGTGTGTGTGTGTGTGTGTGTGTGTGTGTGTGTGTGTGTGTGTGTGTGCATGCACATACTTGTAAATATGCACGTGTGTCCTGTGTGTTTATCTTCTGTAAAGCTCAATAGTGCCCTGTTGCACTACCAGGTCAAAATTCGCCCAGAAAGACCATAACTGCTATAAAATTGAATAAAACACCCAAAATTTTATGAAAGTTGTGAATATTAATTTACTTGCGAAGAGCATGGAAGGGAACAATGCATGTTATTTTTGGTTAATTTGGTTGAAAGAAACCCATATTTTGGGCGCCTGGTTAGCTCACCTGGTAGAGCGGGCCCCCATGTATAGAGGTTTACTCCTCGACGCAGCGGCCGCGGGTTCGACTCCGACATGCGGCCCTTTGCTGCATGTCAGTCCCCCCTCTCTCTCTCCCCTTTCAAATCTAAGCTGTCCTATACAAATAAAGACCTAAAATGCCCCAAAAAAATCTTGCAACACATATTTCTTATAAGAAACTTTGAAAACACGACACATTTAACCCAAAGACAACACAAGTGTTAGATGCCTTTTTACTGGCTGGTGTAAGATTAGAGTAACTAGTCAATAACTGCCACACATAGGCTAATAATAGATGAATGTAGATTTCATGTGATTTTAAAATTATTATTAAATAATTAACTACTTTATATAACCCTATATAGCTAACTTTAGCCTAATCTGACAAGCTACAGGCAAACAATGTTTTCATAAAGTTCCTCGTTCTTCTGGCAGTTATTACAGCTCTCATACTTTTATTTTGACACGTTAATGTTACTTCCTGTCGAGAGCGCATTGGTTTTAGTCAACTTTTAACTTAACACGTAAGACCAAAATAACATTATAAACAGACCTGTGTTCCATCAGATTTTCAATGATTATGCACATTATAAAAATGAGCCCGTATTCTCGCTCTTGGGTTAAAACAGAAACATGAATAACAAAAAACAACAGTTGAAAAACGAGCAGTTTTCCAGTTAATTTTTTAATTTGTATGGACATTGGAAAAACGAGAAAACGGAGCTCATAGTTTTGTTTTTCCGTTTTTGGTTTGAAACCAAAAATGAAACATCGACCCGTTTTTTCGTTTTTGGTTTAAAACAAAAAACGGATTATACTTTAGTACCCTGACCGTTGTTCCCCTGAAGTTCACGAGCTCTTCACTGGTACTAAAGTATAATCCGTTTTTCGTTTTAAACCAAAAACGAAAAAAGGAAAAAACGGGTCGATGTTTCGTTTTTTGTTTCAAACCAAAAATGGAAAAACCAAACTATGAGCTCCGTTTTCTCGTTTTTCCAATGTCCATACAAATTAAAAATTAACTGGAAAACTGCTCGTTTTTCAACTGTTGTTTTTTTGTTATTCATGTTTCTGTTTTAACCCAAGAGCGAGAATACGGGCTCATTTTTATAATGTGCATAATCATTGAAAATCTGATGGAACACAGGTCTCGTTTATAATGTTATTTTGGTTTTACGTGTTAAGTCAAAAGTTGACTAAAACCAATGCGCTCTGGACAGGAAGTAACATTAACGTGTCAAAATAAAAGTATGAGCGCTGTAATAACTGCCAGAAGAACAATGTACTTTATGAAAACATTGTTTGCTTGTAGCTTGTCAGATTAGGCTAAAGTTAGCTATTTAGGGTTATATAAAGTATTTAATTATTTAATAATAATTTTAAAATCACATGGAATCTACATTAATCTATTATTAGCCTATGTGTGGCAGTTATTGACTAGTTACTCTAATCTTACATCAGCTAGTAAAAAGGCATCTAACACTCTTTCAACCAAATTAACCAAAAATAACATGCATTGTTCCCTTCCATGCTCTTCGCAAGTAAATTAATATTCACAACTTTCATAAAATTTTGGGTGTTTTATTCAATTTTATAGCAGTTATGGTCTTCCCGGGCAAATTTTGACCTGGTAGTGCAACAGGGCACTATTGAGTTTTACAGAAGATAAAAACACAGGACCTGTGCATATTTACAAGTATGTGCATGCACACACACACACACACACACACACACACACACACACACACACACACACACACACACACACACACACAGACAGACAGACAGACAGACAGAAAGACACACACACACACACACACACACACACACACACACATAAACACACACATACACAGACAGACAGACAGACACACACACACACACACACACACACACACACACACACACACACACACACACACACACACACACACACACACACACGCCTACCAAGAGCCTGGGTCTGTCCGAGGTTTCTTCCTAAAAGAAACTAAATGAAAAGGCTTATTTTTATTGCAACTCTGCAGAATATTCATGGTTGACCAACTTAACTGCCATTAATTTGAGCGTGATGAAAAACTCCTGCAGATACAACTGGGCCACATTGCAAATCTGTCATCATATTAGTGAGGAAGCTGCCATGTTGCTTCTCTCATCCTGGTCTCCTCAGGCTCTGCAGACTGGACCACACTTGTGGTTTACTGCTAGAATATTACAGTAGGCCACTTTTCTGATTCAGATTTGCCACTTGAGTCCACAGCACCATACAATATACAATAAACATGCACCAGCCTTTGTGGAAGTGTATGTTCTGAGAGAGAGAGAGAGAGAGAGAGAGAGAGAGAGAGAGAGAGAGAGAGAGAGATATCTCGGTTGTAACATTAAACATTTGCATGATTCTGTGCCATCTGCTGCTGCTCCAACAATACAATGGCAGTACATATTTATATTGCTTACCAGGGTTCCAACCCAGTACCTTCTTGCTGTGAAGCCACAGTGCTTACCATTGACCAGTCCTTATTGTAATTCAACCCCACAATACCTATCATGTATTATATTTTATTATCCAATATTGGCCAGCTACTGTTTCAAGGCCTTAGTATGAGCAGTGAACATCTAACGAGCTGGGAGATCCAGGCACAGGCCCAGCAGTGAGGAGGTCTACCATGCTCACCATGAACTCTGGTCCAGTCTGCAGGGCCTGAGGAGACCAGACCAGAATGAGAGACTCTCTAGTACACATTGACTTGTTAATTTATGTTCTTCATCACAGTGACATGTTCATTGGCAGGTAATGTGGTCTACCATGTCACATACAATATTCTGCAGAGCAATTTAAAAAAGCCCTTATATTTTCTGTCTGTTTTTACTGGCTGGAGTAGATTAGAGTAAAAGTAGTCAATAATGCCACACATAATGTAGGGGAATACAGATTTTATTTAAAATGTGATTTAAAACTTATTATAATCCTATTTCTATTTTAAAACAATATCCATTCTTACTCCCTTTGTGGCTATTAATGAATGTTGCTCAATTAAATACTTTATATAACCCTAAATAATTAACTGTAGCTTAATCTGACAAGCTACAGGCAAAAGCTAAAGTAGGCTACATTGTTCTTCTGGCAGTTATTACAGCTCTCATACTTTTATTTTGACACGTTAATGTTACTTCCTGTCCAGAGCGCATTGGTTTTAGTCAACTTTTGACTTAACACGTAAGACCAAAATAACATTATAAACGAGACCTGTGTTCCATCAGATTTTCAATGATTATGCACATTATAAAAATGAGCCCGTATTCTCGCTCTTGGGTTAAAACAGAAACATGAATAACAAAAAAACAACAGTTGAAAAACGAGCAGTTTTCCAGTTAATTTTTAATTTGTATGGACATTGGAAAAACGAGAAAACGGAGCTCATAGTTTGGTTTTTCCGTTTTTGGTTTGAAACCAAAAACGAAACATTGACCCGTTTTTTCCTTTTTTCATTTTTGGTTTAAAACAAAAAACGGATTATACTTTAGTACCCTGACCGAGATACGGGTACCATTGCAAGAAACAAAGTTAAAACACAAAACAAAACAAAACAGAGCGCACCAACACACCGTGTCGCCATTCTGCGGCGCCATCTTGAAGAAACTCACTTCCCTCAGTCCGCTTCTCCTAGTTCTGTCTTTCGATGGTCTGCAGAGTGACTCCCGTGTCTCTGTATCAGCACTGATAACGGGTAACACAATTCTGGGAAATAGTCTGCTATGTTAGGGAGAGAAGCCAAATCATAAAACAATGAGAAATACATATTGCTTTTTGCTTTTTTAAAAAAACAACTGATATCCTGAAATTCATATCAAAAGATTGCAATCAGGATCAAGGCAGTAGTATGCCACATACTGCAGAGCCTTAATGGGAAACAGCTGTTTAGATGCAGTTTTTATTACAATGTTCACTCACTTTGATTTGTATTTCTCTGGGACAACATGCATATGGAAATGCCTTGATTACAATTGTAACCTGTTTTAACACTCAAGAAAATCATGGGTGAAAATTAGGGGCTGACAATGTAAAAATGGAAAACATCACTTTAGCCATTCTCAACCCAGTCAAGCTAATGTACTCTTCCATTTGAAAGGGTCCCAGCAGGTCCCGGCCTATAATGACTTTAGATACCGTAGCTCTTTCCTCATAAAGGGTAAACCGACCAAAAGGAGCAACGCATACTCGGAAAGGTGTCCTACGGGAATCGGATTTGCTCACAAATGGAAGGCTTGAGCGTAGGTGTTTCCGCGATGGATGCTGTCCATCTCAGCCGTTGTGAGGATAATGGAACCTATGGGGGCCACAATCTGTTAATGTACTGGTGAAAGGAAATTAAGGCTCATCAGCGTAGTCTGTGGTGCTGTTAGAGTGTGCACTCAGTGAGCACAGGTGAGCCCATTTCCCATCCGACTGACAAAAGGACGAACCCAACTTCAAAATAACTTTCAAAACTTTGACTGCATTATCACCCGATTAAAAAAATCCTCTTGGAAAAAATACTGCTCATCAGAGCTGCTGCATTTGTTAAGCTAAGACTCAAATATAGTTAAAACAATTGACAGAAACATATGTCCTTCAAAATCAACGTCGCGCTGTCTTTCCAGTAAACAAACAGACTGAAAGCAGTTCCTCCTACCAAATGTCAAAGGGACTATTAACTTCACCACTAACTATTCACTTTGAAAACAGTTTATTTTTTAAAATATCTTAAACAAGACCAACTGCTGAGATTTCACACTGGACAGAAATCATTTTATGCATTACTGGGCCTCCACATACAAAGCCCTTCAACACAAAACTATAGAGAAATACATCCACTGTTTTACTAAACTGCTGTATATACTGTGAAATCAGTTTACAGGAGCTTAGCAAAAAAAGGAGGCACGCCCAGTCATAAAGAAGGTTTAAAAGTCTTATTTGAAATGTAAGAAGAAGGAAAAAAAAATAACAATTCCTACTTTGAAGTGGAATGTTACACCATTAAATAAAAAGATTTGTGCCATAATGTGTAATGTTGTAATTTATTTTTCTTTTATAAAATTGGTATATTGGTATATCGCTTAGGAACCAGTATCGAAGTCATGGTATTGGTAACAGTACCGGTACTGAATATTTTTTAACGTTACCCAGCCTTATGTACAATGCTGAAGTCAATTTAAAATGAGTATATTTATTTACTGACCACATGATGTGGTTCCCAGGGCTTGGGTGGAAGTCAAACTGTGTCTCATGTGCCAGGTAGGAGGTCTCTACGCTCAGGTGCTGACTGTGCTTGGCGTGTTTGGTGATCCAGCTCAGCAGCCAGTGGTAGCTCTTATCCCTGCTGGGGACTTCCAGAGTGATCATGTAGTTCCTGCGGAAGATCATTCCCACCTGGGCACCTTTCCTGGCCACGGCCAACGCTGTCCCAAGCCAGCCCCAAAGTATGGGTTGTCCTTCAGGCCGTCCAGAAAGTCTGACAGGGGCATGTTGCTGCTATCTGCACACTCACCAGTGGAATCAGACTATATAGTTGGAACACTTTGTAGGAGCAAAGACCTACAGACAAAGTGCAAACTCATTTGACCTGTGTGACAGTCCAGACTGTCCGATATACTGTTAGTATGATATCTGTCAGTAGCTGAAGACTTGCTGCCAAGCAGGGAATCTTAAAATGTAATTACAGTTAATGCTATTTTCTAATGATATATCCCGGACGGGGTAAATAATGAGCTAATATCCACCTGACTTGTCTTCAATGTCTCCATCTCATGCCGCTGTCTTGGAGGCTATCTGTTCCAGTGTACACCGTTGCTTTCTAAACAGCACTGTTCAACCAACTAAAATACTAATGCGTGCAATGTATGGATGTGTTGACGTGTGTGGCAGCGACCTCTACTACACTTCTTGTGTTTGACAAATATCATTCCGACTGTTCGCCTGCCCTCAAACATTCGTTCCTCTTCCCTGTTAGTGTTATCTTAGCATCATTTTTGCTCGCATGCAAAGATGACAAATAACTTAGATGAATATGTTGGTGGATAACATAGTTTGTGCATTTTACTGTAGACGGTGAAGGATGAGCTGTGTGAATAATATTTACTGGGTTTGTTGGTTGATACGTCAAACATCTGACAAATTTTAGTCAACAGATTGCTACTTTTTGGAACAATTTTATATCAAACACCATAAAAAATAATAAGAATCAACAAAACAAAAATAATGGAAGAAGATTAGCTACAGTAAGATCAGAATGAATAAAAATGCAATGAATTAACCATCATTTGTCTGTTATTTATCATTTTGAGTGAAAAACAAACCTCAGACCTCTAACTCAAATGCACAAACGCTTTCCTCAGGTCTCCCGTCCTGGTCGGCTACTGTGCACTAATACCATGGACCCTTTTTCAGGCTTTTTAAACTTTACACATTGTGATGTCACGAGAGGCTGTGTCCTGGAGGGACGTTACATTCCTGTGAAGTGGCTGCAATCACAAGCAGCTATGGCTCCATCTGCTGGTGCAGTCGGGAACTCCTCCACTCAAGACACTACATTCCCACACACAGCTGAGACTGATCAGATCCTGATGAGCAGAAGAGCTTTTTAAAGCCTAGAGACACACTCGTGTGGGTGTGTGAGTTTTGGAGAGACAACTACAAGCTGTGCTCGCTGCAGAGGAATAGGAAAGGTGGAGAATCATTACCAGACGTTGGAAGGACTTACAGCTCGGATTGAAGTAAGGCTGAAAAGATTGTTTTACCTGAGGGAAGGAAGATTATGATTTAACAACCAGAAGAGACATTATTTGAATGGATTAACTGGGTCCCACCTGTGAAGTTGGAGTGCTGTTTTTTTGTTAATTCCCTGGAACTGTAATAAAATCCTTATTTTGTTTGAACATTGTGTCCTCGCACTGCTTGAGCTGTCCCCCGGAGAGCGGTGTAGCCTCTCATGACGTCACATATGGTGGAGAATGTGGGTACTCAAGCATTAATAGTGCATGTCAGAGGAGGATACTGAAAGTTTGATCATCCAGTTTTCCAAGTTGGCCGTAGGCTCCCCGCCCGTTAAAATGGAGGAAGTTTTGAAAGCCCTCGTTGCTGGCCAGCAAGCCCAGCTGCAAGCCAACGCGGCTCTCTTGGAGGAGCAAAGGAGAGCCAACTTTCTGAAGGCAGAGGAATTACAGTTGCAGAGACGGATGGCTGACCAAAGTACCCGCCCAATAAAGGCAAGTGACTTTTTATCTAAGATGGGGGTCACCGATGACGTTGAGGCGTACCTACATGCCTTTGAAGCCACGGCCACTAGGGAAGCCTGGCCCAAGCAACAGTGGGTTGGCTTGTTAGCCCCCTTCCTAACCGGGGAGTCGCTGAACGCTGTCCGGGACCTGGGCCCCGACCAGGCAACCGATTATGATGCCCTGAAGTCTGAGATCCTCAGCAGGAATGGACTCACCAAATTTGGTATGGCCCAGCGCTTCCACAGCTGGACCTTCCAACCTGACCAGCCTCCTCGGGCGCAGATGCATGAACTTGTCTGGATCACGCAGAAATGGTTGGATCCGAAGAGGAATACGGCAGCGGCGGTGGTAGAGGCTATTGTGGTGGACCGTTACCTACGTGCCCTGCCCTATGACGCGAAACGATTCATCAGTCAACAGGCCTTGACCACGGCGGATCTGACTGTGGAAGCTGTGGAAAAGTACCAGGCCACGGCGGAGATGCTGTGTGCTTCCAGAAAAGACCCCAGGGGTGCGTCTCCACCACAGATGGGAGGGGCCCGTCCAAAGAACCCCAAGGTCTCGAGTCCAGCCATGTCAGGACCGAACCCGGCTCCAGGCGGAGTCAGAAACCAGGCAGGTCCAGGAAGAATACAGCGGGGGAGTGAAACCCGACAGTGTTACCGGTGTGGGGAGATGGGACATATCTCCTGGCAGTGTGGGAAGCCGGCGGATGAACCTATGCCCACTGCTGAGTCCTCCAGCCCACCACCCACACACCATTTTGCCTCGCTCCTGGGAGTCATAGATGGCGGCCCAGATCGACCCCCCACCTGCCCGGTGACTGTGAATCACCATGATGTGGAGGCCTTACTAGATTCAGGTAGCCTGGCCACCCTGGTGCGTAAGGATCTGGTGGGCCCATCGTGTCTGATCCCAGGGAAAGCCCTCCCGGTTTCCTGTGTCCATGGAGACACCAGAGACTACCCCGTCACTGAACTCACAATGACCACCACCCGGGGCACCATACTCACGACAGTGGGGGTGGTTGATTCCCTCCCCGTCCCTGTCCTAATTGGACGAGACTGCCCGGTCTTTTACCCACTCTGGAGAGAGACTCAGGAGAGGCGAACCCGAGTACCTCGGGAACAGAGAGGTAAGACTCACCCTGAGAAAGCTGAAGTGCAACCCTCTGCATCACTCACTCCCGTCTGTACTCTGACAGGGATGGCAGGTGCCCAGACAGACACAGAAGCTGGTCCAGATACAGGAGAAGAGAACGTGGCCCAGGACAGTGCTCCGATCTCCAGCGAGGAAGACGTCCAAGGCACCCCAGAGCTTCCCCCTCTCACAGGCCAGTATGGTACGGCTCAATTACAAGATCCTGGGAATAATCGAGGAGTCCCAAAGTGCCTGGGCAAGTCCCATTGTACTAGTTCCCAAACCAGACGGATCAGTACGATTTTGTAATGATTACCGGAAGTTGAATGAAGTGTCTGAATTTGATGCATACCCAATGCCTCGTGTCGATGATTTAATAGACTCCTTGGGGCATGCTCGCTTCCTAACCACTCTTGACCTCACAAAAGGCTATTGGCAGGTACCCCTGACCCCGGCGTCTAAGGAAAAGACAGCATTTGCCACCCCGGAGGGGCTCTACCAGTATACCCGGCTTCCGTTTGGTCTCCACGGGGCACCTGCCACGTTCCAACGCCTGATGGATCGTGTCCTGGCTCCCCACAAGAGGTACGCAGCGGCATATTTGGATGACGTGGTCATACAAAGTCCAGACTGGGCCAGCCACATACCTCGAGTACAAGCGGTGCTAGATTCGCTCAGGGAGGCAGGGCTCACAGCGAACCCAAAGAAGTGCAGGCTGGCCTTCAGTGAGACGAACTACCTGGGGTACACCATTGGGCGGGGGTTGGTCAAACCTCAGAAAGCCAAATTGCAGGCCATACAGGACTGGCCACGGCCCATCACCAAGAAGCAGGTGAGGTCATTTTTGGGCCTAGCCGGCTACTATAGACGTTTTATTACGGATTTTGCTACCAAAGCTAACCCTTTGACAGAGCTGACGACCAAACGCCACTCATGGATGGTGAAGTGGAACCCTGCAGCGGAGGCGGCCTTCGTCGAACTGAAGCAAGCACTCTGCTCCAGTCCGATCCTGGTGGCGCCGGACTTCAAGAGAGAATTCATCGTCCAGGCGGATGCTTCAGAGGTGGGTCTGGGTGCTGTCCTTGCCCAGGCACATGACGGTGAAGAACATCCAGTTCTCTACTTGAGTAGGAAGTTACTTCCGAGGGAGAGGAACTATTCGACGGTGGAAAAGGAGTGTCTCGCTGTAACCTGGGCCCTGGAGTCCCTGCGGTTCTATCTCCTGGGCCGACGTTTCACGGTGGTTTCTGATCATGCCCCTCTGCAGTGGATGGCCAAGAACAAAGAAACTAACAGTAGAGTTACCAGATGGTTTTTGAGCTTGCAAGCTTTTAACTTTTCTGTCGTCCATAGGGCTGGCAAGCGCCATGGCAACGCGGATGCCCTCTCCCGGCGTGATGCCTTCTTCTCGGCCTTTGCCCCGACGAGGACGTCGGTCTCGAGGGGGGGGATGTGTGATGTCACGAGAGGCTGTGTCCTGGAGGGACGTTACATTCCTGTGAAGTGGCTGCACTCACAAGCAGCTATGGCTCCATCTGCTGGTGCAGTCGGGAACTCCTCCACTCAAGACACTACATTCCCACACACAGCTGAGACTGATCAGATCCTGATGAGCAGAAGAGCTTTTTAAAGCCTAGAGACACACTCGTGTGGGTGTGTGAGTTTTGGAGAGACAACTACAAGCTGTGCTCGCTGCAGAGGAATAGGAAAGGTGGAGAATCATTACCAGACGTCGGAAGGACTTACAGCTCGGATTGAAGTAAGGCTGAAAAGATTGTTTTACCTGAGGGAATGAAGATTATGATTTAACAACCAGAAGAGACATTATTTGAAGTTTTGACCCTTGACGATTAACTGGGTCCCACCTGTGAAGTTGGAGTGCTGTTTTTTTGTTAATTCCCTGGAACTGTAATAAAATCCTTATTTTGTTTGAACAATGTGTCCTCGCACTGCTTGAGCTGTCCCCCGGAGAGCGGTGTAGCCTCTCATGACGTCACAACATACAGTATAGACTACAAACAATCAATCATACACACAATCACACACAATTGCTTTTGACTTATCGTTTTCAATTGGGCACTACTTTTATCAATTATCCTACTTTTACAGATTTAAATAGACTTACTTACGAGTTGAACGTTTACTCTGCAGTGTTTTGATAAAAACAGGTTTTCTGCTCACCTCTCAGTTGTCTGGGCCCATGTGAAATTTCAGCAAGTAACCATAACCCCGTCTTATGAATTTGTCTTTTCTCCTTTCGTCCTCCAAAAATCACGTCGGGGTCACCAATTGTTAAAAAAAATTTAAAAGACGACGACGTGATCGTTTGATTTCTGAGGAGGAAAGAGAAGGCTGGGTCCAATTGAAAATAAAGCAAAAGGTTTAATAAACAACATGGTGAAAACGACAAGACAAAAAGCAAATGTTATACTGCCAGCAGTGGACTGCAAGCATGCTTCCTTGTGGGGTCACAATTTTGCAGTCCAAACAATACAAAACAATACATCAATAAAACACTGTCAGCAGTGGACTGCAAAAACATGCCTCCCCTTCGGGAGACACATTCAAAACAGTCCTGAATCATTGTGAAGTTTCCAAATTTATCCTAAAGGATTTGAGGGTGGTTCCTCAAATGACATCTCTCCCAGGATTTAGGACACACCTCTGAATTCAGGTTTACTCTCAGGTCACAGACAAAGGTCATTTATCATGGTAGTGCCAATTCTATTCAAGTTTACAGAGATATGCATTTCCTTTGTTCTAATCAGTCTGGCCCAGCAGGGAGTGGCTCCCCAAAAGGCCCGAGGAGCAGTTACCTTTCCTGTGGGGACAATGAGTCTCTTCTAGTATGCAAATTGACAGTCATGACTTAATCAATCTTTAGAAGCTTGGGTTGGAATGAGGCATGTCAAATGTTGATTAAGGCTAGTCAGTTGATTCAATCTGGCTGTAGGGAACATTGTGTACATTTAAACCAAAAGAACATTGTTTTCATAACATTAAGCATGGTTTTAACTTTTTTTTTATCTTCACCATTAGCTAACGTTAATAACAGCGATGTTATTATCCCCTGCACTGAGCAAGGCTGCCAGTTCAGCAGCACAGACCGTCAGGCATATCAAACCCACTTGATGTCCACGCACTGTCTCACTCTCATTCCTTGCACCCTCCAGTCCTGCAGAGTGTCATTCCTCACACAGGGGGAGATGGAGAGACACTTGCAGGGCCACATGCCCTTCGGCTGCTTTCAATGTCAGTTTTTCACTCAAACTGTGAAAGACCAGAGTGTCCAACAGCCTCAGGTGTCCGGCAGGCCAAAAAGAAAACTGAAATCCAGCCCAGCTGATGCATCATCATTACCTGAAGACGGGAATGAGGAGCAGCCAGAGAGACAAAGGCACAATATTAAAAGAGTGAGAAAGGCAGTGGAAAGAGACAAACCTTCAGCAGTGGATGCTGCACCACTGTCATCCAAAGGTACGTACACCGTACCTCCGCTTGGTATGTTATATTGAGTAGTTGTCAAAGTTATGTAAAATAATAAAGCACAGAGAGGTGACAAAAACCTGAGTTGTTCCAGTGATATTAAAACAGACAAGTGATCCGCCTGGCTGCCAATTAGTAAAATGGGATTGATTGCTCCAGACACAAAGTCCAGTGGCAGTGTTCTTACGGTTCCATCCATCCATCCATCTTCGTCCGCTTATCCGGTCTCGGGTCACGGGGGTAGCAGCTCCAGCAGGGGACCCCAAACTTCCCTTTCCCGAGCCACATTAACCAGCTCCGACTGGGGGATCCCAAGGCGTTCCCAGGCCAGGTTGGAGATATAATCCCTCCACCTAGTCCTGGGTCTTCTCCGAGGCCTCCTCCCAGCTGGACGTGCCTGGAACACCTCCCTAGGGAGGCGCCCAGGGGGCATCCTTACCAGATGCCCGAACCACCTCAACTGGCTCCTTTCGACGCGAAGGAGCAGCGGCTCTACTCCGAGCTCCTCATGGATGACTGAGCTTCTCACCCTATTTCTAAGGGAGACACCAGCCACCCTCCTGAGGAAACGCATTTCGGCCACTTGTACCCTGGATCTCGTTCTTTCGGTCATGACCCAACCTTCATGACCATAGGTGAGGGTAGGAACAAAAACTGACCGGTAGATCGAGAGCTTTGCCTTCTGGCTCAGCTCTCTTTTCGTCACAACGGTGTGATAAATTGAATGTAATACCGCACCCGCTGCGCCGATTCTCCGACCAATCTCCCGCTCCATTGTTCCCTCACTCGCAAACAAGACTCCAAGGTACTTGAACTCCTTCACTTGGGGTAAGGACTCATTCCCTACCTGGAGAAGGCACTCCATCGGTTTCCTGCTGAGAACCATGGCCTCCGATTTAGAGGTGCTGATCCTCATCCCAGCCGCTTCACACTCGAACCGATCCAGTGAGTGCTGAAGGTCACAGGCCGATGATGCCATCAGGACCACATCATCTGCAAAAAGCAGCGATGAGATCCCCAGCCCACCAAACTGCAACCCCTCTCCACCCCGACTACGCTTCGATATCCTGTCCATAAATACTACAAACAGGATTGGTGACAAAGCGCAGCCCTGGCGGAGGCCAACTCTCACCTGAAACGAGTCCGACTTACTGCCGAGAACCCGGACACAGCTCTTGCTTTGGTTGTACAGAGATTGGATGGCCCTGAGAAGGGACCCCCTCACCCCATACTCCCGCAGCACCTCCCACAGTATCTCCCGGGGGACCCGGTCATAGGCCTTCTCCAGATCCACAAAGCACATGTAGACCGGTTGGGCATACTCCTAGGCTCCCTCCAGGATCCTTGCGAGAGTAAAGATCTGGTCCGTTGTTCCACGACCAGGACGGAATCTGCATTGTTCCTCTTCAACCTGAGGTTCGACTATCGACCGAACCCTCCTTTCCAGCACCTTGGAGAAGACTTTACCAGGGAGGCTGAGAAGTGTGATACCCCTATAATTGGCACACACCCTCTGGTCCCCCTTTTTGAAAAGGGGAACCACCACCCCGGTCTGCCACTCCTTAGGCACCGTCCCAGACTTCCACGCAATGTTGAAGAGGCATGTCAACCAAGACAACCCCTCCACACCCAGAGCTTTAAGCATTTCTGGACGGATCTCATCAATCCCTGGGGCTTTGCCACTGTGGAGTTGTTTAACTACCTCAGCAACTTCCACCAGGGAAATTGACGACAATCCCCCATCATCCTCCAGCTCTGCCTCTACCATAGAGGGCGTATTAGTCGGATTTAGGAGTTCCTCAAAGTGCTCCTTCCACCGCCCTATTACCTCCTCAGTTGAGGTCAACAGCGTCCCATCCTTACTGTACACAGCTTGGATGGTTCCCCGCTTCCCCCTCCTGAGGTGGCGAACGGTTTTCCAGAAGCACCTTGGTGCTTACGGTTGCAAGGGAAAATTTAGCAGGACAGAAATTAGATGAACTAATTGCCAATGGAGATTGCATGGCTCGATCTAATGCACCTTTTAGTAATGGATGTGGTTGAGGCAACTAAAGCCACTTTTATTAATTTAGAAGGAAATGTCCACATGCTTCTGGCCATATAGTATCTATTGCATATCTGCGTAAAACAGCTAAAATCGGTACATTTATCAATATATCAAATGACGATGTGAAAACAATGTGAAAGGGGTCATCCCCTCGTAGTGATGAAGCTACAGAGAATTATCACCTGAATCTGCAGCTTCCCTCGGTGTTACAGAGCTTTATAGTGAGTTTCAGCTCGTTGTTTAGCTGTCAGACCCACAACTTTACTGTTTGGTTCACTCTCACCATTCTCTTAGAATTGTTTCCGGCCGCAACAGGCAGCTGTTTTATGAGAAAAAGCCACTGTACACTACCTGCTCTGCGCCAAACAGCCAGACAGACTCAGTTCATAACTTGTTTCCGCGTCCCCGCAAGTGGCCCAAAAAATCCATTATTGCAGGTTTAAGTGAAAAAATATCAACATTATTGATTATTGCATAGATAAGCAACTATGAAAACATTTTTTTAAACAATACATTATGAAGATGATGCTCTTAAAAAAACTACAATAGAATGTAGTAAATACTTTATACACCAGCATAAATGGTAAAGTGCATTGAGACTAAAATAATCACAAAGTAAGGAGACAATGATGTTGCAGTAGAAAGTTAAATACCAAAATTGCCCTTGAGGAGAATGAAATGGGGTTGAGTATCTTGTCTTGGCAGATAGCAGTGTTAGCAGCTTAAAGGGGAACTACGCCCATTTTCAAAATTTGTACAAGTTATTCCTATGGCCAAAGACAGTCCAACAATATTACTCACCATGAAAAGCTCTCTCCCTAATCCAAAATCTAGAGTGCTAAAACTCCAATTTGTGATGTCATCAGGTATAAATGAACTGCTCCATAGACAATGAATTGGGAAAGATGTTATTAGATGACACTGATACAAGTTACATACAAGTTTGAGACTTACTTCTCTGGTTTCTGGCTTTGAGAGAGAGCGGCTCGTTCACAAATATTGATTGAACTTTCCTAGGCCATGGAAATAAGATGTTGGAATTCTTAATGTAGGTGGTAAAGGTCCCCTTTAAAATACTATTGTTAGGCCTGTCACGATAACAAATTTTGCTGGACGATAAATTGTCCCAGAAACGACTGCAATAAACGATAATATTGTCGTTCTGAGACCATTTTCATCTAATGGCATCATACTGATAATGGCATAATAATGCAGGAATTTTTTTCAAAGATCAATAAACTTTTATTTCTAAAGAATATTTAACACTGGAACTGGAAGACATTTGAAATATCCACAATAAATGAACAAAACAACCAAAAATAATAATAATAAATAAAAGTCTCTGTTAACAAAGATGCACTGGAATAAAAAACAAAAACAAACAAAAACAATAAATAAAATGGAAATTTTTCCGGCCGCGATAATTTCCATTTAAAAATTATCAAGCTAATTTTTATTTATCATGCGATTAATTGATTTATTGCATATTGTGACAGGCCTAACTATTGTTGGACTTGTGTAAAGAAACACCAGAGGAGAAAACAGTGTAACAAAGACAAAAGTATGATTTATCGTTGTTTTAAAGGAGAAATCCAGTGCAAAATGAACCTAGGGGTTAATAACACATTTGTACCGAGTCGACTGTTCTCTGGGATATGTTTTCATGCTAATCGAATGTGACCAGTTTTAGTGCAACCGGCTATTTAGCTCATAACGCTAGTCGTCGGGGCACTGGTAAAGTAAAAAGAAATCTCTATTTCTACACCACTAACAAGGCTCAAAATAGCACCACACTTCCACGGTAGCATAATGAGGGTCCCTACATGTAAACCAAAGCATTGAGAACTTTGTAAGTGTACAGACAGTTTATTAAAAAGACAGTTTAGAAAGACAGTACCATTCACGTATACAGGCGGGTGCCATCTTGGGAAAACAGTCATGACCAGTCGAACGACCAATGCCGTGCAACCAGTAACCAGTAACATAGCTCAAGCACGGAAATGTGTCACAGGAAAATATGCTTATTTTTATGACAAACATTGTCACTATGTTCAAAAGGAATTTCATATGTTCTACATTTCCCTGACCCGAGCCTCCAGTGTCCCACCTGCAAGCGTTACTTCACCAGCAAGCGCAAGCTGCGCATCCACAGACTCCGCGAGGCAGGGGAAAAGGTTCACCGCTGCCACCTGTGTGAATATTCCGCTGTGGAGCGGAACGCAATCCACCGCCACCTTGCCAGCGTGCATGCCGATGATATAAGAGCGTCTTCCTCCAGCACCAGCGGCACGGTCACCCAGGGAACGACAAGCTCCGCTGTGACTTTTGCTCCTTCATCACGTTTAACCCCGTGGAGTTTGAGCAGCACATTGGACATTTGCACGCCAACGAGAAGATCCATCGCTGCTCTCAGTGCAGCTACATGACCTCGCATAAACGGGGTTTGAAACGACACATGCTGATCCACAGTGGTGAGGAGGGAATGTATTTTTTTTTTTGTTATTAACAATTTTTTATATTTCATTTTCTTATTCATTTTCATTTCCCCCCCATCCCCACCCTCCATCATGACCACCCACCCAGACACAATAACTACAATATTCAAGACCATTCAACAAAATAGTAACAAAATAGACAATAAACCATAAACCAAATAAACATATATGTACACATGACAACACCATAAGCACATCATACATGTTTCTTCCCAACACAAAGCTTCTTAGGAGCCCTCTAGAAAGTTCAGGTACTTTCCCCATTTTCTAGTATAGACATCCAACCTGGCAATCTGGCCACCCTAGCCATCTCACAAGCCCCATACTGGATTGATGGCAGCCCTTCATTCTTCCATCCTTCCTGAATGGAACCTGGCTCCCCACAATCCCACATAGGTTATTATGTATCCCGGGAATGGATTTTTAATGTTGAACAAATGATTGAATGAATGAATGAATGAAGGCTTTATTTCGAACATGTTAAAAATAATACAATAAAAGCTAAAAGAACAGAAACAAAAACACAATATTAATTTAAAATGTCCGACAAGGAATAGGAAGAAGCAGAAGCTTATTTATGTCAGGGTCCCACCTTCACCAGCACTCACTCCTCCCATTCGTTCACATTCCCCATCACTCACTCCTCTCATCCGTTCACTATCTCCTCAATACTGATCACTCACACCAGGCCACTCATCAGTTCGCCACGTGCACCTCATTAGTCCACCATCTTTATATTCGGCACATGCTCATTCACTCTTTGTCTGGTCTCATCGCTACACATAGCTACAAGACACCTAGACTCTCTCCTGCTACTTACCTGTTGCCCTACCGAGAATCCTAACTGCTATCAACCTCCTGCCGTCTGCTGCTACCCAACTACCACAGCTAAGTTCTGCTTTATGTTTGGCCTGCTCACCATTCCTCCTGTTGGATTTTGTGAATAAAGCTTGTTTCACTTACCACCAGTCTGACTCCTGTGCTATCCGTGACAATTTAATCCTACCCTACTACTATATAATAATAAACATCATGAATGGCTTCATATTTATATCACATATCTTTAACACATCCTTTACAATTTCCTACATATGTATATACTTACACACTACAAAAAAGAACTCACATATTTACATACATATAAATATATTAATCATAGAAAATAAATAATGTGAGAACACCTTCCTTCTCCCTGTAACTTGTGAAAACCATATTTTTGTATTCCTTTTTGAACTGCGTCATGCTTGTGGAGCTTAATCCGTTCCACAGTTTCACTCAACATATACAAATACAAAAAGCTTTGAACGTTGTACGGACACCAAGATGTTTTCAAATGGACTCCCCCCTGAAATTATATCCCCCATCTCTATTTAAAAAAAACATTTTTAAATATTGCCAGGCAGTAGGCTGTTCAATGCTTTATACATTAATGGTTTCGTTTAAGAAAGTCTTTTGTATTTTGACCCAGAACTCAGAGACAGACACACTGACAACAGGGAAGCAGTTTAGATGTTTTATTTGAACCAACTTGGAATTATCAGAGAGGAATGGTGCAGGAGAAGCGGCTCCAGGCGGGGCGCAGCTGGAGGCAGGCGGGCAGGCAGGTGAGTGGCTAGACAGACTGAGCCTCGATGAAGGTAGCAGAGAGAGTCCGGTCTTGATTTATCCAAGTGTAGTACTGGGAACTGAGTGGCGAGGTAAACGGCGAGTAGAGCTGGTTGGAGAGGCGAGCAGGTGGCAGGAAAACAGGTGATGGCAGGCAAGCAGCAGGTCCAGAGACGGAATCTGAACAGAGAGTATACAAGTGAACCAAAGCACAAATAAATATAACACAGAGCTAAGCCGAGAAACTAGGAGTGGGATCACTAGTAAACTATTGGAGCCAAGTTACCACGTGAATGGTTGCAACGAACTGGCGCTGAAGAGGTGAACAGCCCGGGTTGATAACCGTATGGTAATTAGTGGAGATGTGCTGCAGCTGAGCTGGAAACAGAGCAGGAGAGAATGACCACGCCTCTTGACTTAGATTCACTAGGACCCTCCTCTCGCCAAAGCAGGTAGGACACGCCTCTCTCCACAGCAGGTGAAGAAAAAACACACAGACAACACACACAGGGAAAAAAGAGAGGAAAACAGGCAGGACAGGGAAAACTGACACCGACCCATGACACCAACTCAGTTTCAATTTCAATGTTTTTGATATTCTAATGGTTTTATCATCGGATTCTCACCTTACAGTTTCGTCAGTTTTTCACGTGTGCTGTTTGGGTAGCCCGTGTAAAGAGCTTCTACGTTTTGCACGACATCCCCTGATTTATTCCCCCCCCCCTCCCCCCCGTAATAGGTGAGAAGCCCCACAAGTGTAGCCTGTGTGACTTCAGGTGCCGAGATGAGTCCTACCTCTCCAAACATATGCTGACTCACTCCGACGACAAGAACTTTATGTGCGCTGAATGTGGATACGTCACTAAATGGAAACACTATATGAATGTCCATATGAGGAAACACGCTGGAGACCTCAGGTACATACTTTAGCCATTTCTCATACAACCATTGGTTATGTTTTCATCTTGGTACTGCACACGGCACACAATACCATCTTTTACTATACTTTCGCACACAGGGTTGCCAGTCTGCATATCTTATGTTCCTTTGGAGCGTATTGACGAGACGCACAAACAGTTAGTTAAGCCCACAAGCAGTAGGGGCAGCGGTATATATCCTGAACAAATGACTAAAACATTGGCGGACAGATTTGAAGAGAGGCAAATCCACTGTACGATGGAGCCACTGCCACTTTTCTTTCTATAATCTCAACTTTAGCAATATAGAAGCTTCCCTGAGTGTCACCGTGTTTAGTTATATTCATGTTGTACAATATTGGAAGTTCCGAAGGAAGATAATCCAGTTTTAGCAAGGGATAATTTTTTTTTTTTTTTTTTTTTTTTTTATTTGTAGAGTTTTTTATTGAGCATATATATATTATACAGTTTTCAGTCAACAATATAAGAGAGGCTCAAGTATTTTTGTATAAATGTACATATAAACCGAAACAAAACAGAGAGAAAGAAACAAAAACAGTGTGGGAGTAGAATACAATTTTGTAGCAAGAAGTAAAATAAGAGTTCATACAAATAGAATGAAAGAAGGTAAGTATTTATACAGATACTGATTGTAAGAAGTCTATGAAGGGTTGCCAAATATTATAAAAACCTGAGAGATTATCCTTCAACAAATATCAAATTTGTCCAAAAGTAAGGTATTGGACAGATCCCGGAGCCATATTTTGTCAGTGGGTATCGCCGGCCCTTTCCATAACTTCAGAAGTAACTTTTTTGCAGTAATAAGAGAGCAGGAGATGAACCGCTGCTGGGCTGAAGTCAATTTCTTAAATAACTGTGATGTGCCAAGGATAATCAACAATGGTTTCGGTGACAATATAGTCTTAAGAGTTCTTGACAGTACATCAAATACATCAGACCAATAATTGGCGACTTTAGGGCAAGAAAAAAAAGCATGAAAAAGTGTTGCATTGAGGGACTGACATTTATCACAGCTTGATAAAGCGTTCGGGAAAATGCTGTGGATCTTTAGTTTTGAAAAATGAAGCCTATGTATAATTTTGAACTGTATAAGACAATGTCTCGTATTACTGGAGCAGGAGTGTATGAATCCCAGAGATTCTTCCCAGATGTCATCAGGAATATGGATACCCATGTCCTTCTCCCAACTATCTTTATATTTATTGGACGAGGGGGAAGACATTGTTTGTAGTTTGTTATATATATTAAGAGATAAATTTATCTTTATATGGGGGTATAGTGAAACATTCATCTAGCATAGATTGCGGTAGTGTCTCGAAACTTGGCATGAGTTTTCGGATGTAGTCTCTGACCTGTAGATATCTAAAGAAATTATTGCTATGTAGTTTGAACTTTGTCTGTAGTTGTGCAAAGGAAGCAAATTTACCCTCCGTGTACAGGTCACGGATACAACATAATCCTAATTTCCTCCAATCAGAAGACGTCTGATCTAAATTAGAAGGGGCAAAGGATGGGTTTTTTGCAATTGGTAAAGAAAGGGGTAATGCTTTGTGGGTAAAGTGTGATTTAATTTGTTTCCATATACGAAATAAATTATGTATGATTGGGTATTGAACGTCCTTTGATTTGTCAAGCGGCGTTGGTGAAAGTACTAGTGCTGCAGGTAAATATGGATCACAGTCTTCCATTTCAATAGCTAACCAAGTGGGAAGTGTGTTATAAGTGATGTTGAAGGAGTTTATACTTTTAAAAGCGCACGCCCAATAATACATCATAAAATTTGGGAGGGATAGGACTCCGTTGGTTTTAGATTTGGTTAAATGTTTTTTGTTAATTCTTGGAGTCTTATAATCCCACAGAAAGGGTTGAATAATTGAATCAATTTTCTTGAAAAAGGATTTTGTTAAGAAAACAGGGATATTTTGAAACAAGTATAGTATTTGTGGTAGAAAGATCATCTTGATGGCATTTATCCTCCCAAGTAGTGATATTGGCAAGGTTTTCCAAAACTGAATTTTGTTTTTAAGTTGTTCCAGTAAGGGTGGAAAGTTAGATTGCATGAGAGAGGAAAGTTGCTTTGTAACCTCTATCCCTAAGTATGTAAATTTATCAGTGGTAACCTTAAAGGGGAATCTTGCCAACGTTGTTTGAGGGATGTCATGAACTGGCAAAACTCTTGGTCCAGTTTATCCGATATCCTGAAAATTTCCCAAACATTTCAATTTTTTTTAAGAATGGATGGTATAGAGAGGAGAGGTTTGGTCACATATAGTAAAATATCATCCGCATATAGCGAAATTTTATTTATTGTAGTCTTAGTCTGATAGCCATATATTTGGGGGTCTAGACGGATACTTTGCGCAAGTGGTTCAATAGCAAGAGCAAAAATTTGTGCTGACAGGGGACACCCTTGCCGTGTTCCTCTGAACAGATGAAATGAGGAAGATAAGTTGCGATTTGTATGAATTTGTGCCTTAGGATTTGTATATAAGAGTCTTATCCATTTTATGAACCTCTCACCTAGATTAAGTCGTTTAAGTACTTCAAACAGATATTCCCACTTTATCTGATCAAACACCTTTTCAGCGTTGAGCGTGAGTATGGCTAGATCGTTGTGAATTTTCCTGTCAGTGTATAGAATATCAAACAATCGTCGTAAATTAGAAATTGAGGATCTATTTGATATAAAGCCAGTTTGATCGTTGTGAACTATTGTATTCATTAGAGGAGTTAATCTGTTGGCCAGGATTTTTGCATATATTTTATAATCTATGTTTAATAGAGAAATTGGACGGTATGAGCCTACATTTAAATCGTCTTTACCTTTTTTATGAATAACAGTGATTGTGGCTTGAGTTAATGTTGATGGTAAGGTGCCATCTAGTTGGGCTTGGCTGTACATTCTGTGGAGAAATGGTGTAAGAATATTACTGAATTTTTTATAAAGTTCAACCGGTATGCCATCAGGGCCAGGTGATTTTCCGCTTTTAAGGGAGGCTATTGCCTTTTGTATTTCTGTGGAGTGAATATCTGTACCAAGCCTTTCCGAGTCTTCAGGTGAGATTCTTGATAAGTCACATTCGTCTAGAAATTTATTCATAGTATTGGGGTCAGCAAGGGATCATTTGACCCTGATTTTTATCTTCCAGGTACACACAAAGTACACAGGCAAGTATGTGAACAATGCCACTTATTAAAGTTAAATCAATTAACAAACATTAAAACAGGGACATGTATGAACTAACACAATTAAGATATAAAATAATATAGGCCTATACTAATTCACTCAGACTAAAAATAAGTCCGCACTTTAAGGCTATATTAGGCTATATTTAACTTTAAATTAACAGCTAACAAAGTATGCAGATTGCAGCTGTTTTCCTTTCATTTCTTTCAAAAGCAGACTTGTCAAGTCACCAATAGCTGGCAATTATTGCTAATGGGTTAGGGCTCAGGGTTTTCCGTTTTGATAGGTTTAAAAAGGTAATATGAAAATAAAGTTAATGTAATTGTTCTCTCATTTCTTTATGAGCTGGAAAAAAAGAATATGAACAAATTTTGCCCCACGCTTGCCCCTTCCTTAAGGCACGACTTATGACTGATGTACTTTTTGGTCTCTTTTTTTATTGCAAGACAAAACATTAACAGAGTACCAAAAACAGAACGAAACAAAAGCAGTGACTACATACTGTTACATGTAGGACAGAACAGACCCAAACAAAGAGCTCAGCAAAAGTTATTTTATTTAGGGGAAAAGGGGAAGCGAATGGGGAAGTGGGAAGGTGGATGCCAGGGACAGAAGCACGGGCGCGAGGACCGGAACAGGGAGCTCCGAGAGCACGGGGAGACCGGGGCTGGGAGAGCCGCACGGGAGGCACTGAAGCGCGGAGTGATGAGAGCTGAGGCAGGCTGGAGCAGGGAACCATGAGGGAGGGACTGGATGGAGGAGCCAGCTGACTGGAGACCGTGTTGCCGTTGGAGTTGGGCAATCCGGTGACGAAGTCCAGGGCGATGTGGGACCAGGGCCGACCGGGGACCGGGAGGGGCGGAGCAGACCGGCAGGCGGCTGATGGGATGCCTTGGCGCGGGCGCACACCTCGCAGGCTGCAACAAAGTCCCGGCAGTCTTTTTCCATGGAAGACCACCAAAACCTCTGTCGGAGCAGGAACAAGGTCCGGGCCATTCCTGGGTGGCAACTGAACTTGGAGTCGTGCGCCAACTGGAGGACCTGGGAGCGGACACTGGGGGGGACGTAGAGGCGATTGGGGGGACCGGTACCAGGATCTGGGTCCGAGGACTGGGCCCGGCCGACAGCGGACTCCACGTCCCAAACCAGGGACGCGACCAGGCAGGAACGGGGCAAGATGGTGTCAGGCTGGTTAACCGGGTCGTCAGTAGAATGAAGGCGGGACAAGGCGTCTGGCTTGGTGTTGCGGGATCCAGGGCGGTATGACAGGGTGAAGTTGAACCGGGTGAAGAACAGGGCCCACCTAGCCTGGCGGGAATTGAGTCTTTGGGCGTTCTGGATGTACGACAGGTTTTTGTGATCCGTCCAAACCAGGAAGGGGTGTTCAGAGACCTCTAGCCAATGCCTCCATTCTTCCAGGGCTAGCTTCACCGCTAGTAGTTCACGGTCTCCCACACTGTAGTTGCGCTCTGTAGGGGTCAGGCGGCAGGAGAAGAAAGCGCAGGGGTGGAGCTTGTTGTCAGCGGTGGAGCGCTGGGACAGGGTGGCGCCGACACCCACATCCGAGGCATCCACCTCCACCACGAACTGAAGAGAGGGGTCAGGATTGGTGAGGATGGGGGCGGAGGTGAACATGGTTTTCAGGAGGAAGAAGGCTGCAGCGGCCTCTGGAGACCAGACAAAGGGAGACAAATAAGAAATTGGCAAAGCCCAAAAAGCGCTGTAGCTGTTTGACAGACGTGGGAGTTGGCCAATCTACGACCGCCTGGATTTTGGCGGGGTCAGCGCGGAGCCGGCCGCTCTCAATGATAAATCCGAGAAACTGCACAGATGGAACGTGGAATTTGCATTTGTCGGCTTTCACAAAAAGGCAGTTCTCCAGAAGCCGCTGCAGAACTAGGCGGACGTGCTCTGTGTGTTGGACTGGGTCGGGGGAGAAAATCAGGATGTCATCTAAATAGACAAAAACGAACCGGTGCAAAAAGTCACGGAGGACATCATTAATGAGGGCTTGGAAAACGGCGGGGCCGTTGGGGAGGCCGAATGGCATTACCAAATACCCGTAGTGCCCTAGCGGAGTATTAAATGCCGTTTTCCATTCGTCCCCCTCCCGAATCCGCACAAGATGGTAAGCAAACAAAGAGCTCAGCAAAAGTTATTTTATTTAGGGAAAAAGGGGAAGCGAATGGGGAAGTGGGAAGGTGGATGCCAGGGACAGAAGCACGGGCGTGAGGACCGGAACAGGGAGCTCCGAGAGCACGGGGAGACCGGGGCTGGGAGAGCCGCAGGGGAGGCACTGAAGCGCGGAGTGATGAGAGCTGAGGCAGGCTGGAGCAGGGAACCGTGAGGGAGGGACTGGATGGAGGAGCCAGCTGACTGGAGGCAGAGTGACGGTGAAGGTGGTAACTGAAACGAGAAAAAGAAGACGGATTACAAAAAGTACAGGCAGGAAAACACACAGGATAATCTTCAGAAGCTTGAGTCATGTGTCACCGAGGAGACAGGAGCAACGATGAAGCGGAGATGGTGAGTCAATCCGGGGTTTAAATACTGAGCTTGATTGTAGTGATGACCGGCAGGTGTGTACGGCGGGAGGAGTGGTAGTGAGGAGGTGAGCAGGTGTGCGCAATCAGCTGGCTGTCACAGGCAGGAGGGGAGGGGGGAACACAGAGAGAGACAGAGAGGCAGAGCCAACACAAACTGACAGCAAAACATGAGAGAAAAAAAAAAAAAAGGAAAAACAAAAACTCACAGCCAGCCGGACTCCAACCATCACACATACCTGTCTGCAAACTATCTAAACTTTCTGCTTTCTAAGTAGATGTGGTAATACTTAGATTGAAAGCAAGATTGTATGAAAGATATTTTTATTGAAGTGTGCAGAAGTTAAAGCAACACTAGAGAACCTTTCCCACTTCTGTCCCCCTAGGTTGGAAGCGGAATTGTCCATTACATTATATTATGAAAGTTTGCCAGATCGGGTAGCGGATCTGTAGTTTGAATGAACTGGACAATGTAATGTAATGGACAATTCCGCTTCCAACCTGTAGGGGGACCGAAGCGGGAAAAGTTCTATAGTGTTGCTTTAAGTCTCTGCTCTGTATATGACGTGGTTAGTGGGTGCAGTGTTGTAAAGACGTTATTGTTGTTATGCCTGAACTTCCTGTCTCCTGTCCTAGGTATCAGTGTGACCAGTGCCCCTACCGCTGTCACCGCATGGACCAGCTAAATAGCCGCAAGTTACGACATCAGGCCAAATCACTCATGTGTGAGATCTGTGCGTATGCCTGCAAACACAAATACGAACTCCGCAATCACATGATGGCCAAACACTCTGGAGAGGAGAAGCCGCCGTCCGTCTATAAGTGCAAATACTGCACATACACTACCTGCTACAGACAAGCCCTTCAAAACCACGAGAACTGCAAACACACCCAGCTGAAAGAGTTCCGCTGTGCCCTCTGCTTCTATTCCTCTTTCAGTAGCATCAGCCTCTTCCTGCACAAGAGGAAAGCTCACGGCTACGTACCTGGGGATAAAGCATGGCTAGAGAACTACGCTGCCAAGGAGAAGGAGAGGAACTCATCTCAGTTCTTGCAGGAGTTTTACAATAAGCCCTCAACAGCTCATGAGCAGTCTGAACAATCCCCCTCTGAAGGACCTCCACCTTCTCAAAGAGAACAGTCTGATCTGCCTGAAAGTGAAGGATCTGTAGCTGGTTTACAAACTGTGGCTACTGTGGATGTTTTTGATATTGCTTCTCAAGAGGTTGTTAATGAAGGAGATTCAGACGACCCTCCATCTGCGAACAGTCCCGAGGAGTACTGTACTCTTGTTTTAACGGAACTATCGACCGCTGACTATCAGACCTCCTCGTTGCATAATCAGGAGGAGATTTGTGCAAACGATACTCCAAGCTCATCTAATTTAAATTGTATTGCCGCAGACATATCCCAAGAGAAGGCAGACTTCTCTACATCTCCATCAGAGGACGACAATGCGGCTGTGACAGAGGCAGAATGTGAACAAAGTGACGTAGATGATAACCAGTTGAACCTAGGGAGTGTCAGACTCAGACGCCTGCGGTGGAGAATGATGGTGCAACAATCAGTTCCACTTTTCCGTCTGAACAAAATCAGCTATTAGAATCTGACATCCGTCTGAAAGCTATGAAGAAGCACGACAAGGACCAAGCAGAAGCCATGGTGTTGGAGGGTCGGGTCAAGTTGCTCGTGGTGCCAACTAAAGACATTTATCGCTGCAACAAGTGCTCTTACGTAACCAGCAAGGAGACCACTCTGAAGTCCCACTGCCAGGCTTTGTGCCGTGGCAGGATAAAGGGACACAAGTGCCAGGCCTGTGGCGCGCAGTTCAAACAGAGGCGAGGCCTTGACAGCCACCTTTCTAAAGTGTCCAGCACTTCTGCGAAAAACAAGGACTTTTGTAGGCATTTCAAATACAGCAGAAGACTCTACTGTAGGTCGGGAAGGATCCAGACAACTGGATGAGGGAACAAATTCAATTCCAATCAGGCAGAGCTTCTTTCTTCACAAAATACGATTTCCACAGATTCAAACAATCAGGAATTCAATCGGCAAGAAGAGGGAGTATGTACATCTCATTTAACGAACTATAAAGGCTTTGTTCATAATGCTTTTACATCCAGTGAATCAGGACAGCAGCAAGGCAAAATTCAGGCAAAAACGCTTTTGAAAGTTAAACTTGCAAAAAAGCAATTGTTTCCTAGTAACAAACAAAGAAATGTACCACTGCAGAAGTCCCTTTATGTTAAAGAAGATGGTAAGTTCAAATGCAAGCTGTGCGATTTTTCATTAGTCAGACTTGCAACAGTTGAGCGGCACCTCTCAACCTGCAGAAGAATCTCAAGGAAAAGGGAGAACCCGATCACTCCAGAAGTGGAGGATGAGAGTGGTAGCTCAAAGGAAAAGAGGACTTGGTGGAAAAGTACAACGACAGAACTGGGAAAGTTCCTGAGAAACATCAGATCTTTTCTTGTCCAAGCTGTGCGTTTCAGTGCAATCAGAAAAGGGCGTTAGACAGCCATGAAAAGAGAGGCTGCTTGAAGCCAGATGAAGTCCAATGCACCATGTGTTCATTCGTAGCCAAATCCAAAATGTCTCTGACCCGTCACACCCTGTGTGCCCATACCAAAAAAAAGGTTGCCGTTGCTAACCGTTTGCATTGCCAGTGTGACAGCCCGCTGGGCTGCTTGTTTCATCTTGCCTGGTGCGGGTCATCCGGGGCTCGGTGTATGTTCCTGTGGTCAACGTGGGGATGACAGCTGTTCTTCTTTACCCACGGACCGGTCTGGGCAATCTCAGTACAGCGCAGGTTGTTAGTCTGCCGGCTGGTGTGACTGAGGATAGGATCACTCTGGCAACAGTTAACACTCAAACTGTTTCTTCCTCTGTGCCAGATAGGGTGCGGATCTGACTGCGTTGGTTGATCCAGATAAGGAAAAAGTAAGGTCCTTGTTGAAAAAGTATGATTCTGTCTTTGCCACTCATGAAAACGACTTGGGGTGTACTAATCTTCTTTCTCATGACATACCCTTGCTTGATGAGATCCCAGTCAGGCAGAGATATTGCCGCATTCCGCCTTCAGAGTATGAGGCAGTGAAGATGCATATCAATCAGCTGCTTGAGTCTCAGGTCATACGGGAGAGCTGTAGTCCTTACGCTTCACCAATTGTGTTAGTGCGGAAAAAGGATGGAAGTCTGCGCTTGTGTGTGGACTATCGCGTGCTAAACAGCAAGACTCGGAAGGATGCATTTCCTTTGCCGTGAATAGAGGAAAGCCTTGATGCGCTGTCAGGGGCCCGCTGGTTTTCAACTCTCGATCTTGCCAGTGGTTACAATTAGGTCCCTGTTACAGAGCAAGATAGGCCCAAAACAGCCTTTTGTACCCCCTTTGGCCTTTTTGAGTTCAATCGCATGCTGTTCGGCCTATGTAATGCGCCGGGCACCTTCCAGCAATTGATGCAGAGGATGTTTGGCGACCAGCAGGGTCAGTCTCTCTTGCTTTATCTTGATGACATCATCGTGTTTTCATCCTCTGTAGATCAACATCTGCAGCGTCTTGAGATGGTGCTCAGGCGCCTCCAGACCGAAGGCCCTGGTCTTTTATTTTGGTGTTCTGGCGACAGAAATCTACACCTACCGCAGTTGAACGGCGGCATCTTTCTAGACCAGCTTTGATGATGTTACGCCAGTGGGAGTGCCTGGTGGAGCGGGATGGGGTTTTGTTCCGCCGGGTCCTCCGCTCAGACGGTGGGGAAGAATTCCTCCAACTTTTGCTGCCTGCAGCTCTCAAGCGGGAAACCCTGAGTCTGCTTCATCAGCAACATGGCCATCAAGGTATCGAAAGGACCACAGAGTTGGTCCGGCAGCGTTGTTATTGGCCCGGGATGTCTGCTGACATCCGGAACTGGGTGCAGGAGTGCGAACGGTGCCAGGTCGCTAAGGACTCTGGACAGGTGCCACATAGTTTTATGGGCCATTTGCTTGCCTCTCGACCAAATGAGATATTGGCCATTGATTTTACACTGCTGGAGCCTTCTCGAAATGGGTTTGAAAATGTGTTGGTCATGACAGATGTGTTTAGCAAGTTCACAGTAGCTGTGCCTACACGTGATCAGACAGCCTCTACTGTGGCCCAGGTTCTTGTGGCTGAGTGGTTCTATAAGTTTGGTGTGCCAAGTCGCTTGCACTCCGATCAAGGGAGGAGTTTTGAAAGCACTTTGATCCAACAACTTTGCTTGATGTATGGGGTAACCAAATCTCGTACTACCCCTTACCATCCGGCCGGAAATGGGCAATGTGAGCACTTCAATCGTATGCTGCACAACCTTCTTCGAACATTGCCCTTGCCACAGAAGCGGGATTGGGCGTCTTGTCTACCTTATGTCCTCTTCTGTTATAATACAACACCTCAGGGTACTGGGGAGTCCCCCTGTTACTTGATGTTTGGTCAAGAACCAAGGCTTCTCATTGACTTCCTTTTGGGGCGTGCGGAAGAACCAAGGCCGGGTGAGGTGCAAGGATGGGTGGCGGAGCACCAGGAAAGGTTGAGGGTTGCCTTCGATTGTGCTCGTGAGCGGCTGCTCACAGCGGCAAGTCGGAAGGAAGGAGCGGCATGACAAACATGTAAGGGATGTGCCGCTGCTGGTGGGCCAGCCGATGTATGTGAGGGATCATGGCGCCAGGGGCCGTCATAAACTGCGGGACCTGTGGAGCTCGGAGGTTCATCAGGTGGTGAGCACTTCATCGGGAGGGGCAGTTTATGCGGTGGCACCGGTAAACGCACTGCACAAAGTAAGGAATGTCCATCGCGACATGCTGAAGGCTGTGGTACAGCCAGTTGAGGTTGACTCTCTTCCAACTAAATCCCCATCGCCATTGGGTGTGGCTCAGTTGGACGAGTCATCGACTCTTAGTGACTTGTGGCTATTGGTGTCCAGTACTACATCAAGTGCTCCAGCTCCTGATCTCTCGGAACCTTCCACAGCAACTAGGCCAGATCGGGGCCTGTTGCTTCCATCTTTTCAGTCGCAGTCGCAAGTGCCGTTGTCCTTGGCCTCGGAGCAGCCCAGTACGAGTGGGCAAGCTATGCGTCGGACCACTCGTCCCACTCGTCCCACTGCCGGTCATCATTCGAATGTTCATCGGCTTCCTCAGCCTGTGAGTAGTACGGCTAGTGGTCTGGTTGGGAGACCTCCAGACCCAACATTAAATCTTCAATATGTCCTTTTTCGGCCTTGGTCGTGACCTAAAAGGTTGTCTTTATCGTCGGGACGACGATACAAAAAAACGGCGGGTAGATGTGACAGGATGAGGTTTTCTGAAATATTCTGGATATAGCCTAGAGAGTGCTGGATGCAGAGCGTTCTGGACTGATTGGTGTTGGAGCGGATGTAGCTCTCCTGGAGTATAGGCTAAGGGTTGGAAAATTCAGATAACTGTACAAAAGGATTGTTTTAGATCAATGTTGTATATTAACTGTATCTCTTGCATGGTGTGATTTTGGTTCATTTTGTTTGGTTTTTCTTTCTTTTTCATTATGCATGGTGGTTTATTGGTTTGAATTGTTTTGTTTATTATTTTTCTAATATCATCACTTACCCTTTTAATAGAAAAGATATTGCTATTTCAAACATATTTAACTAAATAAAATTGTATATTTTTATAATTACTTTATTGTCTCTGACCCCTGATTTTGAGAACAAACCTGTGTGCTTTTAAAGGTCTTGGGCCTATCCCGAGTGGCGTTGTCGGACATTTTTTTTTAGCTTCTCGAGCGTCATAGGCCACTCGCGTACTGCCACACCAGCATTGCGCTTTCACCTGTAAACAAGAACGATGCATGGAGCAACACATTGCGCTCAAACACAAAGGTGCACGACCTCACCATTGTCGATATTGTCCTTTCAGCACCACAAGGCGCTATCGCCTCGAAGAGCACGAGTCTCTCCACACAGGAATCGGTCGCCACAGCTGAGATATGTGCGACAAGACCTTTGGTGCCGCGACCAAATTGCGTCAGCACAAGAAGCGCATCCACGACAGACGGCCCCCACACTTCTGCTCACTCTGCGACTTCAGCGGCTACACACTCGACGACGTAAGACGGCACAATCTCCGATGCCACACGGGGGAGTTGCACCACGCTTGCACTCGTGATGCTCAGTTTAGCTCCGAAGTTGCACTGAGAAACCACTGTGTGCACCAGCTCCAGGTCTGTTTCTCATGTAAGCAGTGTGACTACACATGTGGCAGCGAGGTCACTCTCAAGACCCACCAAGAGATCAAGCACCCTCAGGCACAGTGCAACACCTGCCAGGAGTCTTTTGAGACAAAGGAGAGCCTCGAGATTCATCGGAGAACCCACTCGGCACATCCGTGTCAGCTGTGCCCCTTTGCTTCCAAAACGCGGCAGACATTAGCGCAACACCTTCTGAACGAACACGAGGATGGACCTCCCAAGGACAAGCCTCTCAAGTGCAGCTCTTGTCAGTTTGCGTGTCGCCATCAGCTGGTGTTAGAGCAGCACCTGCGATCACACGGAGGCAAGCGTCTGTACAAATGCACAGACTGCGAGTTTTCAACCCGGAACAAGCAGAAGATCACGTGGCACATTCGCATACACACTGGAGAGAAGCCTTACAGCTGTGAGCAGTGCAGCTACACATGCATTGATCCGTCTAGGTTGAAGGTAAGCTCAAAGTTTATAGCATGTTGTTTGTAAGATAGAACCATAATCAAGGGATAATTATAAATTTTTTTAATTTATGTTGGTGTAAAAAGAAAAAAGAGATCTATACCACTATCCTATCTGTCCATTACATTATGCAGCCACAACCAGGAGATGGTTAGCTTAGCTTAGCATAAAGAATCTAAACGAGGAAACCGCTAACCTGGCTCTGTCCAATGGTAAAAGAATATCCACCTACCAACACATCTAAAGCTCGTTAATTAACACATTATGTTTGTTTAATCTGTAGAAAAACTGAAGGGTCATACCAACAAGTTATGGTTTTTAGTGGGTTGATGTGCCCAGCCAAGAAATTGTCTGGCACATTACCTCCCTAAAACCACAACATGCCGTTTGTACACATTAAACAAATGCAATGTAACGTGTTAAGTAGTGAGCTTTAGAGGTGCTGGTCATGGATGTATAATAAGAACTGGATACAGCGTTTGAGACAGAGCCCCGTTCATTCATTTGAGATTTGCTTAGTGGTGCATGAAGCCATCATGGAGCCAAAAAATGACCCGATGATGAGCACTGCTTTTGCACAGTACGTCCCATAGAGCAAGCACACTAGAGACTTCAGCTGACCGAGTTGGCTACTTCCGGTTTGACGCTCCATTAACTTGAATGGGGAAATTATTTAATTGTGCGGTTCTTCTAGACTTTCTAAATGTTTCGGACCGAATGGATTAAATCCTGATGGTGAAATCAGTCATTTCGCAGGGGGTTGAGACGCTCCAAAAATGTAGCCACTGATTTATAGACGTCTTTCTAAGTTTATGGGAAAAAGTCTTTTTAGGCCAGGGGGCATCATGTGACGGGCTGGGAATTGCAATTCCACCATTTGGCCACTTCGTTCAATTTGCTTCAAAGCCCGAGACCCTTCCTGAGGGCCTGGTGCTGGTAGGTGGACATTTTGTTACCTGTGGACAGAGCCAGGCTAGCTGTTTCCCCCTGTCTCCAGCCTTTATGCCAAGCTACGCTAACCAGCTGCTTGTGGTAGGGGACAGACAAGAGTGGTGTTGATCTTCTCATCAAATGTTCGGCAAGGGGTTTAATTTTATGTGTTATGTAAAATGTTCGAAATCAAAATGGAAATAGGATAAAGAGGTTTGGTCTTATTGTACAACTAAAATATTTTTTGTGATTTAGTGATTAAATGTTATTTTGTTATTGACAATTGTTCCGGACCTCAGACTTTGAATAAAACTCAGATGAAGACCATTGAGTAATAGGTTTGAGAACCCCTGTTATTTATAATCCCTATATTCTAATATGACATTAACTGTATTTCCTAAAATGAAAGCATATTGAAAATAATACCTTCTTTTTCTCTATGTTTTATAATAAATTGTGCCAAAGCTTCACATGAGGGTTCACCAAGAAGAGAAGAAGTACCTTTGTCCAGAGTGTGGCTACAAATGCAAGTGGGCGACTCAGCTGAAGTACCACATGACCAAGCACACAGGTATCAGCTGGACTAGTATAATACTTGGTCACTTTTAAAAGATTTGGGAACTACTTGAACAATGTGTTTTGCCTCATTGCCTCGGTCAGTTGTTAATCAATGTGAGGCAGGATTTTTCTGTAAATATTTATCAATGCTCAGCCAAACCTCCCAAAATTTCCAACACATCTTTTCAGGCAAACTTTTGTTGCATGATTTTCAAATGTAGGGCTGGGCAATATATCGATATTATATCGATATCGTGATGTGATACTAGATATCGTCTTAGATTTTGGATATTGTAATATCGTGATATGACATAAGTGTTGTCTTTTACTGGTTTTAAAAGCTGCATTACAGTAAAGTGATGTACTTTTCTGAACTTACCAGACTGTTCTAGCTGTTCTATTATTTGCCTTTACCCCACTTAGACATTATGTCCACATTACTGATGATTATTTATCTAAAATCTAAGTGTGAAGATATTTTGTTAAATACCAATTGTCAACCCTAGAATATCGCCGCAATATCGATATCGAGGTATTTGGTCAAGAATATCGTGATATCTGATTTTCTCCATATCGCCCAGCCCTATTCAAATGTCTGCAAGTTTTTCGAGCACTCATCTGAATTTTGTTTTGTAAGTATAGTTTACAGGTTCAGTGTTGAGTCATTCATACTGCTGGGAGACATAACATGTTATTTGTCCTCTGCAGGGGACAAGCCATATGCCTGTGAGGAGTGTGACTACCGCACTAACAGAGCCGACGCTCTGCGTTCCCACACTGCGACCTGTGCCCTTACGTCTGTGAGAAATGCGGCAAAGCCTTCAAGACTACTTTCATACTGAAGACCCACCAGCGGCAGCATAGTGACGATCGGCCATACATGTGCGGCTTATGCCACAAGGCCTTCCGGTGGCCGGCAGGTCTCAGACATCACTACCTCTCGCACACCAAGCAGCAACCCTTCTGCTGCCGCCACTGCTCCTACAAAGCCAAACAGAAGTTCCAGGTGGTCAAGCATTTGCGGAGGCACCATCCAGAGATGGCAGTGGACCAGGGGGTGGTGAGGGACTCTGGAGCCGTTAGCCTCACCCTGAAGGAAGCCCTGCTGGGGACACTGGATGGGACAGCAGCAGAAGTTGAGGAGGAGGAGGAAGAAGGAACGGCTAACGAGGCACAGGAAGTAGCTGAGGAGGTTGCGCAAAGAGAGGAAGACAACGAGACACAACGTTGAAGAGAGGGTGCAACAAATGCCGGGGTCAATTCAGATTGTAGATGGCTATCATTGCCAAAAGGAACAGTGGAGACTGTCCTCCCCCAATAATACGGCCACATAGTTCGTTGGTATAAGCAGCAATTACGACCTATGTTTACGTTTGTAGAGACGGCACCCTATAGCGGCCGTATTAGGTATGACAGGAGCAAAGCAGGAAGTAAAGTTACGAAGTTTAAGAGTGCCAAATGTCTGCGTAAGGGACGGTGGATGGGTCAAACAAATATAAGACTTTCACCCAGGAGATCGGGGTCTGTGTTTAAAAGTAAACTACAAGTTTTTTTTAACTTTATGGAACAAATGGTCAACCCATGGGACCACCACCTGTGGGAGGAACCGCTGGGGTCGGGTGCGCTGCCACATGGGTGGCAGTGAAGGTCAGGGGCCTCGACGGACCAGACCCGGGCAGCAGACGCTGGCTCTGGGGACGTGGAACGTCACCTCTCTGTGGGGGAAGGAGCCGGAACTTGTGCGGGAGGTGGAGCGCTACCAGTTGGATCTGGTGGGGCTTACCTCTACGCACAGTCTCGGTTCTGGAACCATACTCCTGGATAGGGGTTGGACTCTTTTCTTCTCCGGAGTTGCCCAGGGTGTGAGGCGCCGGGCGGGTGTGGGGATACTCACAAGCCCCCGGCTGAGCGCCGCTACGTTGGAGTTTACCCCGGTGGACGAGAGGGTCGCCTCCCTACGCCTGCGGGTTGTGGGGGGGAAAACTCTGACTGTTGTTTGTGCGTATGCACCAAACAAGAGCTCAGAGTATTCAGCCTTCTTGGAGACCTTGAATGGAGTCCTGTATGGGGCTCCAGTGGGGGACTCCATAGTTCTGCTGGGGGACTTCAACGCGCACGTGGGAAATGATGGAGACACATGGAGAGGCGTGATTGGGAGGAACGGCCTCCCTGATCTAAACCAGAGTGGTTGTTTGTTGTTGGACTTCTGTGCTAGCTTCTGTGCAGCCTCCCCGGTAAAGTCTACTCCAAGGTGCTGGAAAGGAGGGTTCGGTCGATAGTCGAACCTCAGGTTGAAGAGGAACAATGCGGATTCCGTCCTGGTCGTGGAACAACGGACCAGATCTTTACTCTCGCAAGGATCCTGGAGGGAGCCTGGGAGTATGCCCAACCGGTCTACATGTGCTTTGTGGATCTGGAGAAGGCGTATGACCAGGTCCCCTGGGAGATACTGTGGGAGGTGCTGCGGGAGTATGGGGTGAGGGGGTCCGTTATCAGGGCAATCCAATCTCTGTACGACCAAAGCGAGAGCTGTGTCCGGGTTCTCGGCAGTAAGTCGGACTCGTTTCCGGTGAGAGTTGGCCTCCGCCAGGGCTGCGCTTTGTCACCAATCCTGTTTGTAGTATTTATGGACAGGATATCGAGGCGTAGTCGGGGTGGAGAGGGGTTGCAGTTTGGTGAGCTGGGGATCTCATCGCTGCTTTTTGCGGATGATGTGGTCCTGATGGCATCGTCGGCCTGTGACCTTCAGCACTCACTGGATCGGTTCGCAGCCGTGTGTGAAGCGGCTGGGATGAGGATCAGCACCTCTAAATCTGAGGCCATGGTTCTCAGCAGGAAACCGATGGAGTGCCTTCTCCAGGTAGGGAATGAGTCTTTACCCCAAGTGAAGGAGTTCAAATACCTTGGGGTCTTGTTCGCGAGTGAGGGGACAATGGAGCGGGAGATTGGTCGGAGAATCGGCGCAGCGGGTGCGGTATTACACTCAATTTATCGCACCGTTGTGACGAAAAGAGAGCTGAGCCAGAAGGCAAAGCTCTCAATCTACCAGTCAGTTTTCGTTCCTACCCTCACCTATGGTCATGAAGGCTGGGTCATGACCGAAAGAACGAGATCCAGGGTACAAGCGGCCGAAATGGGTTTCCTCAGGAGGGTGGCTGGCGTCTCCCTTAGAGATAGGGTGAGAAGCTCAGTCATCCGTGAGGAGCTCGGAGTAGAGCCGCTGCTCCTTCGCGTCGAAAGGAGTCAGTTGAGGTGGTTCGGGCATCTGGTGAGGATGCCCCCTGGGCGCCTCCCTAGGGAGGTGTTCCAGGCACGTCCAGCTGGGAGGAGGCCTCGGGGAAGACCCAGGACTAGGTGGAGGGATTATATCTCCAACCTGGCCTGGGAACGCCTCGGGATCCCCCAGTCGGAGCTGGTTAATGTGGCTCGGGAAAGAGAAGTTTGGGGTCCCCTGCTGGAGCTGCTACCCCCGCGACCCGTTACCGGATAAGCGGAAGAAGATGGATGGATGGATGGATGGAACAAATGGTGCTACATCACGTTCCGCGTCATATGCGTAACCGGAAGTAAAGTAGCATTTGATTTTAACCTAAATCACAATCTTTTTTCTAAACTTAACTTGACTAGTGTTAGTGCCTAAACGCAACCAAGTACTTTTTGTGCCTATACCTAACCAAACGTTTCCCAAGTTAACGACATGTTTAAAACCGTTGTTATGACCCTGGGGTGTGTGGGGGGGGCGCACTTTATGTTGCGTCCGGTTTACCCCTAGACATCAGGTCGTAACACCGTGATCGTTACGTTCTCTGGGCCACGTTCAGTCCCAACAAAACATAGCAAACACTTTATTTAAACTGAAACGGGGGTGCGTTGAACACCCTGCTGTGTTCACAAGCGCTCTGCCTTTTTATTACGAGTTAACATACACGTCACTACTGATTGGGTATCACCTGTGACACAGCCTGAGGTAGGACCTGAACAAATCGGGTTACGTTACCATGCGTAAGCATGGACGCCTGGCCAATAGTAGTGTGTGAATGCTATTGAAGGGCGGGCCTTTCCTAGAAGTTGTGTGGGTTCCATAATAACGCGGCTAGAAAGGGATATACAGCGTTTAGCCGAGAAAAACAACAGTTAAGTTTAGGTACCAAAAAAACTAGTTTGGATAAAAACACTCCCAGAGAGTGAAAGTATTAAAATATATGATTTTGCAAAAATTTGCATAACTTCTAATCGTAGCTCTATCCTTTCTAGCCTCAACCTGGCCATTGCACACCATTCCGAGGAAACATGTCGTTCAACCCGGAAACCGTAGCAAAAACACTGCACACCGGGTTTAGATATAAGGTCATATTTTGTTTTGTGTCGTATAAGAGGGTAGGAATAAACGACCGATATCATCGTATGGATTGGAGAACTTGTTGGAACAGTGACATATTGACCACTTGGTTTGAATATATTGTAAAAGGCTAATAAAACACATGAGTACATGTTAAGTGAGAGAATGTGGATTGAAAGGAAGGTGTGCTCTGTGAAAAAGAAACCATGTTTTGTTTTATTTCAAGTCCTTTTTAATATTTGCTTGCGATAAAGAACTAAAGTATATAAAGTGAATTAACGAACTTGAACAATGAATGAGTCACGGATGTTGAACCATTCAGAAAATGTATTTACAGGCCTATATACAGTATACAAACATTTACGTTATACACAACATAACCTTGTGGAATTTGTACATTAAATAGACATAAGATTAGATGGTGATGGCGCAGTGGATGTAACACATGCCTTTGGCGTGGGAGACCGGGGTTCGATTCCCACTGTGATACATCAACCAATGTGTCCCTGAGCAAGACACTTAACCCCTAGTTGCTCCAGAGGTGTGCGATCTCTGACATATATATAGCAATTGTAAGTCGCTTTGGATAAAAGCGTCAGCTAAATGACATGTAATGTAATAATGTAACATGATGCAAAGTTCTGAGTCCTTTATGATATTAGGCAATGTTTGTTTTTTTTAACATTCTATTATTACACTTTCAGTTATTTTAGGTACTGCTGCTTCCGCATATACAGTACACTTAAAGGCAAACGGTATATTTAGACATTCTAGACATGCAGCAATCCTTCAAGTTCCTTCATTCTCAGTCAATGACAATTAAAAGTTTGCGGGCGATATTTACATACAAAGTTGAATTGATAATTGCACACAGACATAAGAACATAAATAAATACAGATATCTTTATTAAAAAAAATGCTTATGCTAATGCTACATGATATCTGTTGACCCTGTTTCTTAGTAGTTGTCTAATTTCTTGGTGAAGGAGATGCATCAACCCTATTTTAAAATGAGTCCCTTTATCTGATTCAATCTATTTGAATAGAGTACTCTACTGCAATCATCCAATATCTTGTTTTGAGTGAATAATGCTGAGAAACAAAGTCAGAGTTTTGATACGTTACCCAAGCATTGATATTTTAAAGGAGAATTCTGGCCAATTTTTACGTTAATCTTGATTGCTATAGCTACGCGAGTACTTTTGATAGAAAAAATCCTGACCCGAATCAGTGCAGGTAACACGGAGAAGCTGCAGCTACATGTACATGCGTTCCCTGAGCTAAAACGGCAGTGGTCGGGGCAAGTTTTAGAGTGCCTTTGTGCCTCTTAACAGACACAAAATGCAATTAATATGTCTGTGCCACATGAACAGGGCCCTTACATGTCAACAAGATGCGTTTTCAACTCAGACATTGTTTAAATTCACCTACCCTGGTCCTTGTATCGATCCTGCCGGTAGTTAGCTTGCCCTGCTAGCTGATAGCTGATAGCCGTTAGCTGCTAGCTGCCGTCCGGTGAGTGTATTCAGACAGGCTTCTGTGATAATCATCCCAATAACAATCCATGGAGCGGCGGTGGTGTGGCTATGTCCTCCAGAGGACAGGTCATGTCACGTCTTGAAGTTTATTCTCCCCTAAAAAAACAGTAGTGCGGTAGTAGCTGTTAGCTGCTAGCTGCCCTCCGGTGAGTGTGTACAGCCAGATAGCCGTTAGCCGTTAGCTGCTAGCTGCCATCCGGTGAGTGTATTCAGCCAGGCTTCTGTGATAATCATCCCATTAACAATCCACGGAGCGCCCGGTGGTCTAGTGGATGTCCTGGATAGGACAGATCATGCCTTCGCAGCGAAAGGTTTAGATTATTTCACTGCACTGTAGTGGTTATGACCACATCAGTGACTATGTAACTACATGGAAACAGATAAACGATGTCTGTGGCTTGCACAGTAATAGTGTTACTGAAGCTTAGCTGTAGCATTGCGCTGTCTCCTGGGAATTCAGTTGTAGCAGGAAAAGGTGAACAGTAGTGTGCAGATTGGAGCGTAGTGTGTGAAGAGCGGAGTTGTTTATAAGGGAAGAAGCTTGGAGTAACGTAACAATGGAGAATATAGCAGATATACAACACACGGGAGAGCCTTTTGAGTTTGATGGTCGTCCTTATTTATTCAAACCCGAGTATACAGACAAAGAACTTTTGTTGGAAAGAACAAGACAGACAGAGGGGAAACAGGCAGATGAACTTGCTGTTCCAAGCACAAACTAAAGCTAGCCTTCAGTAACTGGAGGACATAGCAACACCATCGCCGTTCTGTGGATTATTATTGGGATGATTATCACAAAAGCCTGGCTGAATACACTCTCCGGACGGCAGCTAACGGCTAACGGCTATCTGGCTGTACACACTCACCGGAGGGCAGCTAGCAGCTAAAAGCTACTACCGCACCACTGTTTATTTTAGGGGGGGATAAACTTCAAGACATGACATGACCTGTCCTCTGGAGGACATAGCCACACCACCGCCGCTCCGTGGATTGTTATTGGGATGATTATCACAGAAGCCTGTCTGAATACACTCACCGGACGGCAGCTAGCGGCTAACGGCTATCAGCTAGCAGGCCAAGCTAGCTATCGGCAGGATCGAGACAGGGACCAGGGTAGGTGAATTTAAACAATGTCTGAGTTGAAAACGCATCTTGTTGACACGTAAGGGCCCTGTTCATGTTGCACAGACATATTAATTGCATTTTGTGTCTGTTAAGAGGCACAAAGGCACTCTAAAACTTGCCCCGACCACTGCCATTTTAGCTCAGGGAACGCTTGTACATGTAGCTGCAGCTTCTCCGTGTTACCTGAACTGATTCGGGTCGGGGTTTTTTCTATCGAAAGTACTCACGTAGCTATAGCGATCAAGATTAACGTAAAAATTGGCCGGAATTCTCCTTTAAGTTGGCGGGAAAAAAAATTGTCTTTAGTCAGGCAAATGCCCAATATCTGATAAAAGTATTGGTGCATCATGTACGCATCCTTCATCAGCCCAATAAAGACACAGGAGCGCCTCTGGCTTCATATCCTCAGATATGACTTCTTCATGTGAGCTCTGAGATGCTGATGTTGACAAAGAGGGAGGCGGGAGGGATAGCTATTCCATCTTTGGAGAGGAGATGTATGTGACGATATCCTGAGAAGGGGAAAGGTGTTGAGAAGACTTTTTTATTCAGTTCTCCTGCATCTGGTATGTGATGCAACATATGATTGAATGTACATATTTAATAAATACTGCAGCGAGCTGTCTCTTTGCTCACCTGCTTGGATGCACGTAAACGGAAGAGTGAACTGTCCAATGAAGTCGTTCCTGGACGCCCTATCGTGGTCCTCCACCTCAAAGCGAACCAGGGCCAACTCGGGGGTGTGGATGTCAAAATGTAAAGTTTCATTCCACACTGGGTTAAAACCTGCAGGTAGAGGGCAGTAGAGCAGTGAGTACGACCAACTGGGATGGGACTTTTATTTGCACAATTATTTTTCAATTCATCTTGCAGGTTTCACACTTGCACTTTGTACTTTCATTTCAAGGACAAGGCATATTAACATTCAACACATTCACCATTTCTGTGAATGTGCCAGTGTTAGCCATCCGGCTGATTTTCAACTCCTTTGGCCAGATGTTTTGAGACCAGAGCAACAGGAAACGGCTAGACAATTTTATGGGTTAAAATGTACGGACAGACGACAACAAGACGCCATAAAGACAGCAACAGCAACAAAATAAGCCTCCTTGAGAAGACATGCAGAGCAACGGGAAGCAGCAAGACATTAGTACGTTAATACATCAACAGTATACACATGAGCAAGCAACAAAACAGCCAAGCAACACAGAATGATAGCCTCTTTTTTTTTTTTTTTTTTTTTTAAACATGCACATATGCAGAAGAGCAATAAGCAACAACAAGTACTTTTTACCTTATAACATCAAAACTATCTATATAAATGAAATACACATATCTGTACAGAGAAAACTCACCGTTGTTGTTAATGTAAGGGGTCTCTTTCACGCCCTGGTCCCCTGGCACTCCAAAGATCTGCACTCTGACCAGGGGGTCTACAATAGAGCCCTCTTTCTGATTCACCTTTGGTAGCTGCTGCCCACTTATCACCTGATGAACACACACACATATTTACCTATTAGATACAGACACCACTGTACTGTACTTGCACAGAAGAACAATTTGTGTCTTTTTTCTTTGTTATTCAGTGGTTTTCATGCTAGTTTTCTGCAACACCCTGCCTCAAATTCACACACTGACAAACAAACTACTGTTGTGCAGTTTTGAACCTGTATGGATAAGCGGAGGGGTTTGTAGCCTTGCCGCTCCTCGGGTTTGTCTGGACTGAACTGAGTGTTACTGTCTCTCATGAAGTCAGGCTTGAGGACGTAGCCGCAGCAGCCGTTCTGCCTGAACAGCCCATCATTCAGGTCCATTTCCAGACCAGCTGTCTGGAAGTTCAGAGCCACTTTGGGAAAGACGGAGAAGGAAAATAATGCAATTTACTGTGCTGTTTCTTGGCAGGCTGTATCCCATGATTTCCTAGACTCAGAGTATTCTATCTAGCTATCAAAGTTCATGTGACAAGTCCAGCCTTTCATCCAGAACAGACGGCATCGGTTTAGTCCTGATGACAGGAAACATCTGTCCTGTTAAACTGCTCCAGCTGCTCTGTGTCTGGCCCTTACAGAAGAGGATTAGGGCCACATGTCAAAAATTGTCACATGGTTATTTCCATGTTCAAATAGTGATATAAGCTACATACCATATTGCAATGTTCCTGGTTCAATTTTGGCTGGGGACCATGTTTGCTATCACTGTCTACTGTCAATTATGATTTATACATTATATTTATGCATTTCCCTGGAGTGTGTGCCTTTCTTTGGGTTAGGAAGATTCTGTGACAAGTTTGGCTTTTGAAACCAACAACCAAATCAAAAAGAGCCTTTATTTGTCCTTTCTTGATTTTGATTTTGCATTGGGAATATACAAGGTTTTCATCCAGCAGCGACAGCACTATCTTATGTTAAAGTTGTATGTTATGTTAAGTGCTACTCATATTTGGCAGATTAAACTGTAACCAAATGGCTCAGTTGACAGCACTGACCCTGTATACATCCATACCCTGAATCCTAAGTATCAAAAGCACAATTCAGTCTTTCTGATCCTGAAAGCACTTCAATACACGTGGCTGAAATAATACATGAAATTGCTTGTTTGTGGCCATCAGAACACTCATTAAGATTGGAAACAGGGGACATCGGGGATTTCAGAGGTAAGTAAGTTTATAAGTAAGTTTGGTGTAACCAGCAGAGGGGGACATCACCCTTCCCCTCACCTATCTGGCAGCCCACATTCCACATCTCCTGGGGGTTGTAGTTAGAAGAATTGGTCCTGAGGCCATCGGGGTAGATCCTGCTCAGCTGCCGAGTGTTGTACCGCACAAAATCTGTTCCTGAGGAGAGGTTTAAAGATAATAAAGCCACTCAATTTCTATAGCGTAAACACAGAGAAACGTGTTCCTCTACCCATTCTCAGGTACAGTTGTAAATAATATAATAATTTAACAAGAAAGAGCGCCGAAATCACTATAGCCAAACCCACCAGACTTGTTTAGTGTGTACAGATCTAGATCCAGCATATCTGCACATGGCTAGGGTGAATTAAGGGTTTATTTCAAACTAATTAGTGATTGTTGAAACTGTGGAAAGACAAACCAGTGCAACTTTTGATCGACTTTCTGTCGACTTTGAATGAAGTGTGTTTTATCATGATAAAATTATTATCATTATGTTTTTGTCCAAATGGAGTCTGGTGGGTTTGGCGATGTTGTACTGCACAAAATCTGTCCCTGAGGAGAGGTTTAAAGAGAATAAAGCCACTCTATTTCTATAGCACAGGGGTCTCCAACCGTACTTCATCTAAGGGCTACTGAAGTGGCCAAGAGCTACATGCATCACATCGCTCACATTTAATTACATAGCACACATAAGCTGAGTGAAGCTACTGTTTGTACACGTATGAAATTGCAATAACTAAAGCTTATGAAAAATCTTCACTTCACGTCAAGGTGCATGACTTATTTTACATTTCTTTTAGCCCACATAGTTAGCTACATCACTGAAAATATTCCCATCAGGGTCCAAGAAAACATTACCACATTTCACTTCTGTGGCCCACAAAGTTAGCTACCTCACTTTTAATATGATGGTCATTTTGTGTCTCAGTTTGTCAACCTATTGGCGAGCTACTGGAAAGCTACATGTTGGAGACCCCTGATACAGCATGAACACAGAGAAGCTACGTGTTCCTCTATCTATGACTCAGGGACAGTTATAAATAATATAAAAAATGTCAAAAGAAAGATACTACTTTGTAACACATGGATAACATTTTATAGTCATGAAACTGATATTATTTTATCTGAGGGATATGAAATGCACTTAAGATTTTAAAGTTGTCCACTGTTCCCTTCATGTTCATGTACCTTCGTCCTTAGCACGCGCCTGGGCCTTGTTCTCAGAGAACGAGGATATCTCATAGCATTTGGCGTTTGAACGAGCATGCTCAAAGTCACGGAAGTGCACACTCTTGCAGTAAACCACCAAGTCCGACAGCTCCTTGGACAGTTTGGACTTCTGCAAAATGGGCGAATAAAATGTAAAATTAATCAACAAAGAAATCCTATTGCCATCACTTTAAACATTAATAACATCTAGGGGTGAGCAGCTATGGGTCACCGTATCCCTGTAAATTAGAGGCTAGTGAGTCAATAATAATGACCTGGTAATTTATCCACAACCAACAAACTGCAACAAAAGTTCCGGAAAATACAGCAATAATTGCAAACTAATTTGTCCTTAATTTAAACAAAATAGCAAGTTACTAGACTAAAATAAGTTTGGTTTATTTATTTATTTTCCACAATATCAGAAATGTGGAACTTGTTTGGTGCAAAGTATTGCATCATTGTAAGGTAAGAGCTGCGTAATGAATGTCTGGGAATTTCCACGTAATTGCCAGGACATTATCATGATGTAACCACACCACAGAAACAACTACAGTAGTTATAAATGAGCATGCTTTTATTCAAATTAAAAACAGGAAAAAATGATGTTTCCTAACTATCTCATTCATAACTATCTGATGATGATATGAGTCTTGTATCAAGGGGTTTCCAATATCTTCTAATATTTGCATGAAAATTTGCAACTATTTTAAATAAGCAGCTTCCATCTGGTTTCATTCCTCTGATACGGACATATTCAAGTGTTGTCTTCACTCAATATCAGCAATTATTACACTATTATGTGGATATTATTATGCAGATATATATGCGGGTGGCAGTACCTCAGTCTGCAGGAAGTTGGGTTGAGAAGCGGAGGGTCACTGGTTCAAGTCCCCATACGGACCAAAGTACGGAGTATGGACTGTGTGTAATGTGTGTTCTAACAACAGAGTGAAACAATTCTAATAAAAGTATAAATTACTCGGCACTACATACTGTATCAGTTGTATATATTTGTATACAAATATTGAGCTAATTACTGAGTATTTATTAGTGATGTTAACATGCTTGTCGTTTATTTTCAAGGAAAATGTCCAATTTCTGTCAGCCACAGCTGTTTTATTTCAATTTGGGACACATTCCTAGGTACATATTACTTTATTGATGCATTTTTACATTTTATTTTAACAGTTTTTGTTTAGTTGTGGACTAAAAAACAGGTATCTGTTTTCTTACTTCCAACTTTTTTCACACTGTTACTTTGATTGTTTATGTGGATAAGTCATTTATTGGGGATTATTATTATTATTTAATAACTGGCCTATAAATTACAGCAATAACAACAAATCTTAAAGATGAATTTAGCTCAACCAAAGCTTTAATGCAGCTAATAAATCTCACCTCTGATTAAATTATTAAAGCCACAGATGCTTCCAGTTCATGTCTCGCTTCTCAGCAGCTGCACTGAGCATTTCACTTTTATAATTTAGATATTTTCTAATAGCTATTTCCTCAGAGGACACTGAGCTTTTTTCCCACAGCTAAGGCAACGGACATTGGATGCTGTTTTCTTTCTCCCATATCTGTCTTCTTTTAAATAAGTTTCCTGTTTCTTTTCACTATCTCCCTTCTTCTACTCCAGTCTTGCCTCGCTGTCTCTTATGTCCCAACCCAGCTTCCTGCCTCTCTCTACAATCAAGCTCCATACGCTTCTGTCTTGATTTACAATCACTTTTTATAGCATTCCCTGTCTTCTCTACTTCCACTATCTGTAAAGGAAAACATGTATATTTAAGAAGCATGGTCAAATCATGCTACAAGAAATAAAGTCGCTTTCTTGAATCCAACATTAAGGGAACTAAGATCTCATAAAGTATCAGGTTGATGTACCTTCCTAGCAGGTGGGTTCCCTGTAGACGGGCTCTCTGCATCTTCTGCTTCTTCGTCGCTTACTTCATCTGTCTGGGTTTCATCGAGACAGTCTTCTGGATTGTTAAGCTTCTTGGCTTTCAGCAAAATCTTGCCTTTCAATTCCTGGAATGAACACCAACACAGGCACAGATCGGTGAGAGCTGTTTGTCTGCATGCTGTACGTGATAATCAACTCTACTTTATTTGCAGTATTTGTCTGTTCATTTGAAAGTACAAATGAGTAGATTTACGAACTTCATTTAACCCAGTTAGATAAAGAAACCCATTCATTCATGTTAGTTCAATGGGCTGAGTACCCAGACTGCTCATGAAGGTGGTCCATCTTCCTGCACTTTGCTGTCTCCCAACTAAACGCAGCATTGCACCTATTTAATTGCCAAAATCCTCAATGGAATTCATCGCAGGATTGATCTGCCATTACTTCAAGTTAGCATTGATTGCCGTAAGTGCTCTAATGGAAGAGAGTTTGGAATTTATACTATGGTTATGCTTTCAGTGGTAGATGCAGAGCAGGCCACACACAAACCATTCATCTTTAAAATATCTATATTCTAAATTATACCTAAGTTTCATACAATACATTTAGTTGCTGCCCCTGTCCACAGCAGTATAATGCTTAGCTTGTGTCAGTACTCGTGCCTGCTTCTCTAAACTGGGGGTGTGCTGACCTCCATCTACTGTAGCTAACACACTGACTATGGAGAAGTAGCTCATACAACCCCACTTCAAAAAATCAGAACTATCCCTTTAATGCATGAATAAATGTAACATAACCATGAAACATGTAACTTAAAGTGCTCATATTATGCTCATTTTCTCTCATTCTCTCATTTCTTCAAATGTTCGTCCAGTTTCGTCACTTATTTACATGGAGTCTGGTGGGTTTGGCGATAGCGATTTCGGGGATGTTTCATGTTAAACAAAAAGGATCTTACCCTTTAACAAAACGGTCTATCTCTGTAGGGATCCTTTTCTGAATGTTGTCACTCAGACACAAAATTGAAGTTGCGCAATTGCCCATTAACGTAACATTATAGCTTGTTTTCGCCGCTGCCAACTGCAGTGGTCTTGCTTTATTCTTGACCAATTTCCCTTTGACACAAATACATTGGAAAGTAGGGTCCAGGGAGACCTCAAAATCACCAAAATGAGGTGTTCACATTAAAACTACAATATATAAACAGCATGTAAAAGCCACACTACACTATTTTAAGATGAAACAAGACTCTGTATGGCTCTTGTAGGAGCTACATATTGTATGTTGTTTATGGTCTCATTTATATTATTTATTGATTATTATATTGTGCACTTATATTGTAGGTGGTGGACGTTTTCATCGCGGTTTGAGCGGAAGTGATAATATATTTGTTTGATTCACCTGTTTTTTGGGCTTTGACAGAGAGGGGGTGAGCCTGGGAGCGAACACTTTCTGTCGACCGCCGCACTAACACACTTATTTCGACTCCCAAAGTAACTTTACATTTGGTAACTGCAGTGCTAGTTGTATTTCACGTGTGGAGGAATAAATCATTGCAATACAACCTGAGCGCGTCACAGTGTGTTTATGCATCTCCCAGAGTTTAGTCCCTCGCGGCAGCACTTTGTTGGACTGCTTACAGCCACAACAGCTCTACTTAGAAACAGCAGTGCTTTGAGCTAAATACTAACATAAGGCTTTCTTAGAATTTCACTGTTGTTAATGTGGTAATTTGCTTATTGTGATAAAAGTTCATTAATGGAACCACGTCTCCTGCCTATGCATTTGATGCATTTGAGTTGCTAGTCCTGGTAAACTGAGGTCTGAAGTAGACATTATTTCCTTGGGTGAAATTAGCAGGGTTGTGTTGTCAGCATCTTTGGGTAACACTGGTTAACAGGGCCCGCAACTTAACTGCCTGCCACAATTGGTTAAAAAAAATAAAAATGAATCCCTCGGTGCCTCGCCCTCTGAAGTGTATATATGAACAAAACCCAAACAGATTGTAACCTGTGGAGAAGGAAGCTGTTGAGGGACCTGCCCATCCAGAAGGGTGGTCAGTAGTGTGTCACCCAGGATTTTGCTAAGGTGCTGGGCCATGACTGTCTGCTGCTCCACACCACAGTGATTCTCAATAGACAGAATGACTGGGAAGTCCGATGCCTATCAAACAGGAAAGAAAAGACACAATACTGGCTTTTAAAGCTTATCTGTATTATTATTATTATTATTATTATTATTATTATGTCTTATAAGCATTCACAACCACAATGTTCTTCTACAATTCTCTTCATTTTTATACCTCAGTAGCCTTTTAACCCCTTCCACATTTCTCTATGTAGAAACCTCATTCAAACATTCAGCTAATTTAGGACATGTGTGCTATTACTTGTCATATTCATATCTTTCATACTTTCAGAAATATTCAATGTTTTCTAGGAAATTGTTCAAAATCTATACATTTGCACACTTTTTCATACTTTTTCATTGCATACCCATTCACAGAAATGGGAGTAAGTCACACATGGGCAAGTCACAAGTAAGTCTCAAGTCTTAACGTTCAAGTCTCAAGCAAGTCCAAGTCATTTTTGTGACAATCAAGCAAGTCAAGACATAGCTTTGGTCAAGCAAGTCAAGTCAAGTCAAGTCATACAAAAGTTTCCATTTTTAAACAAGCTAAAGACAGTGGTTATGAACTGCTGGAGTTTTATTTGCATTTTACCCTACTCAATATTCAAAAGGCATTGCCTCCAAGCCACATACATCTGAACAGTTTAAATTTATACAGATAAAAGCACAGCATACATATTTGTTCAATATGCCTCAAACATGACATCAAATCATGAAATTCATTCAAACAATTCAAGTATAATGGTTTCAAATAATATTCTTCAAACATGCCTCACTTTTATGGGACAGAAACACATCCTTTAACCTTTCCTTCTCTTAAAGAAAAAAACAACATTCTTTAAGAGTAGCTGAATCCCACCACCGTTGCGTAATTTGGAGAGAATGACTCAGTGTATGTATCACATGGAATGGATAGCATATGTTCATATTTGTCAGTGCATTTGTGAGTGAATGTGTGCGTGTGTGAGAGAGAGAGTGAGTGAAAGGTTATTAATATTGGTGAGTGAATGTGTGTATGTGCATGTGCGTGTGTGTGAGAGTGCAGTGATTAAATTTGACGTGGTGGTGGTTGACGTTGGAAATTGTTGTACTGCAGACAGTTTGGTTCTTCTTTGCCTGGTCAGATGTGTAATCCTTATAGCCAAACTTTATTATTTTCAGTGCAGAGGGATCCATGACGTTAAGTTACTAGCCGTAGCCAGTCTTGTTTAGTGCAGGTCTGCTGCCGCGTGCCGCGTCATCATATCAACGGGTTCCCGCGCATGCAATAGCACTAAAATCGTAAAGTTAACTCCTCCTCAATATCAGAGGGGAAAAAATATATATTTATTAAACAGAAAATCAATTCATTTCAAGTCATTTGACTCAAGTCTAAGTCAAGTCTTAAGTCATGAATACTGAGTCAAAGTCAAGTCGAGTCTTTTATGAATGTTTATCAAGCAAGTCTCAAGTCCTAAAATTTGCGTCATGTGACTCGAGTCCCCCATGTCTGCCCAAAAATGCTTTCAGCTAGAAACTCCATTCAAACTTTAAAATGTCTCACATCTTTTATACATTACGGGTATTATTCAACTTTCAAATCATATTAAAACTTAAAAAAATAATCCACCTTCTTTGAAGCTTAGTAAAAATGCCCTTCTCAAATTTTTTACATAAGTGTGTATTGGATGTAATGTTCAGAGCTAGAGAGGGCGATATCACAGCTAAAATGGAGAGGAGGAGAGGAGTTTTAAAAACTTCTACAAATAAGTCTTGCTCCTATTTCCACAATTTTCACTCTTCATACATACTTTTAAGTTAAAATGTAGGAACATTTGTGCAGGTCCCAGACATGTTACTATAGAAGCAATCAGACTTACACATTTGGCCATGTAAGCCTTGAGTGACAGGAACTCCAATCACCTGAGACCAGAAATTACTGGGAAAAAGTTTAATTTCTTTTAAAAATATTCTACTTTTTCTTTTCTTTTTTTTTTACATATGGCATTGGTATTATTCAACTTTTCAATGGCATTCATTCTAATTAAACCTATTAATTCCATAAATACCGTTAGGAGTAAGTGATGAAATATGTTTTCTTTGTTATTTGAGTAAGCCAACCCTTTATAAGCAAATAGTGCTAGTGCTGCTCACCTTGAAGGCGTATTCCTTCAGAGTTGAAATTACATCTCTAAAAAGAATCTTGGAAGTAAAAGTGTGACCATGGTACACAATGGGTTCACCATCACTGCCGTCCCAGCAGTCCACCTCTACACAACGGCAGCCTCTCTTCAGGGCCCTACACACACACACACACACACACACACACACACACACACACACACAGCTTTAATTTTAAGCTAAGTAAGTCAACCTTCTGTCAAGTTGGTCACTCAACTCTGATAAATACACTAAATTCACTTTACTGTGATTGCCTATCCTCTGTTTCAATTAAAAATCCCATATTGTAAAAAAAGTGAGATTGTCATGTCTTTTTCTAGTCTAAGCAGGTCGAGGTGCTATATAAATACTGTTAAAGTATCAAAATGCTCAATCCACAGACAAATGGACACATGCTGTATTTAGAAACTGTGCCTTTAGACAACCCGTCAGGACTTCTGCATGGTTGTGATGTCACAACTATACTATAAATATATAAATATATATATATAAAAAAAAATATATATATATATATATATATATATACATAGGTAGAAAGTGCTGCTACAGTGCTGTTACAGTCATTCCCCAGCTGCAATGACGGTGCAGAGACTCGGTAACACTGACCAATCACAGCAGACTGGGCTTTTTCGAGAGGGGGACTTAAAGAGACAGACGCTAAAACAGTGTTTCAGACAGATGATCAATACAGATTTATTTAGACAGACAGTATGAAAAAATATGTTTTTTGAACATTAAAGCATGTACGCATGTTCTAGTAGAAACCTAAAATACCTACCTAAAAGTATGAACCTTAAATTAGCATAAGATGGGACTTTAAAGCGCGTACTAAGAATAAAGGGTGTTGCATGCTGTGCGTGCAGCAGCCCTTACTTGATGTATGCCTCCAGGCTGCTCTGTCCTAGCAGCTGGTCCTCCAGGAGGTAGGTGTTGTGTGAGGAGGAGATGAAGTAGTGGCTAAGTGGCTGGCTCATGTCCTGGTGAAGATCCAGATGCTTAGGTTTAAATATGGAGCCCTCCTGTGAGCACAGGTAGCTCTGGAAGCCATCTAACGACATGATGTCTTGCCGCTTGGCTGCACAGAGGATATGATATGACTTTAGTAGTCACAGATCAAGAGGCAGCACAGGCAGAGGTGGAAGAGGTATTGAGATTCTTTACTTAAGTAAAAGTAATAATACCACACTGTAAAAATACTCTGTATCAAAGTAAAAGTCCTGCATTGAAAATGTTACTTACGTGAAAGTATGTAAGCATCATCAGGAAAATATACTTAAAGTATTGAAAGTAAAAGTACTCAATGCAAACAAACAAAAATCCTCACATTTTAGAAACTGGAAACGATCAAAACTGTTCTGTGCTTAATTGTCAAATCATTTCAGCTGGACTTAGACCGTTATATTGTTATTGAGTAGTTTAATTTATAATAAAACATCGTATTTTATACGTGGTGGTCACAACATTTACATCTTATAATGTATTTATTCCCTGTTATATATTGTTCTTATTCATAGCCAGTTAATATTTCATAGTCATAGTTAATATTTAATAATAATCTATTGCACTGTTCAATTTTGCACTACCACCATTGCACACACTCCATACCATAGCATCTTATCATGGTCATTGCATTTCTGTGAGTGTTTTTTTATTTTTATTTTTACTCTTGTTTATGTGTGATATATGTGTGTATGTGTTTGTTGTGTTATGGTTGTCTAAGCTACTGGATGCCTAAAATGTCCTTTGGGATAAATAAAGTATCTATCTATCTATCTATCTATCTATCTAAATGCACGTAGTTAAATTCCACCACTGAGCACAGGTCACATGGTATATATATTTGCTGAGTTGCTGGAGTTTAATAAATATATGTAGACTGGAAAGAAAGGAATCCACACACTCAGTGAATATTAAATATTTATGCACAATACATATTTAACATTAGCGCACGTTCCTATTATTGCATCAATCATGTGCGGCTGTATTTCAGGGCAGTAGTGCAACTGGGCAACTCCTAATGAGGTCCAGGCTTTCCACAGAAATCATGTGTGACATGAAGATGCACTGCTGTCAGTCACAGCCATCTCCAGTAGTGGAAGAAGTTTTAGTACTAATACCACACTGTAAAAACACTCTGTTACAAGTAAAAGTCCCGCATTGAAAATGTTACTTAAGTAAAAGTACTGTATGTAAGTATCATCAGGAAAATTTACTTAAAGTATTAAAAGTACTGTTCTGTCAATCAACTAAGTATTTAATCAGCTAATAATTTCAACTGTACTTGTAGGCCATTATATTGTTGGGTAGTTTAATTTATAATAAAACATCATATTTTATAAACTACATGTGTTTTGTGTGGAGAAATCTTAACTTAAAGTAAAGTAACTAGTAACTAAAGCTGTCAGATTAAAGTAGTGGAGTAAAAAGTACAATATTTCTCTCTGACATGTAGCGTAGGAGTAGAAGTAGAAAGTGGCATGAAAAGAAAAGACTCAAGTAAAGCACAAGTACCTCAAATTTGTTGTTAAGTACAGTACTTGAGTAAGTGAGTGCAGACATGTCAAAACACGAGCTACATTAGAGTTTGTGCAGACGGGGTGTATATTCAGGTTGGATATTTGCATGTAAATGAATGCTTTATAACCCAACTGACTATCTTTATGTTCGACTTGGGTTTAAAGCATCAATAATAGGCATGTTTCAGCTAGTTCACAAACCAGAGTATAGCCACTGGTGGAAGATGTATTCAGACCCTTTACTCAAGTAAAAGTACTAAAAGGCCTACCACACTGTAAAAATCGTCTATTGAAAATGTTACTTAACTAAAAGTATGTAAGTATCATCAGGAAAATGTATTTAAAGTATTAAATGTAAAAGAACTCAATGTCCTCACATTTTAATAAACTGGAAACGATGAAAACAGTTCTGTCAATCAACTAAGTGTTTAATGTAATAATCATTTCAGCAAGACTTGTAAGCCTATATATTGTTGGGAAGTTTAATTTGTAATAAAGAAATATTTTATAAACTACATGCACACTGTTTTGTGTGCAAAAATATTAACTTGTAACTAAAACTGTCAGATGAATGTTGTGGAGGAAAAAGTACAATATTTCTCTCTGAAAAACAACATCAATAATATCTGATGTGATAGGATGTCGAATTCCTACTGACCCGATTGTTTTGTTCCTTAATGACAACTCTAAATTACACCTGCTTGGGAGACAGAGTAAAATTTGGCTAGCCGGCTCAACTGCAACCAAGAAAATGATAGCTCAACGCTGGCTCCCCCCTTACTCGCTTTGTATAACAAAGCAGTGGTTGGCGTATTTTCTGGACATAGTTAAGCTTGAGCTCTCTACAGCAAGGATTAACAAAGCCAAATCATCAACTGTCAGCCTATGGGAAAGCGCAGCAGCACAAATGTCAGGCCTAATGATCTCAGCGCCACAAGAAATAGAGGAGAGTGACTAGGCAAGGTGTGATTTCTGTTTGTCTGTTTGTTTTGTTTTCCTCGAGACTGCAGAGGGTGGGGGGTGGGAGAGGGTTTTTGTTCTTGTTCAATTTGTGTTTATCTGTTCTGTGCACCATCTGCTATTACCTGTCACATGTTGTGAAATTTGTCTGAAGGTGCTAATAAAAAAAAAAGTATCACAAAAAATATTTCTCTCTGAAATGTAGTGGAGTAGAAGTAGAAAGTGGCATGAAAAGAAAAGTGCCTCAAATTTGTACTTAAATACATTACTTGAGTAAATGTACTTGGTTACATTCCACCACCGGCCATGTTTACCTGATTCAGATGGTTCGTAGCGGTCGATCAGCATCTTGGCGAGCTGGTAACTCTGCCCTCCCTCGTGCTGCTCCATGCTCAGGAAGGTCTCCAGCTCCTCCAACAGTAAATTCTCTCCATCTCCAGAGTAGTCCTGGAACACCTTCCACACTTCATCCCTCTGGGTCAGCATCTTATAGAAATGGACAAACTGCTCGATTTCCAAAGAGCCACTCTCAGACTTGTCAGCCCTCTGTGGAAATAAAGCATCAGCTTTCTTTGTTGCACTGTTTAAATATGTTTTTATTGTTTATTAAAAGGATCCCCATTAGCTGATGCCGTAGCAGTCAGCTACTTGTCCTGGGGTCCACACTAGACACACAATACATACCCATTATATAACAGACATCCAATTACAATAATATATGTAGAAATCACATCAATATGCAACACTTATCCACGCCCACATACATACACATGCATGTATACACCCACAAACATACACACACATACCCAAAAAAAACTAAAATAAATATAAATTTCTCACTCCACATCAATTTTATGAAAGATGTTTGAGAGAGAGATTAGGGCTGCATGATATGAGGAAAATATCTGATTGCAATTCTTTTGACTGACATTGCAATTGCGATACGATTTACGATACTGGAGGAAATGATCATTTTTGTATCATTATTCTCATTTTCCTTGAAAAATATTAAAATAAAAAAGATTATAGTGTGATTTTTGCCAGAATCTGTACCAAAAAAAGATTTTTAGGATGGGACATCTCTGCAGCATCACAATAATTAAATCAGAATGGTTTGACACATATTTTGCCTAACAAATATTGCAGCCCCATCCCTACAATTTGGATATCGCACTAGTCCATATCACGATTTCGATACAATTGCAATTCATTGTGCAGCCCTAAGACAGATGCACTGCAGCAACAAGTGAACTACCAATCTAAAGAGGTTCATAGCTCACCGTGAACAGATGCAAAGCATGGTCCTCATTCATTTCCACGTTCATCATCTTCAGCAGTGTCTGCACCTCTTTGAAATTCATCTTCCCATCTTTGTTTTTGTCAGCTTTCAGAAACCAGTCACGGACCCACCTGAGAGGATGCTGAGGGAAACGCCAGCTCAAGTGTTGTGGAACAACAATTCAAATAAAAATAAAAAACGTACAGTTACAATCAGCTGGAGAGTTCTATTAGAAAACCCCACGGATAAAATAATCTCATGGGTAGAGCAAAACTTTTTTTTCTTTTGTTGTTGTTGTTATCTGGTTAAGTAACATGAGCGAAAAAAAAGTTACCTAGCTTCCGCACCATACTGGACCAGGCTTGATTACACTCATTGACTGTTTTTCCAAGATCATCATATTCATTCATAAATAAAAAGGCATGGTCATCTCCATTCATGTTTTATTTCCATTACTTTCCATTTTTGTTTCATTGTTTATTAAAAGGATCCCCATTAGCTGATGCCGTAGCAGTCAGCAACTCTTCCTGGGGTCCACACTAGACACACAATACATACCCATTATATCACAGATATTCCATTACAATAATATATGTAAAATCACATCAATATGCAACACTTATCCATGCTCACATGGGCTACATATGCATGTGCAAACCTACACACACATCTACATTTCCCATAAACAAGAGATCAAACTAACAGTCACACTCAGTACGTCAAATTATAAATAACCACCAATCTAAAACCTGTTCGCACAGAACGATTTTTTTTCTATAGAAAAACAATGAACACAATTAAAGGAATATTTTTTAAAGTGTAAGAATCATACAGTGTATGTCACTCCAATTGTTTGGCTCTAGATCAAACTACATTTTTTGTAGGCTTATAAATAAACCTTCAATCCATTACCTGACATTTTTTCAGAATGATATGCACTTCACAAGACTTCTTGAAGCTTTGTGCAGAGAAAAGCCAGTGTTTGATATCAGCTAACAGCAGATTTAACACTTGTTTTTCATACCATGAACACAGTGCTACAGTAAAAGGATACTGGTCCTGCCTCTCCTTCTCATCCATCGTTTGAGCCTTGCGAATCAGCTTGCGCACTCCCTCGATCCAGGCTTTGGCTTCCTCGGGCGTCTTGGCCACAAGGTCCAGGTTGCCTTGGCGACCGTGAAAGACCAAGGTGAAGCAGAGCTCAGCGGGGAACTCCTCAGCGGTGCTCTGCAGGACCTCTGACTGGTGGCCCTCGCGCACAGCCTCCACGTCGCTAATTGAGACTGAGACATGATCAGTGGATGGTTAAAGTAAAGTTTAGAGCTAGCCTGGCTCTAGGACTGGGCAATATTTCCATATTGCAGTGCTCAGCATAAGTTAATACGCCCATGCTAAAGTTAACTAAAAAGTGGAATAAAAAAATCATCTTTTGGAAATTGATCTTAATGCCTTAATTTAAAAAAATGAGGAAAAATCCAACCTATAAGGACACCAATTTTCTTTGTGAATGAATAGTGTATTGTAAATAAATAAATGTTCTTCTTTAAAATACAGGGGGCATAAGTAAGTACACCCCTGTGCTAAATTCCCATAGAGGCAGGCAGATTTTTATTTTTAAAGGCCAGTTATTTCATGGATCCAGGATACTATGCATCCTGATAAAGTTCCCTTGGCTTTTGGAATTAAAATAGCCCCACATCATCACATACCCTTCACCATACCTAGAGATTGGCATGGGGTACTTTCCATAAAATCATCTCTCAATGCAAATTAAACTAGCTATTAGGCTAACTGAAATAAAACCATGCCAATCTCTAGGTCTGGAAGTCATGGAAGCATGACGTAGCAGGGCACTGCACGGTGTAGCAGGGCTAGTCCATACAGTCCATTTAAATTTATATTGTCTTAAATTATACAGTACAACGTGGTTTATTTATTCAGAGATTGACCAGGGAAGATCATTAGGAATAAAACAACAGTTTATATGTCATGCATGCAAACATGCGCACACGCTTTGGTACTCACAAGTGGAGTGGCCTTTCCCTGCCCATCTGGACTTGTACCAGATCGTCACGGCGTCCTCCAGAAGGCGGAAATGCCGCTGCTTCTTCCACGAACGGGACTTGACCTTTTTCAGAGTCGACCCTGCCATCATCACCTTGACATCTGGGTCATCTTCGATGTCTGCAGTCACATGTCAAAAGTCACGACATACCTGAGATACTACACCATCAGAACTGCAGGCCAGGGAGAGGATTGTTTTATTGGTTTTGCCATTACTGATTTAATTAGGATATATGGACTTAACGCTGAGCTTAACTTCCATTAAAGCGGAGATCTTCAGCAGGGGGTCCTTAGGGTTACTGCACGGGGCCCTAAGTTATGGTTTAAATGTTTAAATATATCTGAAAATATACATAAACACGAGTCCAACATAGTATTAGCTTAAATTTACACCGCATTAATGACATGCTACTGGCTTGTAGGAAAGGTAGACACTAAGGTAGCCATCCACAGATACAGAAGCTTCAAGGATTCACTGCTACATGTATGTTTAACATTAAAACATGATGTATACATATGAATGTCAATAATTATTTAAATAACTTAGTATTGTATGCACCACAAAAAGGTATGTGTAAAGGCTTTAGGCTGCCCTACACTTTATTGTCGGCCCAGCTTAATATGCAACTCAATTTTATACTAATATGTAGTGGGGGGGTCCCTGCGCCGTCTCTCTTTCAGCTAAGGGGTCCTTGGCCTAAAAAACGTTGAAACCCCCTGCATTAGATCATACATCTTCAAACAACTTGCAAAATCATCACAAATCTATATCATCAGTCGGAGGGAATAACATTTACTCACGTGAACCTCCAGGATCCATCGCTATTCTTGAATCATGCCAATGGAAATGCACCGATAAAAAGAAGCAGATGTCGGAAACTTGTTCCAGATGCTTTTGCCTGTTTCCAAACAAAATTTATTTAGTAAAAGCTTTTTTACAAAAAGTTTAAATCGATACAAAACCTCAGTACAGCTGCGTTAGTGCCTTATTGTAGGGAAGTTGTTGTTTAGGAAGGACATTACTAGTTCCATTTGCTTTGTCCATACAGTATACAGGACTTCTCTGCTGATCCATGTGAAACATTTTTCACCTCCAATAATCAGCTGTTCTGCTTTCCCTCACTAAATGACAATCAGCTGGGTAGTGGGATGTTGGCAAGTGACTGCTCTGCTGTAGTGTCTGCAAGGATGTAGTAGACTCAAGGCGCTAAATGCCAAGATATTTTCAGGGCGAGTCAGCATTTAAATCTTAATCCACTCATACCATCAGTCTTTACTCAACTCCTGTGCTGACTATGAAACATCACACACACCCAGCAGCCTGTGCTCGCCTCATCAGATAAAAATCAATACTAGACATACAGCAGTCACTCTAAGAATTTGATTTGGATCATTATGAAATGAAAACTCTACAAAATCTTGCAACAATTTGTTTTAGGCACGCTCATGCCTTGGCCCTTGGGATGGCAATCAGAGTTAAAAATTAGCACCATCCATACTAGCCAAATGCAGGTAAAATATACAAGTGGCTGGTAGATTGCTTCACTCACCAGCCAAAAAACCATGGTAATCTACCGAGTGGCTGGTAAAATTTGAACATTCAATGGCCGTTTGGCTGGTGGATGGAAAAGTTAATTTTGAACCCTGATGGCAATGTCTGTGTGTCGATCTGTCAGTGGGTCGGTCCTCTATTTTGGACCAGATTTATATATTTCCACATGAAATTTAATACAGACATTCATGGTTCCCATAGAGTCCTTTGGATGACCAAATACCTGCAAAACCATCAACATTCCCATCAGCCTCAGCTTGTGTTTAGTGCTAATTAGTAGAGGTGCAACGATGAATCGATTAGTTGTCAACTATTAAATTTATCGCCAACTATTTTGATAATCGATTAATCATTTGAGTCATTTTTTTATTAAAAAAAATAAGATTTCTCTGATTCCAGCTTCTTAAATGTGAATATCTTCTAGTTTCTTCTCTCCTCTGTGACAGTAAACTGAATATCTTTGAGTTTTGGACAAAACAAGACATTTGAGGACGTCATCTTAGGCTTTTTGGGGAACACTGATCCACATTTTTCACCATATTTTGACATTTTTATAGATCAAACAACTAATAAAAAAATAATCGTTAGTTGCAGCCCTACTAATTAGCAAATGTTAGCATGATAACACAGTACACTAACATGGTGAATATGATACCTGCTAAAGATCAGCATTGTCATTGTAAGAGGGGTAGGGCTGGCACCAGCCCCCCCCCCAAAATATGATTGTTTTTGATACTCTTCACAGTATTTGTGTAGCAATCTGACTGTTTCATAATTTAAAAAAAACTTTTTACAATATGGGGCCTTTAAAGTGTTGAAACGACTCTGTATCTACGGAGTTATACAAAACCATTGCTTTATAAAACATTTCAACTTTTTTTCTATAGCCCCAAATCATAAATCTGTCTCTTAAGTGTTTTGCAATCTTACCATCATACAACCCTTCTATCCTTGCACCCTCATAATGCGGCTCATTAAAAGTAGAGAGACCTAAATTAGCTTCAGACTTGCTGCTTATCAGTGAAAACAAATAGACTCCTGCTATCTCAACTGTTCACTGATAAATGTGGCTCAAACACTTCTGGAAGGGAAGGTTTTCTAAAGTCTGCATATCTGTATTCCTGCCTGACAGCTATCCTTTCCGTTCATTGTCTCCTGAAAAAATCCCATGTGCCATCCCCCTCTGGCAAGTTTAAGAAAAAAAAAAAAACTGAGTTCTCACCACAGTATGACTGACGTGATACAAGGAATGCATCCACAGTTGCTTCACAATTTAATATCACACTCCTACTGAAAAAAACAGACCGACCATGAAAGTGATGCTAATTTTCCACAGCTATTTGCTCCATAAACTGATGTGCGCTTTTATGTGTTGTGCTTTCACTGCAGAGCCATGTCAAAGACATTTTTATTTCCCATCCAAGTTTTTCAGATTCTCCACTATTCAAAGTTTAAACCCCTCTCCTTTATACTTAACATGCAGGTCTTTAAGCTGCAATTAGGTCACATTATGTTGTTTTATTTTTGGGCCAATGCTTCAGCGTTTTGGATTGGCGCCCTCCTTAGGCGAGATGAGTCACACAAGGCCACTTCTTTAGGGAGTTCACTGACCACACACACATATACATAAAGACATGACTAATGGGCATATCTAACAGGATAGACGTTGGGAATAAACAACTCAGACATAAAAACCAACAGCTTAAATCTATTTCATCTATCATAATGTACATTTCCCCTGTACAGTGAGATCTGTGTCCTGATATTTACTCCTGACTGCATTTTTCCTGCACACAAGTATGTGAAGAATTCAACAAACAAGTAAATAGGCCATGTCAGTCCAATGAAATCCATTTATAACTCCAAACTGTGGCAGGGAGGGAGGTGTGTGCACAGTAAATTAAAACCAGAGTCAGACATTTGAGACATCAAAGCATCACTTCAGCATAGCCTGCATGCAACAGCAGCTAAAGAAAGAAAGAGTGAGTCAGACAAACTATAAATTGCATTTTTCCTTGATAGGGAAAAAGAGTTATACTTACCAAAAGTACAGATCTCACCAGGGATATTATGAGTTCGACCTCCAGAGGTGCGTACTCTTAAGGAGACAGCTGGCCTCAGATATGGGTGGGTAGGACCCGGGATAAGGTTAAGGGAGCCGTGTATGTCACACTGGCCCTGTACGCTGAGATCCAGAAACAAGGAGAGTCCAGGGACTGTTAGCTAAGCTCAGGGCCTTTAAAGCCTGGGAGTGTCTGAAGGGAAATCTGGCTCAGCCTCCTCTCTCCTCCCCTCTCTCTCTCACTACTGTGTCTGAGAAACCTGATTCTCTGGTCACTGCTGCTGCACGCTGGTACGCTCTGCTCCCCCCTCCCCCCCCACCAAGCCTTCCTTCCTTCTCCTGCCACTCCCTCACTCCTCCATCCGCAGACCCCTCGCTGCATCTGGTGAGGCTCACTTCCCTCAGTCCGCTTCTCCTAGTTCTGTCTTTCGATGGTCTGCAGAGTGACTCCCGTGTCTCTGTATCAGCACTGATAATGGGTAACACAATTCTGGGAAATAGTCTGCTATGTTAGGGAGAGAAGCCAAATCATAAAACAATGAGAAATACATATTGCTTTTTGCTTTTTAAAAAAAACAACTGATATCCTGAAATTCATATCAAAAGATTGCAATCAGGATCAAGGCCGTAGTATGCCACATACTGCAGAGCCTTAATGGGAAACAGCTGTTTAGATGCAGTTTTTATTACAATGTTCACTCACTTTGATTTGTATTTCTCCGGGACAACATGCATATGGAAATGCCTTGATTACAATTGTAACCTGTTTTAACACTCAAGAAAATCATGGGTGAAAATTAGTGGCTGACAATGTAGACGTCCGAATCACAAATGGCAACATAAAAATGGAAAACATCACTTAAGCCATTCTCAACCCAGTCGAGCTAATGTACTCTTCCATTTGAAAGGGTCCCAGCAGGTCCCGGCCTATAATGACTTTAGATACCGTAGCTCTTTCCTCATAAAGGGTAAACCGACCAAAAGGAGCAACGCATACTCGGAAAGGTGTCCTACGGGAATCGGATTTGCTCACAAATGGAAGGCTTGAGCGTAGGTGTTTCCGCGATGGATGCTGTCCATCTCAGCCGTTGTGAAGATAATGGAACCTATGGGGGCCACAATCTGTTAATGTACTGGTGAAAGGAAATTAAGGCTCATCAGCGTAGTCTGTGGTGCTGTTAGAGTGTGCACTCAGTGAGCACAGGTGAGCCCATTTCCCATCCGACTGACAAAAGAACGAACCCAACTTCAAAATAACTTTCAAAACTTTGACTGCATTATCACCCGATTAAAAAAAAATCCTCTTGGAAAAAACTGCTTTTTTTCCCACAGCAACACTAATGACACCTTATCAAAATACTGCTCATCAGAGCTGCTGCATTTGTTAAGCTAAGACTCAAATATAGTTAAAACAGTTGACAGAAACATGTCCTTCAAAATCAACGTTGCGCTGTCTTTCCAGTAAACAAACAGACTGAAAGCAGTTCCTCCTACCAAATGTCAAAGGGACTATTAACTTCACTAACTATTCACTTTGAAAACAGTTTATTTTTTAAAATATCTTAAACAAGACCAACTGCTGAGATTTCACACTGGACAGAAATCATTTTATGCATTACTGGTCCTCCACATACAAAGCCCTTCAACACAAAACTATAGAGAAATACATCCACTGTTTTACTAAACTGCTGTATATACTGTGAAATCAATTTACAGGAGCTTAGCAAAAAAAGGAGGCACGCCCAGTCATAAAGAAGGTTTAAAAGTCTTATTTGAAATGTAAGGAGGAAAAAAAAATAACAATTCCTACTTTGAAGTGGAATGTTACAGGAAATTACAGTGAGAAACAGGAAAAGCTAGAGCTGACCGATATTTTGGAAGCACCGATATTAACAACCGTGACAGATATCCAGATAGACATTGCAGTGCTGTTAACTGCAGCAATACATGTTGTTGACCATTTTCTTATTTCAAGTTCATTGCATTTCTCTGTTCAAAAAGCACTTTTTTTGAATTGTTTTGATAGGGAAATATTTTGTTTCAAACTGTAAAATATCACACTGAAACAAACCTTTCATTTTGGATCTTGCCAAAAACATTAACGTCATAAACAAATACCAGCCAATATTTCATTATTGGATTAAATTATTGTCAAATATCAGTTATCAGTATCAGCTTTGAAAATCTTCGATCAGTCTGGCTCTTTAAAAAACAACTTTTTAGTTGTGAAGTCGGGACTTTGTTTGTGGAAGTGACATACTGGCAGTAAAACTGGTGTAAATGATGTATCCAAAAGCAAATCTTCCTCTATTATGTCCTCCACTTTGTAGACAGTCTCAGCACCGCATATGGCAAAATACAAAATCTAGGCGGTGATGAGAGAGTCTTTCTGCGTCAGCTGTAAACACACTCTGTCCTCATCACTGTGGAGCCAGTGGGATGCCTCTAGCATCGGTGACTTGGCCCTCCTGCAGGTTCTTGACCAACTGTGCCAGCCAGCGCTTGGTGGTGGTGTCGTCCTTTAGCACCTGGGCAAAGGTGCTGTCTTTCAGCTGGTCTGGCAGACACTGACGCAGGGCCTCTCTGGCTCTGAGGAAGGAAATACCACATGTCACAAACCAAATGTACTTTTGAGTCAACACAACAGCTTCTCGTGTTGGTGTCTCCAACTGTAAACCTGTAAAAGTCTGTACTTCTCTACCTACAGTATATCAAGATTACATACACGTGCTGCATGTGAAAGACTCATAAAGAGCTTATTCCTTAGATAAAGGCTGCTATTTATGGAAGGTTCTCCTGCTTATTATCATCAAAGACCAATCTATATTTCAAGTATTACTTCTTAACCTCTGCAATATGCTTTCTCGATATGCATTATTAATATTACTTAAAAGCATTGTCAGACCTATCTCTATCTCTTGTGAAACCTCTGCAGATTTCCCTGACTTTGACGGCTAATGAATAGGGGTGTAACGGTACGTGTATTCGTACCGGACCGTTTCAGTACAGGGCTTTCGGTACGGTGCACGTGTGGACCGAACGCAATCTTTTGTGTGCGCAACATAGGTCAATATTCGTGTTTCCACACAAACATATTAAGTGGCGGAAGTCTCCGCGTTCAGCGCAAATCCCGCCCTCCAGCTGATTCTAAAGTTTTCATTGGTCATGTCAATATGTCAATCACTGTACAGATTGCCTACACCAAACACTGATCTCTAAACCTACCCACCGTCACTGTAACCTAAACCAATGAAATCGACTGCAGGGCGGGATTTCCGCTGAAGTGGTTTGGGGAAAAAAATAAAAATCACACACCGGGTGCTGTACAACAACATACACGGCACGCTTTAGCCCAGCCTCTCGCTAGCTAGCGTCATGGCCAATGCAGACAAGCCCATTGACAGTACGGACAAACCGGAGCTTGAAGAGCCACCCATATCATTAAGGTCTCCTGTTTGGGAACGCTTCGGTTTCCCAGTGAAATACGTCAACGGACAAAGACTAGTCGATAAGACGAAAGCAGTGTGCCGACGTTGCTCAGGATTGCTCGGGTATGTTTCTGGCAACACTTCAAACTTGTTAACGCACTTGAAAAGTATATACTTTATAAAGTATTAAAAAAAAGTAACATGTTTCGCCTGTTAACTGGTGTTTTCTTAAAAGAATGGTACACATTTTACAAATTCTTTCAGGGTATACATGAGCACAACTGTAATCTTCAACAAAACATACATGGCTCCCCTACAGGAAATTGGTTAGCAGAGCCCTGTGCTGTGTCATACATGGTGGATTCATCCATAAGATGTTTTGGAGGAGCAGAGCTGCAGCTCTGTGCTCTTCTTCAAAATAACTTTTGATCAGAGGGTCATTGATTACAAACATTATAGACTTATAGCGCCCTACCATGTGCTAGTCTGACTATCTAAAAGGAAATGCATGATTGATTAGTTAGAGAGATCATGACACACCTCATCTTGTGATCAACTCAGTTACTAGATGACGGTCTAAACCAGGAGACAGCAACCTTAGGCATGCATGCCACCATTGGCATGCGGTAGCTCAAACAATAGCACACAAGCAATAAGTGTGCAAGAGTCATGCCAAATGACCTCTTCTACAGCCATTGGCAGGAGCATGGCTTGTTATTTACGGTAGTTTGATTGACTTTTTTCCCATCCGCATCAGCGAAGACCCGCCCTACTCTGCCTCGATTGGCTAGTACTTGTTGCCTTCTTCACAGAATACGCTGCAAAGGAAAAAACATAACACTGCCTGAGCGGGCTCGGTAGATTATTGCAGGCTTAATGCTGATATGGCACACTGATTAACAAGAACATTTTAATATGGCACTTAATTAAAAAGGTTGCCGACCCCTGGTCTAAAACATTCCCTCATTCATTAAATATGGGGGCTTTGCTTTGTGATAAGGGGTGGCTGCCGTTTTACCCTGAAGATTAATGTTAGATAATATAAAAAATGTAAATTTCTTTAGCAGGGATGGTCTTTATTTCAGTTAAAGTGGCATACTTCCACTAGTGGAAAATATCTGGTGCAATCTCTTAATGGAAAATAATAATGGAAAAGTTCAAAGAAATATTTAAAAATTGCTTCGAAAAGGAGAAAGAAAGCTCACTTTAGCATCTGTAAGGCTGTAACCACCAAACATTTAGAAATTCATTGGAAATCAATTATTATATTAAGCAGTAAATTAATTTTCGGATCATTACCTAACAAACAATTAGTGCAAGCATTCAGTTCTGACCACAGGCTGACAAGCCATTTAACTGACAGCCACCACAAACTGTTTTTGTGTAATGGCTCCTCCTAGTGGCAACTACTAATGATCAAATTCTTCAGTCATATTCTCTTCCCTGTTAAAAGTTGTACAGTCTCACACAAATCTAGCCTGGTCCTACCAGACTCGGGTCCATTTCATTTGTACAGAGAGTCTGGCCTCTCTCCATTGACAAGTGTTAACTTCCTTGAAGGCGGGTACTCTGTTGAAGTTTAAAACTATTGGATCTGCCCAGAGCCACTCTGGATCTGCCATAACCAATCGCTAACGTTTGGTCGGGACGTATGTTATGCGCGTGTGCAACAAGAGGGGAGACCGACAACTATCGGCTTATATTTAGCATTAGCATCGCTAGCGTTAGCCTTAGGCAACTCCTTCACCACTAACGGAGCGAGCTGGAAAATCAAACTTTTCCTGAACCCCGTGGGGAGGAGGGCCACAACATCATGGCCACCAACACAACTCAGCAAAGATTGTTCTTGCTCGGGCTTTAACTTCTGGATATTCGGCGGCGTTGTCACAACGGACCGAATGGCTTCGCTCGCATCTTTCTAGCGCACGTCCTCAACGTCATCGTTCTCAGCCACTCCCTCTGTTCGCTGATTGGACCGCCAAATATTTGGCCGGAGAAAACCCAAAAATGTACCGCGAACCCAGACGGAGTACTGAAGGGAAATGAAAATTGAGCGGAAGTACGTAGGAGGGCGGAGCCAGGCTAACCCAAATCACCACTCAATCAAGACCCAACGTTAAAAACGGGCTGCTCTACCTGAGATTGTCCGAGAGGCGAAGGTAGCAGCGAACAACATGCTTCAACAGGCGGGCTGATGGTTCTTTAGAGAGCTGGAGCACCATTTTGCCCTGCAAAGAAAAACATCAAAATTATATTGTGAAAGTCATTGCCGAGTGTCACACTGTGCAGATTCGGAAGGTGAACTCAATCAAATTCAAAGGTTTCTTAAGGAACACTTACAAGAATCATGGCCACATGGGAGAAACGTTCATACGTCTGACATATATAGGCCAGCCCTGTGTCATCCAGCAAGATCTTCTGCAGTATGAAAGTAGCAACCTTTCAAACAAAATGATGAGAATAGCGAGGTGTTAGCTGATGTTACAGTCATATTATGCACCAAAACTGCAAAAAAATAATATACAATGTATTTTTCTGTAACTTAAAAGTAAAACTACAGCAGTTTTACGGGCTCATAATTCTAAAAGACTAGCAGCAGCATGGGAGAAATTTTTTTTTTTTAAAAAGGAAACATTTTGGGCAGTTAAACAGTGTAGCTAAAAGGAGAAAATATAGTGGTTGGACACAGGTTCCAACCATCTATTACTGTATGCCAAAGGTCAAGTTAGGGAATCTGTATGTCAGTTAGAGGACTGTTTGAAAAGCAGCTGGAACAGTTCAGTACCGTCTTGGAGAGCTCACTCCCTGACTCCATGATGCGGAGACACAGCGGGATGATTTCAGTGGTGAGGAGGAAGTTAATCACTTCTTGTTCATCTGTTTTGACCAAGGCACCTGCAGTAAACACAGAATGACGCTTGAGGAGAGGGATGAAGACACAGTTTTGTGGACACAACCATCAATCTAGAAATAAAACAGGACTAAGCAGGAGTAAAGTTTACCTATGACTCCGAGGCTGGTAAGTCGCAGGTACTCAAACGGACGGGTTTTGCTCACAGTGTGCAGGAAAGGGTAAAGGAAAAGAGGGATGTGAGCAGCAAGAAAAGCTGACCTGGTAAGGAACAAAGACGTAAAAGCATTTTAATCACATGACCAGACATTCATACACAATCGGACGTAAGCTTCAAGGTCACCTTTATACCTTCATGGATCATACCGACAAGCCCCAGTTCTCCGATGCAAGACATATTCTTGCGTCAATACAAAAAGACAATTTTTTAAAAAGGAATCAGGTGTCATGTATGATAAAGATGTCAGTTCTGGGACATTACCGTTAAAGGGATAGTTCGGATATTTTAAAGTGGGGTTGTATGAGCTACTTCTCCATAGTCAGTGTGTTAGCTACAGTAGATGGAGGTCAGCACCCCCCCAGTTTGGAGAAGCAGGCAGGAGTACTGACACAAGCTAAGCATTGTAATGCTGTGGACGGGGGCAGCGGCAAAAATATATTTTAGCCACTTTAAAAAACACGATTATTGGTTTAGGTTAATGCTATATTTATAATCACCACTTCACCTTGCCGTCATACAGGCCTTTCTTTTCCACAAAAGTTTCCCCACTCTCTTTTCCCGCCTGCTCAGTCACACTGTGCAAAGGTTCTTCTGTATTCTTTGGCCTCTTTCGTCTCCAAAGTGATCGGCATTTCGTCGTTGCCGTCATAATCACTCATTTATATTTTCTTGTATTTGTTTATTCCATTAACCACTGAAAGACTGATCCAAACAGCTGATCTGCGGCGCAATACAGTGTGCAGCACAGTTGTGCTTATGCTTAGAAATACAGAAGTTCTACGGTTAGTGCCAAAGGAAAGGGCTGTCTGATAGCAAGATAAAGCAGCAAAAATATTCAGAATATAGCATACACTACCGGTCAAGAGTTTGGGGTCACTTTAGACATTTCCATTCCACTCCATTACAGACAGAATACCAGCTGAGATCAGTTGCATTGTTTTTTTAATCAGGGCAGCAGTTTTCAGATGACATTATGTGCTTACATAATTGCAAAAGGGTTCTCGACTGTTGTAGAAAGAAGTGGCTGATCTTTAATGCAATATCTACATTGCCCATGATCAGCAAACATTCATCCAATGTTCCAAAGGCACATTCTGTTTACTAATCTGATATCATTTTAAAAGGCCAACTGAGAAAACATTGGAGAACCCTTTTGCAATTATGTACATAATGTAATCTGTTAATTGTTCGCAATTTTATCGAAATCACAGGAATATTGAATATTTTTTAATGAAAATGAGAATAATGATACAAAAGTTATCATTCCGTCCAATATCGTTTATCATATCACAAATGCAATATCAATCAAACTAATCGCAATCAGATATTTTCCTCATATTGTGTAGCCCTAATTCAGAGAAAACTGGCAGATGTAGTGGAAAAATGCTTCTGCCGCCATCTATAAAGTACATTACGTAGTTGAAGTTTCGAAATACAGCCTGTCATCACAGGCTGAAAAAGAAAAAAATGGTTACAAAAACAACTGCAATCTTTTATTTAATGAACTCCCCATTACCGTGTCTCCGGGTGTGAGGCAACACACTGCAGAAGTGCCAGGGCATTGCACACTCTGTTAGATTGGTGAGCTGTAAGCGTAGGTGGATTTATAGATGGATAGATGTTCACTATTTCCTAATAAAGAGGAAGGAATGCAATAAGGAAAGAAATCAGTTAAACTTATAATCAAGGCCTTCCAACAACAGCAGATACATACATACATGCATATATGTACACGTGTGAGCAAATAGGTTCTATGTGCTACATCTAGGAGTGGGACATGGGTCATACCTGCAACAGGGCAGCAATAGTACCACAGGAGTGCCAGAGCATTGGTGCCAGGTCTGGCACAGACTCGCGTTTCTTGCTTAGCTCCAGCAAGGCATTTTCTCTGGTCTCTGGACTGGACAACTCATTGATCCATTGGTAGATCTTCTCCCGGTCTACCTGGGCCAGGGCTGTGACGTTAGTTACAGCCTGTAAAAGCAGGTGGCAAATAAACCTTGGATACAAACTGTAGCTATATCAATATGATGGAATGAGAAAAGTCATCAACAATTGTGCTTATCATAACAATGCAACATACATATCGTATGCATGTTACAACTAAACATCCACAATATGGTAGCCCATAGATATCAAGGTATTTCTGACTTTGTGGGAGCAAGTAGCTTTATTTTGGCATCACTGTAAATGAATTGGCAGTTTAACTGAAATCTCTTCAAATACTGTTATGTCTCTGACAAAATGTCAATTGTAAACTGTGCAGCCAAACATTGTTCAAAGCCACAAACCTTTATTTGAAGCTTCGTTGGAGATCCCTACGTTTCAAAAGATACCAAATATGTCAGGCTGAATTTGGGGAAATACGAATAAATTGATGCTGAAGACATCAACAAATATCCCCATTTGATGGAATGGTGTAACCATAAATTAACAGTGTTAAATGAGATGGTTTAATCGATGAAAGCAAATCAAAAATGGGAAATGTAGCTATGTTAAGACGGTTGATAACGTTACACTGATAGTAAAATACTCACTGCTCCCGTCGCCAGCATTCTCTGAAGCTCTTTGTGGTCCCAATGTGTTGTTAAAACTACTGTATCAGCTGAACTGGGGTGTAGTGGCAAACTTATGTGGCTGCAATAAAACAAACTTGGCGTAACTAACACACAGTGTGGGCAGCTAACGTTAGCCCAGCTAGCTGCTAGCGTTTTACGTATTGACAAATGGAATCCAGTAGTTACGCGCGAACGTTAACATTACAAGGAACGTAACTTCATTGCGATAACAAAACGTTAATATTTTCATTTATCTGTATCGACAACAGCCTCGAGAGCTTATAACTGAGCGCTATTGACCAGATAACATAGCTAATCCAGTGTCGAGTTTTTGTTGGTAATGGAGGCAACCTAAATACAGATGGCTAAAATATCGCGAGAGGAGGATCGGGCGCACTCTCGGTTATCATTTCCGTTGTAAATTTTCACATTCCCGCCATCATCGCGAAGCGTTGCGAGGCGTAGTGTGCGAGCCCACTGTCAACAACATACGCACCGGGGAGCAGGTGAATGCCGGCAAAACAAACTTTCTGCCCTCGGAGGACCTACGAAAACGATACTTTGGTTTAAAAGTTTCAAGACGAGCACATACCAACGACAGGTAAAGAACTGCGACGATGTAATCAAACCGTGACACTGTTTTCATCACCAAACTACAATCAGTCAAATTAGCCCGTTAGCTAGTTCCCGCTAGCCGACTTGCTAATGTCGGCCTTCCCCATCCATTCAGCGTCTGTAGATGAGGGGACGACATAATTATGGCAGACTTTCGGCTTTGCTGTTCTGTCACCCTAGCTGATTCTCTGTAACTTTGTAAGTTTTGCACATTTTTGTTTGTCTTGTCAGAATAACGTTGACCAAGCAAGACGTAATGAACGCTGGTCGTGTCGTGCATCTTCGCTGCCGCGATACAGATTGGCCATTGGGCTAGTTCGATGGCTAACGTTAATGCAAACCAGGCTAGCCAGCTAACATAAGTGGCGTTAGTTTCCCCACTTGACATTCACCACCGTCTTGTCAAGATTTAGCTGCGAGTGTATAGCTAGTCTATGTTAAATTAAGCCGTCAAACGTGTCTGTGCTGCTTAGCTGTTGTGCTACGTTGCTTGTGGTCGACTTCGAGTTTGTTGTGACTTTAAACAAGCGCTCGGTAGTTAAACGGCTAACGTTAGCTTAATTGCGTTATTAGTAGTTTTGTTTTAGCTGAGTAGCATTAAAACTTAGCAAATTACAAGGGGTTTTTTCAATTAGCCGTGTAATAGTATTGCTAATGATGTCTTTCAAGTTGGTTTATCGTTGAGCTCATTAGCTTATGCTTGTCATCTCTCTATAAAGCAATGGCAGTGAGAGCTGTAATTCAGTGGCACTGATATGGTTAAAGCATGTAATTTATAATCCACTCAGTACAGACTTGACATAGATGGTGGGTTATAAATGACACACTGGTTGTATTGACACAGTTGATTTAATTTCCCTCTTGTTTAGGATTTGTCTGAGCATAAGTCACAGCCTCCCAAGTGCACCAACTGGATGGTAAGCCATGTCAACCATAGTGCCCAAACTCTCCAGCGGTGGCGCTGTTAAGATTCGCATTACCAGCATCGACCTGGGTACCACCAGGTGGAAAGAGGGAACTTTTGAGATTCTGGAAAAGGACAACAAAGTTAACCTCTGTCTAAGATTCAACTGTGGCGGAGCTCCCAAAACTTTCCAGGTATTGTTCAGTTTGTTGTGTTTGTATTTATTCCATAATGGGTGCAACTGCTGAAATGATTTGGATTTGGAAGCAGTACCATTGTTACATTTCTCATTGTAATATTTTGAGATCTACCACATCATTTTGGAAAGCTCTGTCTCTTTGATGTTTCTCTATCATCATCATCATCATCATCATCTACATATCAGAAGCCTCAGGTAAAGCAGGTGATATGGTAGCTTGTTGATGCTTGTTCTTGCGCATACAATACAATTTCAATGGTTTCCGCAGCATTTGCAGCAGCAATACTGTGGAAAGTACAGAAATGGGAAGAAATAAGTTATGAACACACAACAGAGATGCTCCACATATTATAGCTACTTTCCACTAACATACACAATTTCTTTAGTCTTGACAGTTATGAAAGATGACCTGTGAATTTTACTGAATGGAGGACAGATGTTGTTAATAAAGTAAGCTCGAGTGATCAACGATGTGCAGTATTTGTTTTTTGCTGTCTTGACATTTATAAAGGAGTGCATATTTAACAACTGAGTAAAAACAAGTAGGTACCAAAACTTGACATAGCACCAAAATGGTTTGTCTGGCTACTTTATGCTGCAAACTGCAGAGAAAAACGTCATAATGTGTGTCCCCATCTTTAGTTTGAAGCAGTGCTCCACTTAAAAGGTATCAAACTACATTGTGGTGTTGAAAAGTGACTTTATAAAAAGTACTTCATTACCATTAATCTAAAAAGTCCTTATATCAAATATTGTAATATAGCAGGCGTGCTTTGTCGTTTTCCACATTGTCTGCAATGGCCTAATACAACAACAAAAAATAAAAGAACCCCCAAGAATTAGTCTTCTCTCACCTGCATGCACATACATGTGCTTCTACTAGCGCATGCTTGTAGAGCTTGAGAAACAAACTCAACAGAACACTAGGGGTTACAAAAAAACACAGGGCACTAGGGCTGTGCAATTAATTTGATTTTAATTGCGATTTTGATTTTGGCTTCTAACGATCACAATAAAAATGTAATCGAGAAACGATTATTTTGCACATTACGTTTGGCAAGTAAATTATTTTAAACTCTTCTGTTCTCAGTGAAAAGAAAAAAATGTTCAACGGGAAAAGTATTACGGGTAGTTTCACAGATCACTGTGTTTTCAATGTTGATTTGTTTAACTGTTTTTAAAATAACAAAAAAATGCAACATCTTTCCAAAAGTCAATGAGTAATTGTGTTAAATAATCGTGAATATTGACCAAAATAATCGTGATTATGATTTTTCCCATAATCGAGCAGCCCTACAGGGTACCTTTTTTAAAGGACCGCTTCCTTAGTGTAAACAGTTGTAGAATAATCTCACAGTAAACATTGGCATATCGCCCAAACCTAGTCCATAGCCATATAGTGGTTTACAATAGGTATTTTATTTCACGGTTTACATTTTAAGTCTCAGTAGGAAGAGTGAAGGTGTTAATAATCAAGTTAGTAGGTGTCGGGGGCGACCTCTACAATAGCTCACCCAGTAGAGTGTGCGCCCCATGTAGGCTGAGTCCTTTGCAGCGTCCCTGGTTTGATATTTTGGCAAAAATATAAGCATCTGGATTCTAAGCAAATGGGTGGACACTGGAGAGGTAGCTGCTGCTTGGAATATATCTTTGGGCATTCTGACGACTGCTGCCCTCCGGAAGGGACTGTAAACGTTGAAACCACCCTTAAGTCTGTAGAAACATGAATTATGTGGCAGCAGTGCATGATTTTAAAATAATAAACAATATGGGTGTGTATCAGAGGTGACTCATCAAATTGACTGTGATGACCTGGGTTTGAGTCTGGCACTAGGTTGATCAAGGATCCATTTCACAGGGGATTTCCCTCTATTCTTGTTCAAATTCACGAATGCGTCAAATGAAAAATATTATTCAATTAAGCAGAAATTGGTAAAAATGAGTGCATAATTTAAATTAGAGTAAGCTATTTTCAGCATAACACTTAAGGGCTACTAAAGTATGCAGTTGTAATTATTTATGGGAAAACAAATCTACAATCAATGAATTGATTTGATTACCTTGTATTGTCCTCAGTTGAACCAGAACTTGAAGAAAGTAAGTCCGACTGCGAGCCGAATCATGCTGACTTTAAAGGACAGCAGTGTCATCATCCTGGACAAGATACCCCAGACTTTGCATCAGAAGACTAAAGACTACCTTGAAAAGCTCAAGCTGGGAAAGCCAAGTAATTACACCGCTGCTCATTTTAAGAAATCTTTGTTGATGGTGATTCTTATTTGTGATGTTGACTATAATAATAGATTTTGCAAAATCATTATTTTTTGATTAAAGCTTTGCTTTAGTGGTATTTCTCAAGGTATTTTTTTGGTACTGAGGCGAGTATGTCCTGTTCCATCTGCTGCTGATAATGTGTAGTTACTTTGCATTTTGATACATAGTTTCTTGTGCACCGAGCCCCCCTCAGCAGATCTGGCACCAATTTCTCAGAACAGGCCTGAGGTTTCTTAATTTAAGTTGAGCAAATAATCATACATCACTATATCCCACACAGCATTTTTCATACATTGTTGGTTGACACAAACACAATGCTATGAACAACTTTTCAAGGTGAAATGATCACACAGTAAGTCAGGTCTAATGTCACTGGAGTAGCTACAGTTGTTCTAGCTTTAAACAAAATGAGTGTTTTAAGAGGGGAATTCACAACCAAGACTGAATTGTTTAAAGAATTGTGTCATTCCATTGTCCTGATTTCAAATTTTTGTTCTTAATTTAGCGGTTTTAAAATCCAATGGAAGTGCAAACTTCAGTGTGCTCGGGAACCGCTCTATGAAAAATGAGAGCAATCCATCAGGGGAGAGACAGGTGAGCGAGAACACAAACCCACATTTTTAACTTTGAATTTAGACAAGTGTACTCTTACATTTGACTTAAATATGCAGATTCCTAACCTCTTCCAGACAACACCCAGACGGCAGAGCGCAGAAGGCAGAGAGGACACAACACCACGAAAGCCTCTGGGCAGCCCGAGTAGAGCAGCCTCCACTCCCACTCGCACTGGACTCTCTGAGAATAGGTAGGATGGAAATTCATGTTGCAGTTGCTATGCTATTTGATCATTTTTAAACCTAAAAACAGCATTATTACAATAGAGCCCTCTGAAATTGGAAAACTGCTATAGTCAGTATTTGTTGTATGAAATATATCAAACAACAAATACTACTACTACTACTACTAATAATAATAAAAATAATGTATATAGTTTATATATATAATGTAAAATAATGTGTGTGTGTGTGTGTGTGTGTATGTATGTGTATATATATATGTATGTATATATATATATATATATATATATATATATATATATATATATATATATATATATATATATACACACACACACATTATTTTACATTATTATTACATAATTATATATATATATATTAATAATAATAATAATAATAATAATAATAATAATAATAATAATAATAAAAAAATTAAAAAAAAAAATCTAAATTCAACTAAAAAGAGAATTACTGTTAGTGTTCTTTCTCCCAATAACATGCCTGGCCTGTATCCCTTGTGATGATCTTCCTGAATGTGACTGGCATCCTAAAGGTTTTATGGTTTGGTCTGTCAAGGTCAGTTCAGGCTTGTGACATAAGTTGTTATGTGTTACTTTTTTTTCAGGAGCGAGAAGAGAAAGAGACTGCTTACCTCTGAAAGTGACCTGACTGAGGACTACCCCAAGGAAAATGACTCGTCTAGGTAAAAACAACGCGACTTACTGACCAGACTCGGTCTCTAGAGCCACTTTCACACATGCACTGCAAATCTGAAATCATTTAGACATTACCCGGCGTAGCTGGATGTGAGAACGCAAATGTCCGAATCAGTCAGATTGGACATGAAATGGCTAGTACGAAGTCCACGAGTCCAAAGTGTGAGAATTCACGTATGAGAGTTCACAGCAAGCAAGTTGGAATTGATGACGTTTCTTGCGGCTTGCGCAAAACTAGACAAACAAACACCCAAGGGTGAAGAATAAGAAGGGTGATTTGCACAAAGACGGCAACGAAAATTTCTAACTTGAGAGATTCGGGAACTTCTGTAGGTAAGGCCAGACAAACTAAGGAACGGCAAAAGACCAAATTACAAACAGCTTCGTGACTGATGTATTCCGCGTCAGGTCCTGCATCCTGCACGCTCTACCAGACGCCACCTCTCGTCTAAATCAGAGTATTTCCAGTAAGAACGCGTCTCACATGAACAATCTCCTGTTTGCTACATGTGTAAAAGGGCATCTCCAGACAGTAGCTATGTTTCCATCCACACGTTTTTATGCGAATTAAGTGATATAGAATAAAAATGGCTTATCGACTCAAAGTTTGTACGTTCGGTCTCATCGGATTTTCTCTTGATCGATATACAGCTTATGCGATAAACGCTGATGGAAACGCTATTTGCCGAATAAATAATGAATTGCGATAAAGTATTAGGTCATTTTATGGTTAAACAGACGCACCTGTACAGGTCAGAAGTGGTGAAGACTGCACGCCCAATGTGCACTACCGGGAGTGCCGACGCAAATGTGCCTTAAGACGCAACAACCGTCTACTACAGCCTGTAGTACCATTGATGGCCAGCCCTTTCTATTGACAAAATCCCTGCAGCCTTCAGCAGGGCGTCTAATCACGGTACGTGAGTCCTGTCTATTATGCCATACAATAGACATGCTGAGGCGTTGGATGGAAACACACTTCCACAAGCTTTATTCGCTTGAATTTTTTTAACCGAACTTCAGATAATTCGATTGACAAGTGGATGGAAACTAAGCTTATGTCAGGACCAAATTCCTCGGACATAGTCCGAGTTCATGAGGGATCGGCTTGTTTTTTCATATAATTTTTGTTTCCTCATCTGGTGGTCAGATGGATACCAAAATTTTAATATATACAGTAGTGAAAGTTGTTTTATATACATGTATAATGGCTGTCATTGTAAATGAAAACTTCTAGATTGTTATTCAAAGTGCATACAAGTGTTTTGGGTTTTCATAAATTCTGCCATAGTTTCCTCAGTGAGGTAAAAATCTATAAACATACATTTTCTTAGCAACAACAAGGCTACATTGGATCCATCCAGAAAGTTTCTACAGAGCTGCAAAGATAAGCTGAAGCAGGCAGAGGAGAACAGGAGCTCAGGTAAACTTCTGCATCCACAACTCAAACAGAACACTACCTATATACTGCTGCTTACTGCATGTCTTCAATTACTCTGTAAAAGTCATTTTGCATGTTAAATTTACCTTCATAACTTCTGTAGATTTCATAACTGTCCATTGCAATGTTTTGACTCAATAAGGGGATAGTATCGAACATTAACCTGTATATTCAGACTTAAAATTGACTTAGTTTTATCCCACTTTTTCCTTTACCCTCAGCGCCACTGGGTTCAACTCCCCTTCAGCCAACATCATTCTATGGCAGCCGATCTGGGACTAAAGACTACAGCCAGAGCCACTCTTTCCTGGACCGGTGAGTTTCTTTAGTTGTCAGCTAGCAGTGTTAAATACATTGGGTCAGCACACATCTACAAGTGATTTTTCAAAATTGAATTGAGAAATTTTAATCCCACTTAAATCTAATTGTCAAGTTGAAGCATCAAATCAATGTAAGGCATTATTATTTATTATTAAGATTAATTATCTTTACTAACCTCCCCCTGCCAGCCCATCCAGTACAGCACAGACCACTACAGCCAAGAGAAGCCTCATGTTGCCCAATCACTCAACTCCCTTCAAGAAGGTACGCCCCTCTATGGACTACAGTGGCTGGAACAAACAGAGGCCTTCCACTTTGACCCAGCCTCAGACCCCGCTGCAAGGGTAAGAATATGCCAGATGGGCTGTATCATGTCTCTGTAATTCCTGGCAAAGGCCCAGTGTTTTTTGTCATCCATTGTGTAAATTCTTTCATTCATGTTTTACAGATTCTCCAACCTGGGCAACACTTGCTACATGAATGCCATCCTGCAGTCCCTCTTCAGCCTCCCCTCTTTCTCCAATGACATGCTGAGGCAGAGCATCCCATGGAAGAAGGTGCCCATCAATGCATTGCTCAGGTACTACGTTAGGTGATGTCCTACAGATTGTCGAGCTACAGTTTGTAACAGACAGCTTCCTACTGTTGCTCCTAATGGCATAAAGAAAACAACTACTCCGAGCCAAGGAGTCTCTAATGCAATGTCAGTGATAATCTTTAGGCACGGTGGAAACTTGTGAATGCCAGAGGAACATGATTTTTTTTTTACACAGATTATCTGTCTTATGTACTACTGTCAGGATATAGTGACAGCTCAGCAAACATAACAAAGTTTTTTTTTTTTTTTTAAGTTACCAACTGAGCCCTTAAAGGAACTTCAACAAGTTTTTTTATTTTTAAAGGAACTTTTACCATCTGTGTAGAAAATCATTTGTTCATTCATGTGCTTTGCTAGCTGGCCTTAATAAAAATACTTAATTCTGTGTGATATCTTCACTGTCTGCAGGCGTTTTGCTCACCTTATGGTTAAGAAGGACGTGGGCTGTCCAGAAACAAAAAAGGACCTCTTGAGGAAAGTGAAAAGTGCCATCTCCTCAACAGCTGAGCGTTTCTCTGGCAACATGCAGAATGTAAGATTGTCCTCTAGAATCAACAGTTCAGAGCCGGTGTGTTTTACTGGTACTTGAAAGATTACCTGAATAGATACAATGTTGTGTAGCAGAAAAAAATATTTTGGATTGTAAGGCTTTTACCTTCTTGTCAAAAGTAATGGTAAATGGAAAACAAATATCTTAAAAATAATCTAAAGTGTATAAAAATATTTTAAAAAATCAACTGTATTCTATGTAGATATGTCTCTCAGCTTTTTGTATCAAAACACTGAAGTTGTACTGGGACATTTCATTGTTTTTTTCTTTTTAAGTTGTCACATACCTGTACATAACCTTCCTCTTAGGTTTATTCATTGTACTTAATTAAGTTCAAGCGTGTGACATTGTACTTAATTAAGTCCTATCGTGTGACATTGTTTACCAGGATGCTCATGAGTTTCTGAGCCAGTGCTTGGACCAGTTAAAGGACGATGTGGAGAAAATGAACAAGAGCTGGACAAATGAAGCTGCAGCACCCTCATCGTCCTCTGTGGTGTGTGAGAATGGCCAGGAGGCAGCGTCATCGGCATCCAAGGCAGAGCCTGGTGATGAGGCGGACACCTCCCGCATTTACACCTGCCCTGTGGCAGTCAACATGGAATTTGAGGTTCTGCACACCATCACCTGCAAAGGGTGAGGCCCCTCTCCTGCTCGATCATCTGGATTTATCCTTGCCGTGCATCTTTGTGATGTATTTGCCAAAACTGTTGTGACTCTGCAGAAAACAAATGGTGTGATAATACCTTTGTGTTCTTTTGCAGCTGTGGCGAAGTAGTGACCAAAAGAGAGCAGTTCAATGACATGTCCATCGACCTACCGCGGCGAAAGAAAACACTCCCACTTCGCTCTATCCAGGATTCTCTTGATCTCTTTTTTAGGGTGAGTCTTTTGCATAAACAGGTTATATAGCTCAATTGTATTTCTATGAAAGATTGACAGACATTCTTCAAGTCAAGCAGTGTTTTTGTTGTGTTTTTGTCAGTTGGTGTGCAGCTACTTCTAAGGATTCATTTTGGTCCCTAACTAACTATCCCCTAATGAAACAAACAGGCTTCAACTATATGCATTTGTGTGTGTAATGATAATATGTAATAACTTGTTTCTTCTGCAGATGGAGGAAATTGAGTACTCGTGTGAAAAGTGCAATGGGAAATCTGCTACTGTTGCGCATAAATTCAGCAAACTGCCCAGGTATCTACATACAGACTGTTGAGAGTGAAATGCACATGCACATTAAGAAGTTGTCAAACATATTGTTAAATGCTTGCAGTTGAACATATCTATCTATCTGTCTGTCTGTCGACTTCCTGAAAGCATCTGTTGATCACTAGTAGAATTAAAAAAAAAACAAACAAAAAAAACACTGGATAAACAAAGAAGCCAATAACTTTCTGATTTGTGATTGATCTATTCTCCCCACAGAGTGCTCATCCTACACCTGAAACGGTACAGCTTCAATGCTCAGCTGTCACTAAACAGCAAGCTTGGACAGCAGGTGGTGATTCCCCGATACCTGACCCTTCTGTCCCACTGCACTGAATCCACACGACCCCCTATTAGTCTCGGCTGGAGTTCCCAAGCCTCCATGTAAGACATGCTTAACACCCTCAAATAAAATGTATGAATAATAACGTTAAACCTTTTACTTTCTGGGTAATTACATCCTGAACAATTGAGTGATTCAGTAGGGTTTTAGGTAAAATCTTTGCCAATGACTTGCATATAATTCGGCTTCTTTGGCTGGGAGAAGATGGCAAATATTTAGGTTTCTAAACCTTTTCTTTGCTGTTCTCGAAGGTCCAGAACACTCAAAACGTCACAGTTGGTCAACTCCTCCACCGCACCTCTCCGGTAAGTACTGCTCGTTCTGCTAGACTTTCAAATAATGTTAAACGGAGAACCACAATGGCCACAACTTAAAGGTGAAGTCTGCGATTCTAATCCAATTCACTTTTTTTGTCAAATTCCGTGAATATCTCTTCATGGTCCACTAGCTGTCCGTTTTTGTGTGCGCTGAAGAAAAGAAAATTCATACACAGCATTGGGAGCAAAAGGGGCAATGATCAGAATGAGAGGGGTGTATTTGTTTGGGTGTCGAGTTCAAATATCAACAATCTTTCCCCAGAATCGCAGACTCCACCTTTGGTAAAGCTCTGAACTCCTAAGTGTGCTGCAACTTGTTTTGTACTTGGCCTCCTTGATAAAATGTGTGTATAGGAGTGCCTTGGTAGTAATAATGCCAATGAGATCATCTCAAAACAAAATGTGTGTGATCTGTCACATATTGCATGACTAGGAAAGGGACTTAAAGCTGTAGTGCATAGTTTCTGTCGCCCCCATAAGGAATTCTGAGTAATGACAGCAACACTGTCGTAGCCAAGGACACGAAAGGATTAAAAAAACATGATGGCCTCTTCAGAAGAGGTAATTATCTTCACTCAAGCTTCTGCACGGGAAAGTCACCGGAGGGCACAATCTTCTGCACATAGCCATACTGAGAAATACAGACAGAGTTGTGTGGAGCTGATTATAGACTGAGCTCATTGACGGTCTTAATTAGCTTTGTAGCAACTCATTTGGCAATGGCTTGAATGTAACGGACGTTCATTAATATGAAAAAGTTACACACTATAGCTTTAGGCTAAGTGTGCCAAGACTTGTTTCTACTTCTGCTTGTAAAACCAATCACTTAGCTTATGACTGTGTGTGTGTAGAAGGATTGGAGGGAAAGTGGTCAACTCTAGCTGCACATCTAACCTCTTGGACTCTGACTGTGAAGAAGAGCCTATCAGAAAGGGCACTGTGAGCCGCAAGCGACGCCTTAGCAGCTGTCTGCCTGATGATGATGACCGACCGGAAGAGGTAAGCATTTGCTGACTGACCATGCCAAATATTATTCAGCCTCTTTTTATTTCTGTTGCTGTTTTGACCCTGTTTTATGTGTCTTCAGCGAGGAGCATCAATAGAGTCAGCGGATTTCAGTGGCATAAATGACGATGAAATGCTGGCAGCTGTGCTGGAGATGAGTCGTCAAGAGGCCGGGCTCTCGGCTCCACCCCCCATGGAGGATGAGCCAACCAGCAGCCCAGACACAGGCTTTGGGGACACAGATGCCAATGACCTGGCCTATCATACAGATCTGCTGGAAACGGACAGCAAGCAGCCTGCAGGTAGTCCACCGACGTTCAGTAGATGGGGTTTATAAAAGGGGGCAGTACATTTTTGCTCTTGTCTTTTAAAATATAAACACAGTATAATAGAGGGATTGTAGAAATGTAGCATATTAAAATGTAATACAATGACTTGTCTTGATAGTTCACGCTGCTTGAAATCAGTGTGGCTTTCTGCATTTAAACAAAAACTCTGTTGGCTGAAATTAGGGCTTGGCGAAATGGAGAAAATTCAATATTGCAATATTTTTGTGGCTTTGGTGACTATCGGTGCTTTCACGAAAATATTACACAATAACATTTTGGATTAATAATAATCAGTAATGTGTAGGGCTGGGTACGGAACTCTGTACTTTTTTGTTGTTGTTGGGGATACCGAACGAATTACATCAGTACTACGGAGGACCGATTCATGTTAAATCAAACCGTGCCAAATTTCAGTACCTGAGAGCGTGTGAGCACAAGCTTATCGGTCCTCTCTGCATGTAGACAAAGAGCGGGGCTCCGACACACACACACACACGCGTGCCGAGGTGCGGACGGAGCAATTGAGCAAACTACGTCGGCTCTGCAGTTTTGTTGAAGTCACAGTGAGTCACGGCAATGCCGATAAAGTGGTTGCAAGTGTGGTTACAGTTTTTCAAAACTTGACGCAGACACGTTCGCTGCTACATGATTTTAATGGCGAAAGCTGTCCCCGTGCTGTTGACGTTACACTTCCTCTGAGACAAGCAGGCAAGCAACAGTGGTTTCTATGCCCTGGTGACTGACTGACTGACAGGCTGAGGTTGTAAGGCAAGGCAACTGCATTTCTATAGCACATTTAAGCAACAAGGCAATTCAAAGTGCTTTAAATAAATCATTATTCTAAAATAGAATAATATGCAAATACAAGAATAAAAGTTAGTGAGTAAGAAATGAATAATTATTTGATTTAATAGGTTGTATGGACAGGTTTGGGAGGGGAGAGGTGGAATTATTTTTACAACTGAAATTTATTTTTTTGTTATTACAAAGGGGAAAGTTCTGAAAAAGGTACCGATGGGTACCGGAAAAGAATTTCAGGTATCTGTACCGATTTAAAAATGTGAATGGTACCCAACCCTATTAATGTGGATATAATGACTAAGTTAGTAAAGGAAAATAATAGCTAGAACAGTCTGTTTAGAACAGTCCAGTAAGTTCAGAAAATGACACCACTGTACTGTAATGCGGCCTGTAAAACCAGAAAGAAGACCCAGAAAGAAAATATGACGCTTATGTCATGTCATTACGATATCCAAAATATAAGACGGTATCCAGTCTCATATCACAATATCAATATAATATCAATATATTGCCCAAGCCACAGATCAGTGTCACTTCTGCAATCATTTTACATTCATATCACCCAAATTATGTGTGCAATGTGCATCATATGGATGGGTGCACTGCATATGGTTAAAGCGTAACTCTCGCCAAAATGCAACCTCGGGTCTTTTTGTGAATGTACCAGAGTCAAACTTTCGTTTAAAAGCATATTTAGGACGGAAGCGTTTATGTTTATGCTAGCCGCCATTTTCCCAGTCCAAAATAGGCAATCTCCAAATGCGAATGAACGGACTCCATAGGAGGAAATGTCATTCTTATATGAGGCTCCTTTTTCAACTACAAGGTCAATATTGTGTTTCACTAATGACAAAACAACGAATTATCCGTGCATTTATATGGAACTAAGCTTTTGGAGCTTTCCATCTTTACTCTCCTCCCTCGACTATTTTTGACTGGCTCGATAGACGGCGACCGGAAGAACAACAGCTACAGTGAGTTGTTCAAAACCTTTTTTAGTAAACTCTGTGTACACAAACAAAGTTCTCAATGCTGAGTTCATGTGTAGAGCCCCTGGTGATACTTGGAGCAAAGTTTCATGTTGTGTCGAGCCTTCTTAGTGTTTTAAAAATAGCTTTTTATTTTGAGGCTAGCATAAAAGTGCCCCTAGCACTCCCATTCAAAAGGCCATTTGACCGAAAAACGAGAATACGGTAAATCTATAAAAGTGACGCTTCCGTCCTAAATATGCTTTTAAATGAAAGTTTGACTCGGGTACATTCACAAAAAGACCCTAGGTTGCATTTTGGCAAGAGTTACGCTTTAACCATATGCAGTGCACCCATCCATATGATGCACATTGCACACATAATTTGGGTGATATGAATGTAAAATGATTGCAGAAGTGACACTGATCTGTGTTTTTTGTTTTATTATTTTTTAAGAAATGGCAGACCAGATTCCGAAAACAAATCCAGTGTGGCAGGGTTTACATTTTTATGATGTAAGTTGAGGGAGCAAAAGCAGTATCGGCTCCAAGTATCAGCTCAAAAAAATCGGCAGCCCGTATCGGTCATTGGCTAAGGCTGATGAAAAAAAAAGTTGGTTTCGGCACTAAAAAAATCCATATTGGATCGATCCATAAAATTAATATGTCTTAGCAAAGTAACATTGTCATTATTAAACCTGAATATAAAGGTGTTTAAGTGGAGATAACGTCACTAGTATTTAAGTTAACTGACGTGTGTGTGTGTGTGTGTGTGTGTGTGTGTGTGTGTGTCGATGTCGTCGTGTAGATGTGCTGGATTCCCTGGACTTGACAATGGATGAGAACAAGGAGAACCAGACTCCAGAGAGTGTGCAGCAGCAGGGAGAGCTGGACTGGGTCCAGCAGTACAGTCTGGATCAGGAGAGGGAAGAACAGGAGCTACAACAGGCTCTGGCCCAGAGCCTTCAGGAGCATGTAAGATCAAAGGCCACATGGCCAAACCTTCAGGAATGGAACAATGGGGCTGCATCTTAATACTACTCTAGCACTATAATGCCATGAAACCATTACCTGTGTCAAATATGCAGACTTAAGATAGTTGTGGTGAGTGCCAAATAAAGAAACTAAAATAATAAAAAAATCATGTTGACTAGCCAGGCTGAGCTGGTGTTACTTACATTACAGTAGTGAAGAATGTACTTTATGAGCAAGCAGACATGACCAGAGTGAAAAAGCAATGTTCAAATTTCTTAGACTTAATGTCATTGTAATACCTTGTCTTTACCTCACCACCATATAGGAGGCCCAAGAGTTGAGAGAGGATGATGATCTGAAGAGGGCCACTGAGCTCAGTCTGCAAGGTATGAACCAAGACTTATTGAATGTTGAAATTACTCAGAGGCAAACACAGTTGGCAAAAGTAGTCCCAATTTAAGTGTTTTTTTTCTCATTTTTTTTCTGTTTGTCCTTTCCTTTTTACACAAACAAATAACCCTAGGCTGACATCAGTGCAAAACAACTGTAGCACTTATACTGTGTCGGTTACGGCATATGTGCTCAATTAAGTGCTCAGAGCACTTAATGACATTGTTTAATCAGACTCAGTGCTGTGAAAATGCCTGACCAGTATCAAATACCTCCTTTTCACCCAACAGAGTTTAACAACTCTCTTCCTGAGTTACTGTGCTCAGATGATGATTCTGGCAACGAGGACGTGCTGGACATGGAGTACTCTGAAGCAGAGACTGAGAACCTGAAGAGGAACGCTGAGGTACGTAACATCCTGCCGCCACACAACATCTGCCATAGGATTTTAAACAAGTAGATAGTCCAGATTAAGGATTTTTTATTTTTATTTTTTACTTACACAATGAACTACAAACAATGTAAAATCCTTCCCGCATAAAAGTAAAAGTAGTAGTCTGGCTATTTTTTCTAGCTGTACTAATAATATACAGTAAACATCAGATATACTGAGCTGCTTCCATTCATAGTAACCTGCTTCTAAACGTTCTAATCCACAGAGCGGAGACTTGGCCAACTCCTTTAGACTCATCAGTGTCGTCAGCCACATTGGAAGCAGCTCCTCCTCTGGTGAGCACTTGTGTGTATTTGTGCTTCTGTGTAGATACATTTTATATGAACATTTATGCAAATTACAGCAAAGGAGTTGTTTTACAGCTGCCGTTTTTCAAAAGAGATTTTAATGTTTGGTCTCAGTGATGTTTGCATATAGTGTAACAGAGTGACTTCCCTTGTTATGTCATATGTTGCATGATATTTACACCTTGGTACAACTTATCCTCAATAAGAAGCATTACCACAGTCTGTGACCTGATAGATTCAGGTGCCTGCACTCACCTGGTCAAGTCTTTGGTTGGAATGATGTCCTGCCTACCTTAAGCCGAGTTCAGAGCAAAGATTTGCAACAAGTTGAAGCGTGCAACTAGTGGTAGTTGCAATGTGCCGGTCTGCAACATTCTGAAACCTGCCTGTTTACACCAATTACGACTAGATGAGGTGGTGTATCATCTCCATAGCAGCGACTCTCTGTACTTAAAGGAACACGCCAACTTATTGGGACTTTGTCTTATTCACCATATCCCCCAGAGTTAGATAAGTCCATACATACCCTTCTCATCTCCGTGCGTGTTGTAACTCTGTCTGACGCCCCCACCGCTAGCCTAGCCTAGCTTAGCACAGATCCTGGAGGTAACCGACTCCATCTAGCCTACTGCTCCCAATAAGTGACAAAATAACACCACCTATATTCTCAGAAAGGCAAAGCACTGCTACTTGGGCAGAGTGATTTGCTCACAGAACTCCAGGTGAACTCTCTGCTCCTCACCACGGGGCTTCTCAGGTGCTGCAAGCAAATCACTCCGCCCAAGTAGCAGTGCTTCGCCTTTCTGAGAATATAGTTCCCAGTATGTGTATGGTTAGAAGATGGCTGTGTCTCATGTGATCTTGTTTTTTGTACACGCTGTGACTATACAAATCACAACATGTAAATAGGAAAATGTTGGTGTTATTTTGTCACTTATTGGGAGCAGTAGGCTAGTTGGAGCCGGTTACCTCCAGGATCTGGGCTAAACTGGGCTAGCGGTGGGTGTCAAAGCCCTGACACACCAACCTGATTATCGGCCGTCAGACAGTCTGGCGAGGTCAGTGACTCGAGTCTGTTGGTGTGTTCCGTGCCGTCATTTTTTGGGTGACAATAGAGATTAGCGCCGTCTGCTGTTATAGAGACGTATTACGTCTAGCGCACGCGCAGAACGTACGCTCAAGTCGGCGTCGCTTCAGTGTGTTCCAAGGCACTTTTTGGACCAACTTGGGGAGGCAGTCAGTCTGACTGCCTTTTCTGCCGAAGGTCGGCCGTCGGGTTGGTGTCAGAGCCTTCAGACAGAGTTACGACACGCACGGAGATGAGAAGGGTATGTTTGGACTTATCTAACTCTGGGGGATATGGTGAATAAGTCGGCGTGTTCCTTTAAGACTTTTCAGGCTATTTTTTAGCCGCATATAATTTGTAGCGTCTTCAAATATGATAGTGAGATACTTGCTATAGTTACATGTCTAGTAGTGATGAAATGGAAAAAAAGATCTCTCTCTCTCTCTCTCTCTCTCTCTCTCTCTCTCTCTCTCTCTCTCTCTCTCTCTCTCTCTCTCTCTCTCTCTCTCTCTCTCTCTCTCTCTAAACTTGTAGCTGACTTTGCTTCGCTAAGAGCTGATTGGCTCTTCTAACAGGTGACATGCCATGCGTTCTAAAAGCAACCACTGGCGACTTAACAAGTGGAGTCGCAGGGGACACGATCCGCTGGCTTGAGTCGAGCCAAAATGGGCCAGTTCAGACCCCAGAAACGTTGTATATTGGTTTTGTCTCATCACTAATCTTTGGTCTGAACTGGGCTTTGGGCATACCATGGCACGTCACTATTTGTTCTCACTTGAGTGTCCACAAATAAGCGTTCATTTTCCATCCTAGGCCATTACATCAGTGACGTGTATGACATGAAGAAGCAGTCGTGGCTGACCTACAACGACCTGGACGTGTCACGCACACAGGAAGCAGCTGTCCAGCGAGACCGGGACCGCAGCGGATACATCTTCTTCTACATGCACAAGTGGGGTGGCAGAGGGGTGTTTTGAAATGTTTAGTGTCTTATGTCAGCGTAGCATTTGTACTCGTAATGAAGCTGCTCCACCCTGACCAGCCTCTTTGACCCGTTTACGTACAGAAATAGTGCAGACTGCAGAGGCTTATGTTATAAATTGTGATTGCTTAAAATCTTTAGGCTGCATTGACCCCACAGGGGTAAATACTTTTGCAATGCAACAATATTTTGTAATTTCGGTGAGTCGCAGGTTTTACACCACAGCAGACACTAGTAAACACACACACACACACACACACACGCATACTGGACTATGTTTTGAGGTAGTACATGTTTGTGTGTTCCATTTCAAAGGGCATCGCATGACTTCGCTGTAAGGGGCTCTGACACGTTTTTATCTGGCGTTTCCTCAGGGACGTGTTTGAGCAGCTGTCTGAAATGGAGAGATCTGGAGCCAGCACGCCTTCAGAGGCTGGAAGGAATGTCCTGCAGCCCCTCTGAGCGCTACATCTCTGGACAGCCACACACACATCCACAGCTGAACCCTAGTAGATGGAGCTCTCCTCTGAACAGCCTGGAGTACTACTGATTGCAATCCTTCTTTGGTCGTCTTCAGACACTTCTTTCCCTCTACAAATCACTAAATGCTCTGCTAATTTTGCACCTGGAAATGCCAACACAGGTGCAAAACTGTCAAGACTCAAGAAATGCAGTTAGAAATGTTCAGTGGATCAAATTTTGCCTCCACTTTTTGGGGGCTGGAGTTTTTCTTTGCTATGATTTTTATCAAACTGTTTTGTAAAGGTTTTTTTCTTTGTTTGTTTCTTGATACACTTCTTTAACGCCGTTCATTCAGACTTTTCACTTAAAGCAACTATCAAACACCAGATGCCGCTGGTGCTCAATGGATTGTATGTTTTACAGACCCTTTATTTCCTATATTAACTAAATAAAGATGCTATTCTATGTTGGAGTATAAGCTATTTTAGAGTTAGGGGTGTTGTATTTAGCGGGTATATTTGGTGCAATATTTATGTTCTGGCACAAACTGGCCAATTTAAAATCGCTTTCTGTCAGAGTGTGTGGATGTTTTGTTACTTTTACTTTTTGTGCTCGACCTATGAACTAAACTGTGCGTGTCTGGTTGTCTCCATATTATAGATTTGGGAAAAAAAAACCAGTAAGCTCTAATAACAAAGCCTGTTTTTAACCAAGCTTTTCTTTCTAAAGCCTACTTTATTCTTTTGGGATTTTGACTTTGTGCCTCCCAAGAAAACTTTTTTATAAATGTGTATACAAGCTTTACTTTAAAGTTGCACAATCTTGTTTTTGAATTTGTTTGTCAAACATATGTCAGACAGATTTTCCTTTATAAAAAGCCAACAGATTTTCTATTTATTGCAACATAGGGTTGATTTATATTTAACCCATCCAGTTATGCCACGGCAAATAAGTCATTAATTCTAGACCCCCCCCAGGGAAGCTAGCTATAGTGTAATGTATTTAAATTCATCTTTAAGGCCAGTAAAGAGTACATGATGCCTAAGACCTCTGCTAACCCTGTTCATCTAGTTCTTATCAGGCGTGCTTGCTTATAGAATGGAACAAAAGTATTTTATTCCTGTACTGGTTTCAATACTAGACACTGGTTGTACAGCTTTTTCCACTGTAAAAATTAAAACACATTTCAGACCACACATTTCTTCACCTCCTCACAACAAAAGAAAATCTATAATATAGCATTGTAAAACATGGGTATGGACTAAATGATATTCTTAGTTATACCCAGGCATAGTACAGTATTCTGTTATACCATCAACGTATACCCGGTTATGAAAGCAGGCAAAAGTTACTCACAAATTGGTTCTGCTGTTTTTTTTTATGTCAGCCTTGGACTGACTTTCTTTACATTTCTGAAACCATTGTGCTTTCCTGAACATCCTGTCCCAGATGCAGTGTAAAGAGGGTGTAATGTATTTGTGAAGTACATATGAACAGCTTTTTCTACCCTTCATACACAACTCTTCCTAAAGCAGATTTTAATAAAATATTACAGTGAAAGTGCAAAGACTTTTTTTTTCATTTGATGTTTAAAACTGTAACAACACTCACATCCAGTGTTTGAAGATGATATCCACAATCAAACCGCTCTACGTCTGCCGGTTGATTAAAGTCCTTAAAAGCAGTAGTCGCAGATTGTGGAGAAGACAGTAAAAACAGTAGTCCACCTGGTCAAAAAGGTGGTGAAAAACAATAGCAAGCACCATAGTGAGAGTGTAAAGCTGGCAGGTTGGCAGTCATTGTCACCTGTCCTGACTGCATCTCTTCATCAGTGGCTCCAGATGTCTCCCTGTGAGTCTGTTGTACTCACTTAAAATGTAGTGTTCCCTCTGCAGCATCTGGAAACACATTTTTAAACTTAAATTTTGAACATATTACCCCCTCTATGGTGCTTTACAGTGTGAGAAAACACATTCTGACACATTGATTCCCATATTAACAAGGTTCCCAAATTCACTTTCAGTAGCGCCCAAAACAGCATAGAAACAAGCCATCAAATCATACAGATCTACAACAGTTATATGAGCAGAGTCCTATAAAAAGTGATAACAGTGTCTTCTGTGGATTAACAAGAGTAACAAGGAGAGCTTTCTGGTTAAGACGTTTCAGATAAATAGTTTAGATTACAATTTGCAGTGTTGAGTGCAAAAAGAAATCCCCTTCATCTCAACTGTATTGGAGGCAGAAATGTCACAAATACATTTGGACACAAAACCAAAACATAACATTGTAGATGTAGTTCGGTAGAACAGACTCTTTAAATGTGTTTTGCACTTAAACATTCTTTCACCAAGTAATCTCTACAAACCTCAGTCCACTCTTCCTCCGTCTCATGTCTGTAGCCCAACAGGTGACAGATACCATGTGCAGTGACAACCTAAAACATGAGGCAAAAGAGGAGCAGTTAATGTCAGCTAATGTCACTGCAAACACAGATAGGACGGTGGAAGTCATAGTTTAAAAGGTCCCATGACATGGTGCTCTTTGGCTGCTTTTATATAGGCCTTAGTGGTCCCCTAATACTGTATCTGAAGTCTCTTTTATATAGACCTTAGTGGTCCCCTAATACTGTATCTGAAGTCTCTTTTATATAGACCTTAGTGGTCCCCTAATACTGTATCTGAAGTCTCTTTTATATAGGCCTCAGTGGTCCCCTAATACTGTATCTGAAGTCTCTTTTATATAGACCTTAGTGGTCCCCTAATACTGTATCTGAAGTCTCTTTTATATAGGCCTCAGTGGTCCCCTAATACTGTATCTGAAGTCTCTTTTATATAGGCCTTAGTGGTCCCCTAATACTGTATCTGAAGTCTCTTTTATATAGACCTCAGTGGTCCCCTAATACTGTATCTGAAGTCTCTTTTATATAGACCTTAGTGGTCCCCTAATACTGTATCTGAAGTCTCTTTTATATAGACCTTAGTGGTCCCCTAATACTGTATCTGAAGTCTCTTTTATATAGACCTTAGTGGTCCCCTAATACTGTATCTGAAGTCTCTTTTATATAGGCCTCAGTGGTCCCCTAATACTGTATCTGAAGTCTCTTTTATATAGACCTTAGTGGTCCCCTAATACTGTATCTGAAGTCTCTTTTATATAGGCCTCAGTGGTCCCCTAATACTGTATCTGAAGTCTCTTTTATATAGGCCTTAGTGGTCCCCTAATACTGTATCTGAAGTCTCTTTTATATAGACCTCAGTGGTCCCCTAATACTGTATCTGAAGTCTCTTTTATATAGACCTTAGTGGTCCCCTAATACTGTATCTGAAGTCTCTTTCCTGAAATTCAGCCTTGGTGCAGAATTACAGCCACTAGAGCCAGTCCCACAATGAGCTTTCCTTAGGATGTGCCATTTCTGTGTCTGTAGCTATTGAGGAGGAGAGAGGGGGGCAAGGTGGAGGGGGGGGGTGTGGCCTTGACCAACTGCCACTTTGCTCATTTGAAAGCCATGATGTCTCTCTCTCTCTCATGGGTGGGTCAAATTCTCTGGGCGGGCAAAGCAGAGAAAGGGGAGGTAACCTTCCTCCTTATGACCTCATAAGGAGGAGATTCCAGATCAGCCCATCTGAGCTTTCATTTTCTCAAAGAGAGCAGGATACCCAGGGCTCGGTTTACACCTATCACCATTTCTAGCCACTGGGGGACCATAGGCAGGCTGGGGGAACTCACATTAATTTTAAAAAAGTGTAACACATGACAAAAGGTGGAATTCAACTAACACGGTTGAATATGAGACACAAGTTTGTGAAAACAATCAACAGCCTGCATTTCTAAGAGATTCCAGTTTATGGGTGCTACATGGTGTACAGTGTTGCAGTCTGTGCTGCAGCCAGCTACTTACAGTGAGGGTTCCATGCAGATCTAGGGCTTCCTCCTTACACTGCTTCATCACAAACTCCACACCCAAGAAAATGTCCCCAAGATTCAGCTCATCCCTGTGAAGGGGGGAAGGCAGTTTACCAGGCCTCAGGTCCTAAGAATAAGTTGAAGTACCATTACAAATGTGACTGTTTCAAGAAGTCCATACAATAACTAATAGACAATTCTTGGTCAACCATGGTGTCCACTTCCCACCACCACATTCTAGTCGGTTTCTCCTTCTTATTGAAGGGAAAGCATGTAGTACAGTTTACACTTTATCATGGGAGCTGGTGGCGGCACCAGGCTTACGGTCATATGTTGACATGTAGTCGTATTTACCTCGTAGAATGGAAATGAGAGGACATCAGTTGGCACATTTTTCTTTCTGTATATGTTATTAATTTGCTGAATCCTGTTGTTATCCACGCAAACGATGCCTAGGTCAAATTTGTGGATGCCCAGTATGTGCCTCAGTGTATCAACATCCTTGCGCAGTCTGGCGCGGCGAAGAGGCACCACCTTTTGGAGATTCCGCAGCACTACTCCCATTTTAAAATTCGGCGTAAAAAGAGAAAACGGTTATTTGACAATTCCTGAGACATAGGTAACGTTGAAACTGTCCTACTTCTGTGGCGGTACGAGAAGAGTGGGTCAGCTTTGCGTTAGCCAAAGAGCGGCAGGCAGAATTCAAGGTGACACGTCCCGGCGGCAGTAGCAACCAGGTAGCAACATGTAACGTTAGGTCCCCGAGACCGATTATGTACGCTTTCTCTGGGTTGTGTAGCTAGATAACAACATAGTAGAGAGACATTAAACATATCCTATCGTTTACGGGAAATGGTGCCTCGCCTGTTGAAAACCTATTCGACCAATGAATCGGTCACAATGTTGGCAGTAGCAGGGACATCCATAACGGGGACCTAAAAAATTGTCGGACCGGAACCGGATGTTGGAAAATATGTTTGAACTGAACAAAAAAAAATCAACATAGCAAACACAAACTGTGAAAGGTGAGAGTTTTTTTTCGTATCCAAAGTTGCATACTTTTTCTGCGTTTCCTCAGGACTTTTTGTTGTGTCAATATATATATATAACAACTTTTAAGGGCAACGGAACACATTTAGCTAAGCTAACTTACGGTAAACAATGTTTGTGGTGTTAGCTTATGCTAACGGCTTAACGTTATGTGTTGTTATTCCTTCGTGTCTTCATAGTGTTCTGTGGACTTTTACGTGATAGGGTGGTACATCGACAAACTTGAAAGACGGGAACAGTGTTCCAGATGTATACCGCTTAAATGCCTGGATGAGAAGCATTTATTTCAACAAATAACCAAGGATACTAAACCTCCGCTAATATTTGCGCCATGAATCCATCCAATCCGTTTGGCAGTCCACAAGGTGGAGCTTTCCAAGCCCCAAGCAACACTATGAAGACGGGTTTGTTCCAGTCATTTGGACAGCAAAATTCTAGCAATCAGCCCCAAACTATGGGTTTTTTTCAACCATCAGCGTTTGGACAACCATCTGTCTTAAATCAGCCCTCGCCTCATGGAAATAGCGTCTTCGGACAGACCCCTGCCTTTGGACAGTCGTCAGCACAGACCCCCTCGCTGCCAACAATAAGCCAAGCTCCAGCATTTGGACAGACATCAGTAGGAATGAGTAGCTCAGGCTTTGGTAATAGCACTGCACCAGCTTTTGGACAGACTAGTGGACCGAACCAGAGTTCAGTCTTTGGCCAGACCACTTCATTTGGGCAGACGTCTGCCTTTGGGCAGACTCCAGGATTTGGCCAGCAGGCCCCAGGGTTTGGCCAACAGCCCCCTGGGTTTGCAAGCACCCAGATGGATTCTGGCCCTACCACTGCCTTAGGGCAACCTCAGCCACTGGGTTTTGGACAGTCTGTGTTTGGACAGCCGTCATCTACCAGTGTCACCACTAATGTATTTGGCACACCCAAATACAGTTTCAAGCCGGCCAATGAGGCAATGTTCAAACCCATCTTCAGTGCTAGCCCTGAGCCTGCTAACCCTCAACCTACTGCAATGTCCAGCTCACCTTTTGGCAGCAGTGGGTCCCAGACAAGCTCCAGCACCATGGGCAGCAGCAGCAGCACCACCACCACCACTGGCTTCTCTCTGTCCACTGGGGCTCAGTCTGGCCAGCTGGGCTTCAGCTTCTCACAGCCGGCTGCAGCTCCCTCTGTCTCTGCTCAGGACAATCCACTAACAACCGGCAATAGGAGCACTTCTTCCAACACGCTGCAGTTCACCTTTTCTCAGCCAGCTGCTCCCTCCAGCTCCAGCCCTAAGGCACCAACCACCCAGCCCACCACCCCATCGACTTTTAGCTTTTCAGCCAAAGCCCTCCAACCCCAGGCAAAACCACTTTTTGGAGGAACCAGTTTTGGTCAGCCCTCAGTTGTAGTTGATATCAAAGCTAAAGCAGAGACTAGTACAGAGGAGAAAGGGAGCAACCTTGAGAGCCTAGGGGAAGCAAATATATTTTCGCGACTTGGCAAAGGCACCAAGCGCAAGGACGATCCAACAGTCGCCAGCACTGGCCCAGAGAAGCATGCCGTAGGAGAGGAGGAGGAGGATGTTCCAGCAGAAGCAGATTCACCAAGACACCCTTCAAAGAGGCCCCTAATGAGGTCCCGTGGCCCACCAGTAGGCTTATTCGGTAGGGCATTAAGTGGTATTCGTAGAGATGTCTCTAACCCAGTGAGGCGAGAGGCCGCAAAGGAGACTCAGCAACAAGCGCCAAAGTGGGAGGAGACAGAGAGGGAAGGCATCCAAGCCCAGGGTGACGACCTACCTACAACTACACCAGCCACAGTGCAAGTTCTGACCAGGGATGTGCTAGAAAAAGCTGAAGAGTCAGGTGAGATGTACAAATCATACATGCTGTGTATTACCTGCATTTTGTATCAAGTTGTGTTTACGCATTTCTAAAATCTGCACTAAAAAACACTCTTAAATGACTCTTGCATGTCTGAATAAATTGTCAAATGTACTTTTTTATTGACCAGGTTTTTATTTTAAATACTGGTGAGTTTTATCACCAAACAAATGTTCTCGTGTTGAAAGACTCCACACTGTAAAAGTAGTTGCAAGTCCTCCACATTAGTAAAGAAATCTTAGGATTTATAAATAGTAGGAGTAGATACATATTAGTGATATTTTTGAATTAAAGAAAAACTTAAAACTTGGGGGTGGGCAACATGAAATATGCATGGGTCCATTTTTTCCCCCTCAACCTCTGCTGTGAAATCACAAAACCCAGACAGAAATCTTCATCCTGCTGAAATTCAAGTACATGTCTTAAAAGAAATAAAAGAGTGGATTGCGTTGTTCGAATATACTCATCCTGTTGTCTACCTGTTACCCATCAACCCTCTCTAGACTCCGCAAAATCCCCCGACTCCAACCTCGGCATCACAACCCCTGCGAGATGTGGCGTACGCAGGGAGAGCTCGGAGAGCCTGAGCGGCATGTCTCCCACCGACTGCACCATCATCCGGTGCATGAATGTGCCTCCAGCCTACAACAGGAAGGACGTGATCGAGAAGCACTTTAGTCGTTTTGGCAAAGTCCGTAGAGTCTTCTGCCGGACCGGCAAGAACATGGTCATAGTACACTTTGATGATCATGTGAGTTAACTCTACGCTACTTACCCCATTAAAGCACGTTCACCTATACTGTAGCTATTTTGAGTTTTCTGGCTTTGATAACTGTTCTCCCACTCTGGTCCTCAACTATCTTAGTTTTTCAGCACACTTTTACCTGCTATTTCCCCATTTTACATGGCCAGAGTGGAGCACTGATTTTTACTGCTAGTTGTTGGACTTCTTTTTTTTTTTTCTTTTTTTTTTTTTTATTCCTTGCAGGTTTAGTCTTAGGCATCACTTCCCATTTCAACTGAGCTTGGTTTAACACTACGGATAACCCAAAAATGTAGCTAGCTAACCCACTAATCCTGCTCTGTGAGACAGGCCAAAGATGCTGATGTGTTTATTTGTTAATGAACTTTTTATTATTAAATTAGATAATTCATATATACCGTATTCTGCTGTATTTTATTTGTGTGTTCTTTTGCTTTCTGTCCCTTGACTCTCAGGCATCAGCGGCAAAGGCAAAGAAGAAAGGCAAACTCCTGCATAGACATGAACTCTCTCTCTTGTGGCAGAGAAAGAAGCAGAGTAAATGCAATATATTACTATGACATTTCAATTAATACAGAAATAAGTGCTAGCACCCAGCTGTATTGATATTACTGTCTAGAAGTACAAACAAAGTGACTATAAATCTGGACTTTGTTACGGATGTAAAGAGGCCTGAGCAGTTTATTTCATATTCCCTTTAATTCCTTGCAGTGAGTCACTACATTGCCTTTTTGTGCATTAGGTCCCGGGGACAAAGGGAGCAGACCTGCCGCAGCAAAGGAGGAGAGAGAAAGTCAGGAGGACACCGAGTCCAAGGCTGCTTCCTCGCCACTCAGAAAACCTGCACACAGAAGTTCTGCAGTCCCCAGCATGATGGCCTTCAGCCGCAGGTAACACTTGCACCTGTATATGAAAGGCAAGGCAAGTTTATTTGTGTTGCACAGTTCATACACAAGGCAACTCAAAGTGATTTACAGAAGCATAGAAACACATTGTAAACATAAGCAACAAAAGTACATTCAAGAGACATTTGCAAAAAGAGAAAAATAGTTAAAATTTGGAAACATAATAAAATAGATAGTAAAATCTATAAAAAATATGACATTAAAATCATTAAATTAAGCCAGTAGAAGAATTACAATAATGGATCGAATTTATGAGAAAGCTGCGGTAAACCGTAACGTTTTCAGCCCTGATTAAAATGAGCTAACAGTTTGAGCAGACCTCAGGTGTTCAGGTGTACACATGACTGTAGTGCTGTGACTGTCTTACACGCGTCTTTTCGTGTGCCAGTTCTCCGGCGAAGAAGTCGTCATCAGCCAAGTCTCTGCAGTTTGACGCTGAAGCCCAGAGAGAGAGCAGCACAGAGGCCCAGAGCTCTGAGTGCCCAGTCCCCTCCTCCCTCCTCCACCTCGTTGGCCAGGTGGCTGAGACCGCCGAGGACAAGTTCCGCCTCCTGGAGCAGAGAGACAAGATCCTGCGTCAAGGTGAAGCCACCTCTCTCACCAGTCTACCGCAGCCAATTAACGTGGCTTAAAAACATGAGAAGACATTCTCACTGTGTGCACGATATGTCCGCACAGGTCGGCCCAAGAGGACGGACCTGAACCTGTCGAAGGTGTTTGTGGGGACGTGTCCTGACATGTGTCCGGAGAAGGAGCGGTACATGAGGGAAACCCGGAAACAGCTGAGCGTATTCGAGATCCTCCCGGATACGGAGATGGTAACATCCTTAATGCTTATGTTCCGTATTCAGACTGAAGAATATAGCTGAGGCAGCACTGTGAGATGTTACATAATATGTGGTATTCTTTTTCGCCTTAGACACAAACTTTCTCTCTTGTGGCAGAGAAAGAAGCAGAGTAAATGCAATATATACTTGCTATACTCCCATTCCACGTAGGAATGCAAAGTAAAGAAGGATAAACATAAATGTTCTTTTTTTATTATTATCTAGTTCCATTTATTGGTTATTTTGGTCCATCTGCATATTAATACATTGATGGAATAAATATATGTTGTAGCTTAAAGGTGCTCTAAGCGATGTTGGGTGATGTCACTTCTCATTGACGTTCGAAGTATTGTCAAACAAAACGGAGGCTAGCTCGCCCCTCCCTCCTTCTCATCCCGTCCCCTCCCCCTCCCTTCCGCGCACTAACGGAACTTTGAAGACAGCGGGGACAAAAAAATGAAACCTCCTTTCCCTCTGACTAGGTGGACCACTCTGCAGCCATCAAGGAGTACAGCCGCTCATCAGCCGACCAGGAAGAGCCCCTGCCCCACGAGTTGCGCCCCCTGCCTGTGCTCAGCATGACCATGGACTATCTGGTGACTCAGATCATGGACCAGGGCCATGACAACTACCGGGACTGGTATGACTTTGTCTGGAACAGGACCCGCGGCATCCGCAAGGTAAAGGGTCTGCTTCAAATGTCAGCTGTATTCACGCGAAAACCTGGTGTTAAAAAACAACAAGTACTTTGTCAGCCCGCAGACAAATACATGCATGTGGATAATAAAACAAAACAGAGCCCAGCTGCCCTTAATACCCAGTTTAAAGGGGCCCTATGCAGTTTTGGCCATTTCTTCGCTGTTTTCTGGCTTTTTGCTGGCAGCTTTCTCTATAGACCTCCCCCTACAGCTTCAGAATAGATATTTGGCAGCTCCTATGTTTACTTGTGTCTGATTCCTCTCTCGGTCAGTCTGCAGTTTCCTCTTTCTCTGTTCCTCCGACGATGCTTTCCTAGCTTTCTGTTTCTTTTTTGCCGGCTCAGCCATGACGATAGTGTGAAAAACTCCATCGCTACCTTGTTAGCCGGTTCCTGGATGGGGGCGTGTATGTGTGCAGTGCCTAAAGCAATTTATTACATCGTGAGACCTAATATCACGGCATTCTTCCTGGAGCTGAGGCCGCGGCTCGCCGACCAGTGGTTTTTCCGCTCACAGGCGCTAGGGGGGAGCGAGACGACCACCATTCAACTCAAAAAAAGTCATATAACCATTCCACTGACTCCAAAGCTGTTCAGTTAAGGTTAATTAAGCTAACTGAACTAAAACTGCATAGTTCCCTTTAATAAAAGTGATTTGGTCACAATAGGTGTTCACCATAACAAGTGAAACCATCCTAGAGTTGTAACAATTCCAAATTGTGCTGTACAATTAATTGTCTCAGAAATAATTGCGGTTAACAATATAATTGTCTCTTTCTTTCTTTTTATGTATTACTTTTGAAAACAAATTCAGGTTTTGCATGAATTCCAGCGTACATATTTTGGTTATATATCACTGTCATGTGACCCAAATAATATAATGACACGAGTACACAGCCTATGAAGTAAACAACGGCTCTTTATTATCATAAAACATATTTTTCTAACTGTATCCCCCCCCTCGTCATTTCTGTTGCCATGAACGTGTATAGGGTCAAGTGCCGACAACTAACATTTGATATGATGATAAAAACTTATAGTCTGACCAATAATCGCTTAAATATTTACAATTTGGCATTTCTAAACAAAATCACCAATTACACTCATACGCCTTAAGACCTTAGCTGATGTTAGCAATTAATTGCGGTTAAACAAAGAAACTGGGATTATGTAAAAAATTGACAATCAAACAAACATGTAGTAATTGTTACAGGCCTAAACAATCTTTTACATTTACTCCCCACAGGACATTATCCAGCAGCACCTATGCTGCCCACACACGGTGTCGCTGATTGAGAAGTGCACACGCTTCCACGTACACTGCGCTCACCACCTCTGCGAGGAGCACATGTCGGCTTTTGACGCCAAGATCAACAACGAGAACATGACAAAGTGCCTGCAGAGTCTCAAAGAAATGTACCAGGACCTGGCCACGCGTCAGGTCTTCTGCCCCCTGGAGGCCGAGTTCCGCCAGTACAGCGTGCTGCTGAAGCTCAACGACGGCGACATCCTGCGGTCAGTCCATTGAAACACACGTACACAAATTAGGGGTGGGAATCCCCAGAGGCCATTACATTATCACCATACTTATGTCACAATACGATATGATTGCGATTTTAAACACATTGTGATATTCTGCAATATATATTGCAATTTATTATATTATTATATATTAATAAGCAATTGATTTTATTATTTTAGTACCAAAAAGAAAAATCCTTATGTGCAATTTAAATAATAAAAGATACTTGGCGTCCTTGTATCGATACAGTATTGACAGAGAAAATATCGCGATACTATGCTGTATCGACTTTTTCCCCCCACCCAAATGATGAAATATGTTGTTTGAAATGTCATTGAATGATGTGCAAAGCACCTGTTTTTGTTTCTGTCTTTGTCAAGAAATTAGCACATTGATATGACTTTATACATCTTCAGCTGTGACTTCACATCATTTTTAAGGATTTGTTTGTATGGATTCACTTCATTTTGTGCCTCGCTCTGTGCTGTAAAGAAGTACTTCCTCACACTCCATGTCCACACAGTGAAGTGCAGCAATTCCGCGACGAGGTGCGCAATTCCCCTGAGGTGAAGTTTGCCGTGCACGCGTTCACTGCAGTCAACAGCAACAACTTTGTGCGCTTCTTCAAGCTGGTGAAAGGAGCCTCCTACCTCGCCAGTTGCCTCCTACACAGATACTTCAATCAGGTCAGAAACGGTTTCCTTTTATTAATGAATCAGGCTTAGAAAACTGTGAACTTGTCTGAACCTTCCCAATAAGGCATGAGGAGAATCCAGGCAATAGCCAGTGTCCCGTTCCTATTTTCACATAACAAGACTATACCCGTTGTAGAGAAGGAGATACAAATAAATGAGTTAAGAGAAGGGGGACTGCTCTATTATATACAGTAAACTGCCATTTAATGCCTATTGCGTAATGCAGCATGGTGGCCCAAAGGTTAGCACTGTGGCCTCACAGCAAGAAGGTTCTGGGTTTGAATCCAGGTCGTTCCGGGCCTTTCTGTGTGGAGTTTGTATGTTCTCCCCATGTTTACGTGGTTCTCCAGTCAGTGTCCTTCATCAAGGCACTGGCTCAGATCTGGAGTTGGTCCCCGGGCGCTGTAAATGGCTGCCCACTGCTCCCCTTGAGAGATGTGCAGACAATGAATTTCGCTACATGTATGTGACAATAAAGTACTTTTACCTTTGCCTTAATTTTTATGTTCTTTCAAATTTGTGTGTGTGCGTGCATACAGGTCAGAGCTAAGGCCTTGAAGACCTTGAACTTGGCCCACACGGTGGGTCCACGGTCGACTGCGTTTCCAGTTGAGGACATAGTTCGGATGTTAATGTTCCGCAACGCTGATGAGGGAATTGACTTCATCCAGCAGTACGGCCTGACTGTCAACGATGGGTGAGTGTCTACTAGAAGTTAGAGAGGCTAAATCTGATAATAAAGCTTTGGAAAAAAAAAAAAAAAAGATTGCAGCCATAGAATTATATACCTATCCCAGAGAATGCTATACATCAGAGTTAAGTAGTTATGAGCAGAAATGTAAATGTGTCCATAGAGGGCCACATGACGGTGCTAGGGGCACTCTGTGCACGTTTCAATGATATATGTTTTTAGATACCCTGCTAACAAACAAATATTATAGCTCTAAAAATGTGCATTCATATATTTGATTAATATTGTTCACAGTGTGGTAGAGTTGAGTCGGGTAGCCTATCAGGAGCCAGAGCTGCCTCTGTCCCAGAAGAAGTCTGACGTCATCCTCGCAAAGAAAACGGTGTTGATTGGACAGGTGGTGCACGGAGGCCCCCTCCCCAGCCCTCTGCACCACACCCCCGTCTGCTGCTTCGACTCCCAGAACAGGTTCCGTGGAGAAGGCCCCCTGGCTGAGCCCGCTCCCAGCCAATTTAAAGGTATTCGCTCTTTTCCCCCTGATCTTATCCCTGGCAAATAGCTTTTAGTTCTCGATTAACAGTTCTCTCATTGGCTAAGGTAGCAATTTAAACTACCCTGAACAGCACTGTTTATATGCAGAGCTGGCAAATATGTTTTTTGTTATTTTCAGATCTTGAAGTTTCCCACACTACAATACATATCTGGTCCATGTAATGCTACATTTTACAGCTACTGGAATTTATTTTTGCGAGGAATAAAGCACTTCTGTAGCGACAGGGCCTGAATCATTTGAAAAGCATTCATCTTCAAATAAATTTAAAATAAGTAGGTGATCTTATCACATCTACTAGTACGCATAAGAATGTAAAGACTCGGTCTCATTGACAGCTGACATGTTTCTTAATTGTCTCAGGAATCGCTGCGAAGGTGGAGGTGAAGGCACCACCCAGCGTTGAGTTGCTGTCGCAGGGCGTTCCGGACATGCCCGCTGCGTTCAGGCTGCTTCCAGACGAGACGGGAGAGCCCAGTGAACCGTGTCCCAGCACGGCCCACCCAGCAGACGCCCAGCAGCTGTTCCAGCCCATATCTCAGCCTCAGCCTGTCAAACCGCTATCACCTCCACCCAAACCTCGGCCGGCGTACAGCAATGAGGTGGGCAAGATCTCTCGCCTCTTTATCTCCGACCAGGCTAGATGGGTCCCACTTGAAGCACTAATTTATCCTCACCACATTGTAGTTGTGATTTAAGCATTTTTCCAGTGCGTGGTTTTTTTTCGCAGCCACAGCCATGCAGTAACAGTACCTTTGCTCTGATCCTTGTAGTCCTTACTGATGGTGCCTTGTACATTTGGTTGTGTAGAAACATTTACTAGGTACATGAGGTACTTCAACTTGAGTATTTAATTTTTATGCTACTTTGTACTTCTACTCCTGTGCATTTCAGAGGAAAGTATGGCATTTTACTCCAGTACATTTTTCTGACAGCCGTAGTTACTTTGCAGAGCAGCGACAACACTAAAGTGCTTCTTACACAAATTAATCTGTATTAATAATCCAACAGTTTAACATAATATTACATAATATAAAAAAGCAGCCTTTCTAAAGAAATTTGCTGACTGGAATGCAGGGCTTTTACTAGTAATGGATTGGTTTTTACAGTGAGGTATTGTTACTTTTACTGAAGTACAAGATCCGAGTACTTCATCACCACTGTGTAGGGAGTTGTCTTTATTCTAAGCTGTTTTAAAGATAGTATTGGCTCTTAAAACATTAAAATCTGTTGCTTTCTTGAAAATTGGCGATCACAATATAATTAGAGTGGAAACAAATCTATTAGTATAGAATAGTATAATATACAGAATTATTTAGTCATATTGTATTACAAAAATGCCAAACATTCCCTGGTTCCAGCTTCTCAAATGTGAGGATTTGCTGCTCTTTTTTGTTTTATGTGATTGTAAAATAAATATTTGGGGGTTTTGAACAGTTGTATGGACAAAACCAGCAATCTGAAAACGGCACCTTGGACTGTAGTAGGAGTTGGCCATTTATAACAATTCTTTGACATTTCATAGACCAAAAAAGAATGCAATTAGTTGCAAAAGAAACAAACCAACAAAGAAAAAGGGCTGGGCCTGTATTAATTACAGCTCATTAAAGAAACCCTGAACTAGCTGTCCTTTTAGTTTTTCGTGTGTGCGTGACCGTAGCTGTGCTGTTTCTCTCCCCTCCTGCAGGACATCATGGCTGAACTGGACTGTGTGATTGAAGAGGTGTTGGAAGTAGCAGTGAGGCAGGTAGCAGACGCTGGCGCCAGCTATGCCACCGCAGCTCTTGCGTAAGTCCAAGTGATTTATCCATCCAGCTTTTCTTGTGCATGCTACATTCAAATCATGTGTTGCAGTTATCAATTCATTTCCTGTATGTTTTTTATTAAGATGACTAACTTGCTGTTCTATTGCCTTTGCTTCTGCAGGGAGAGCAGTGTGCAGGCAGAGTCTCTGGTGAGTGAGGTGCTGGGACAGATGCTGCAGGAGATGTCCTCCACCGAGATCAAGCTGGAGCAGGAGCGCATCGCTGAAGAGAAACGCAAGCTTGAAGAAGCCAGGTTGGTCTACTGATAACGTCACACTGTGTTTTATCACTAGACTTAAGGGTTAAGAAAGGGGACAGCATCCTCAACCTTGACCCAAAACACGGGACACAAAATAGTCTTTGTTAGCTGTTAGTATAATTTTATGCAGAGGTTAAAAAAAGTTGTATCCATTCCATTTATTCAAGCAGACATACAAACTGTTAAAACATTCTATGCAGATTGTGACATCCAGTGTCGGCCTTCACAATATTTTTATTTTACACAAAAAAAAAACAGTTCCCCCATGTGATCATCCCCATTTCCTTTTCCATGTCTGTCGGTGGCAGGAGGAGGCAGGAGCACGAGGCCTTCCTGGTTCAGTACAGCTTCTCTCTCTGCACAGAGCTCATGTACGAAGTTTTAAGCGAGACCATCAAGGAGACGGCAACCTCTGAGATCCAGTAAGGCTTTAAAACGCAACCATTTTCCAAAGTGGTTACATAATTAACAAAACAATTTAAAATGAGAATTAAGGTGATAGAATTAAAGAAAGGAGTGTCATGAAGTTTAATGTCTACGAGTGGCACACTTACTTTCGCAAATGAGTTTCACTGAATTTACTCTTTTCCCTTTTTCAGACAGGCAGAGAATGAGAAAGCAAACCGTGTAGCTAAATGCACAGAGCAGGTCTGTACCAGTCTAGTTGAGGAGACTTTGAATGCAGATATTGCTCTGTTGGTTGAAGAAATTCTTGAAGCTGAGCTGCAACGCATCCACAAATACATCAAAAGGTAAGAAACGATTTGAAAAAGACTTCAAAGACTTCTGCCTGGCTGAAATCAATCTGACGCACTGTCAGCATACCATTCAAACTCTGGCTGAATGTAGCTTTTAAACACCCTTTTACAATTTATTATCCGTTTCTTCTTTTTCTCCTCTCATGTGTTCAACCAGGTGGCGTGATGTGGTGGCAGTGCGTCGGCAGCTGAAGAGACAGATGAGAGGTTTCCCTGCAGCTCCCTGCTGCGTGGACCCTCGATTTAAACTGAAGGCACTGGCTCCCAGCGCACCTGCACAGCCCTGCATAGCAGATCTGGCCCGGGGTCTGGTCAACCTGGGAAACGCCGGCACACTGGCCCTCTCCAGCACCAGGTATGTTCATTGTTCATTTTCCAAGCGTGTTTTTGGAAAGCATCACCAATCCATTTTAACCGAATATGTTCTGGTCCAGCTCAGCTAAAAACACAACACAGAATCTGTCGGCACGTTAGCTTTGGCGTTCACTACCGAGCCTGTTTGTAACCGTTAGGCTACCGACAACTTCATCTTCACTTCACCTATTCAACTAACCCAAGCAGTTTCGATAACACACTCAACGTTCCTGCTGTTACAGACGTGAACTAACCACAGACCGTTGCCTCATTCATGGACTCACGGCGGTGCGTTGCTGCAGAATGAATATAGGAAAAACACTGGATTTTTGGCATAAAAAAAGTTTACACTGATTATTTTATAATTTACAATACATTATGTATGGTGTTTGTAGGGCTGGGCAATATATCGATATATGAGGCTAGATATCGTCTTACATTTTGGATATCATAATATCGTAATATGACTTCTCCTGGTTTTAAAGGCTACATTACAGTAAGGTGATGTACTTTTCTGGACTAACCAGACTGTTCTAGGCGTTTTATTATTGGCCTTTAAACATTTAAACAATATATCCACATTACTGATGATTATTCATCTAAAATCTCTAATTGAAAATATTTAGTAAAAGCACCAATTGTCAACCCTACAATATCGTCGCAATATCAACATTGAGATATTTGGTCAAGAATATCGTGATGTTTGATTTTCTCCATATCGCACAGCCCTAAGTGTTTGGATAGATTTTTTGCAGCATGGCTGAATCACTTTGTTATTAGTCTACTATCTTTGTCAACCTTGAAATAAATGTCACTTTGCTGCCCTATTGAGTATGAAACATGTTTTGTATTTTGTTCAGGTTGTTGAGAATGAGACAAGAAGCGATCCACCAGATGAGAGTTCACTACTACTATCAGCAGCTGCTGGAGTAAGTCCCGAGTCCCGTTTATTCAGTCAGTGGTGCATGTCACAAAGCAGCATCTTGACCTTTTTGGTGTTTCTCTCAGTGAGACAGTGTGGGCGCCACTCGACCTGCCAGCACTTGTGACAGAAAATATCCCCAACCCACCGGACCGAATCTTCTGGAAAGCTGTTCTCCTCCTACCAAGTGACCACGAGAGTGAAGCCAGCCTGGCAGACAGGTAAGCAGCTGCACTTCAATAAGACAAAAGGTCACCTGTTAAATTTCTTCTTATTCAAGGCACCCGGCATTGGTAGGGCTGTCCTGAAAACCATGGGAGTGTGTGTCACTTATATGGCTTATTTGTGTGACGTCATGCGTTGTTCTTTAACAATGTAGCACAAGTAGACTTTTCCCATCAGATCATTTATAGATCTTGATATTTGCGATCCCACTTGAAGGCAGCTTCATTTCACTTAGTTTTTTTAGTTTTTTTACCTTCATAGTGTTTTCAAACTTACTTGTGGCTGCGATGGAGGCAGTGATGTTTCCTGTTTACTGTACGGGACTCTCACACCGCCTCAAAGCAAACTGACTCTTCTGGTCACCGGTTACACGTTTGGACACTGCAGCGTGGTTGCAGTTCTCCAAAAGTTGAATCTGTCTCAACTATTAACTTTATTAACAGTACTGGAAAAAAAAAGAAGAAAAGAAAATTCAAATCCCAATATTGAAAATCGAATACCTACCCAACGAACGAATATCCGAATATTCGGATCCAGCCCTAGTGTTCACTGAGCCGTTCATTGAGTGTGTCCTCTCCTGTCTGTTTTCCTCAGGATCCTGTCAGACTGGCTGGAGGTGAAGCTTGGTGGCGGTAAGGACTCTGAGGTGAGGGAGGAGCAGCTAGATGGCACGCTGCAGACCCTCCATGTCACCAACACACTGCAGGATAATGGACAACGCACTCACAAAGTCCACATCAGCATCAAGGTAAGATCAGACTGCAGCTTATACAGATCACTGCAGTCTAATGCTGAGAAAAGAGATCAACAAGTGTGTACGTTTTTGAGGGCATGTGTAGTCAACATGGCTCTTTTAATCTGGGGTTATAAAATACAGTGTAGATACTGTAAGTGCTCATTCAAAGAACCCCTATTATACTCCTTTTCAGCATCATAGTTGTACTCTTGGGCTCTACTATCAGAATCAGAAAAGGTTTTATTGCCACACTAAGTACACTTATGTGGAATTTGCCTTGGTGAATGGTGCATACATAAACAAATATATTAAAAAATAATATAAAATAAACAAATACAGAAAAACAAATATGTACATACAGACATTTAAGTATTGTTTATTTGTCACGCCCCCGGTGTATAAAGGCCTTGAGGCTGAGCTAAAAGGCTTGTGTGTAATGAAGAGCAATAATTAGAATATGAGTATAAATAAGAATAAATAAAAAGAAGTAGGAAGGGAAGTGACACACTGTATTCACTATGCTTTGTTCACCTTGGACTGTGCTTTATGTCACGTACTGTGAAAATTAAAAATTTAAATAAAAAGAGTTGGAAAACAAGAAGTAGGTAAGGATAAAAAATACCACAGACTCAATATTAACTTTACAAAACATTATATATGCTTAACTATATATCAAGACTTATTAATAACCCACTTTGTTATCAACACATTAGTTTGTACTCTGTTTGTACTGTGCCCTAGTGTAACGTGTGTTTTCTGATCAGTCCTCTCGGTGGTGTCTCCTCAGGCGTCCCGAGGCCCTCTGACCGAAGACGGCCTGTCCAAAACCGAGAGGAGCGGTGAGCTCCAGGGGACGGGAGCCCTTATGATGTTGCTCCCCGCGATGCCCGTCATCATCGAGCCCGGGCACGACGAGCAGGATATACAACTGCTGTCCGCCCTGCTTCAGCTCAAACAGCTACAGCAAGCCAGCACCTGGCACCGCCCGCTGCCTCTGGCCATTCTGGTGCCAGGGCCCAAGTGTGGCACTGGGGATACACAGAAACTCCAAGAAGGTCATTAATAACAGTAATAAAGACATAATTACAAGATTAAAGTAATGGTCACTAGTATAAACACAATCTGGGATATTTAAATGAAGATAAAATGTAGGGGATTGCATTATATGCAATACTTTTATGAAGTTACATTGTAGGGATGTAACGATTACCGGTGTAACGGTAAACCACGATAAAAATGTTGACGATAACCATTACCGTTTTCATTTAAAATATCATAATCACGGTGGATTACCACAGCGTGGAAACCGTGTGTTTAATCCTTCCCAGCTTCATCCAAGGCTCCTGAAGTTGCCACGCAGGCGCACTGCGTAGCCTCCAACGTAGAGCTGAAGATCTTTGCCCGAACCCGACGGGACCCGACGGGTTCGGTCGGGTTCGGTCTTAATTTCTATCACGTTACACGGGCTCAGGCCGGGCTCGGGCTTGCGCTCCTGGTTGTGCAGTAAACGAGCGGTCAGGTGAAGCGTTTCGATTGGCGTGTAAATGGATGCTGAGGAGGTGAAACAGAGGCTGGCTTCTGGAGGACTTATTTTATTTCTTTGTTCCAACTTCCAACTGGCCGATAGCCTCCGTTAGTCATGAATAAATTATGTTAAAAAATGTATAAATTACTCATTCTTGACGGAAAACAGCTGTGTGCGTGCGGCGCAGTCTCTTTTTTCTTTCTCTCCCTTTTCCGCCGAGTGGTGCGTGTGCCCGCTTGCGGTGTGAAGAGCTATTTTCCGACATGCACTCTAATCACTGCTGATAGACGGCCTTTTGTACAGTCGGGCTGTAAACGGGTTCGGGCTTTTAAAAATCTGTCAATCAAAATGTACTGGTCGGGCTCGGGCCGAATTCTGTCGGGCTCGGGCCTTGTCGGGCCGAACTTTTAAGGCCCGATTATAGCTCTACTCCAACGTGCGTTTCTTGAAGTTGGAATCATGGTGGAAGGAGGAGATGACAGCGCTCAGGACATTTATCAGCCCTCTAAGAGGACTAAGTCTGAAGCATGGACATATTTTGGTTATTATAAGAATGCCAAAGGACAGTTGATTGAAGATAGTTATCCTGTCTGCAGAACGTGCGGGAAAAAAGTTGCTGCTAAAGGCAGCAATATGTCAAATCTCCTGAACCCTTGTTCCTTTTGATGTTAAAAGTTGCACTTTTGATAAGGTTTTGCTTATATTTTTGTAATATAATAAACACTGTTACACTTTTTTGAAACTATTTCAGCTTGTGCAGGCCTATCAGGACTTTCTGAACATATTGAACACACTTACCGCGATTATACCGAAAACGTGATAATTTTGGTCACTATAACCGTGAGGTTAAATTTTCATACCGTTGCATCCCTATTACATTGTACGTCGGGCAGTAGTTATGGAACAGTAGCTGAATTAATCTGGACAAAATGTGTAAACCCTGAACTTTTCCTCTCAGCCCTGATGCTGCACACACTGGTCCAGGAAGGCCTGATATCGGAGTTCACATTCCTCTTCATACCAGAGACCACAAGTGACATACAGGGATCCCAACAGGTATTACACATACACATGCATAGAAACTAACAAGCCTGATCTTTTATGTTTAATGGCTTTCACTTTCACAAGTCCAAATAAATGCTAATGTTACTCTTTAACTGCTGGATGTGTAAATAGGTTTGCTAACGAGTTTGCCATATTAACTTAAAAAGTGGTGATAGGTCCAAAAAAATCAAGTTATAACTTCTGTGAAAAGCTGTTGGCAACAGCAGGCTTTTTAACCTAAAGTTAACTTTTTTAACTTTTTAAAATGACTCTTTGGTGCTCACTGCTCACATTTTATGGTGCCATAAAGTTGTCATTGTGAGGTGTCCTTAGCCAAAAAAGTTTTGTTATCACTGATGTAGATTGATAGTTTTTAAACGTTTCTTCAAAGTCTTCTCCACCTTCTCTCCCGCCGTCCTGTTGTGTGTCTCTAGCTGTGCCAGGCTACACGTTGGCTGCTGGCCCGTGCTCCCCCACCCTTCCCACTCTCCTGTCAGACCCTGGTGCAGCTTGTAGAGGCCAGTTTGAGCCATGAGTTCAGTCCCAGAGTGTACGCCCATCGGCAGGAGCGGGCCGCGGCATGTCTTTCTCCCGAGGACCCTGGGCCCGTCATCAAGCTGTACAACGCTGTCCTGGCTCACATTGCTGACAAAGTGTCATCCCAGGATCTTAGTGGACTGTCGTGGCCGCCAGGCGAGTTCTGCCTGCCGGATACTCGTGACTTTGTCCCTCATTTGGGCTGGAACTGTCCCCAACACCTGGCCTGGTTACGCCAAGCCATCCTCAGCCTGCAGCTGCCACAGTGGGAGCAGCTCTCTGCTACAGGTCAGTGACTAACATGCCAATTTTGTGTGAAAGAAGGTTATTTATTACTGCAGAGTTTTTATTAATGGTTCCATCACTGTACAAAATCCTCTCAAGTACAAAGGAAACAGAAAGATGTGACCAATAATCCATGTGTTATACTTCCTTCTCTTTCCTCACTTTCCTTATTATGCCTCCCTCTCTCTTTCTCTCTCTAGACTCGTGGTCGGAGCTCTGCTCCTCTATCTTTCGCTACGCTGCTCAGATCCCCGTCTCCCGCCGCAGTCAGCCTCTCCTAATGTCACGGCTGGAAAACCTTCTGGAAAGGGTCAGGCTAAAGGGCCGGCGTACCCGAAACCCCAGATCCAAGGTAACCATGACTCACTGGGACGACGGAGACGAAATGGTGGGTCCAGCCTTCAGTCAGATTCCTTGGGACGACGTGTTGGTGATATGCATAGACCACAAGCTGAAAGACTGGCTGATCCCAGGACCACCTGTCTGTGAAGGTGAGGACATTCTTAGGCTATTCATTTTACTGTGATCTAGAATTAGAACCAATGCACATGTCCTATAGCCGTGTTTTTACCCAAAGGTCCATGGACTTTTTAGTTCTTGGAACTACTTCAGTGACTTTTCCGTAAAATCGATGATTTTCGTATCGTATGAATTGCATTACAGTATGTCATTATTTGTTTGTTTTGTTTGTTAAGATGCCGTTACCGATGATGGGGAGATCCTGGTCTACCTTCCCACAGAGTCATTAAAGGGTTTCCAGCCTCCGGAGGAATGGACCCAGACCATCAGACGAACCCACAGAGAGAAGCAGCACGAGAGGGAAGGGTAAGAATCGACGTTAACCTTAGAACTGCTGGATGCATGTCGTCCCCTCGAGGCAGTTCAGTGTATTGAAATCCTTTTTAAACCCAAAAGGGTTCAAGTTACTGATGCAACATGTATCATTTGAGGTTATCATAATGAGATTGAGTTGGCAGGTAACTGACCTCTGTAATTCCATTACATGTTACAAATGAATTCAAATTAAATATTGCTGTGACGATGGTTTAGCTTCCCGGGTCCTACTACTACTTCCTGTGGTTCCTGTAGTGGTCACTGCTGGTTAGGCAATTTATGACACAGAGTCGATGGTATAAAGGGCAATATACACCCATGTCTGCACATCCAGTATATGTGCAATGGGTGTCAAAATAAATCTATGCATTGTGGCTGGTGTGTCTCACCCAGAAGTCTCATGAAATGGTAGTTTTATTTATTTATTTCAAAAGTTGCATCTTGCATACCAACCTTGACTTAATTTCCCTGCCACTCAAGTTTTAAATAAGACATTACTGAAGGTGCTCATAGTTTTTAAAGAACATATCAGCAAGCACAAGTAACATTGTCACGTTCTTGCAGCTACACAATCACAGTTCTCCTTCTTTGCTCTCTGACTTTTTCCCTCCTTGACACTCTCTCCATCCTCTTCCATCCTCAGGGCGGGTGCGGCTGCTTGTGCCATGCCCAGCAGTCTGTCCCTCAGACAGAGGTTGTTCCACAGTGTGGCGGAGCCTCTCGAGGCCCCGACAGCCCCGCTGGACATCACGCACACTCCCACAGCACAAGAGCTACTGGCCCACACTGTCCTCCAGAGCTTGGAGAAGGAGAAGGCTGAAAGCAAACGGTACAGCTACAGCACTGCTCTTAAACCTTTTCGTTGCATTTAGAATTCCTGTTTATAGACTACGCTATTTTGAAAGAGATGTGTATGAATAAAAAATAAAAAACCTTATCAAAAATAGTTAAAAAGGCCTTTGGTTGTACTGTTTATTGATAAAGTATTTTTAAAAATACCTCAGATAAAGCTCACTGCCAATGTTTAGTTTATAGAGTAATTTTAAGCACATCTTCTTGTGACATTTGTAAGGTGGTGTTAATTAAATTTGACCAAATGAAAAAAGTTCTTGATACTCTATTGCAATTATTATTTGCCAAAAAGAATCTACAATATCTGTGCGTCATGTCTAACACACCCTTTCGTCTACAGGAGCATGGAGCAGCTTCAGCGTTGGCTGGATGGTGACCCCTTGGACCACTTGTCCACATCGCTTTTCATTCCATCGTCCACTCTGTTGTCCATGCCCAGCACAACCATAATGCATACACCCACAGCCCAGACTCGAGATGCCACTCTCACACAGGTATGACATGTCCCCTCCCCTCACTCACTTCTCTTAAGACAAGTTACTTCCAGCCATTCTTGGGGATAGAAATAATGTATGTGTCTTAGATAATGGCTGTAAATGATGAGAGATTCATCAGCAATGTTTTCTAAATGTTACAATCACGATTTGCAATAATCATGCATTTTCATTGTTTTGACTTTCCAGGAGCCAGAGCCCAATGATCTGTCGGACCAAGCAGACTGGCCAAAAACTCCTCCTGTGTCTATGGCGTTGCGATTGAAGGAACTCGAGCAACAGATCTTGGCAAGCCATGAGGACGAACTGGCCTGCAGACTGAGGCTGAGTAGTCTGCTGAGCATTGTTGATGATTGATGGACTATTGAAGGGAAATTAAAACAAAGGACTCTACGCCTATGCAAATATTTTAAAACTGAGAACTTCTGCCTGTAGCGAGAGACAACTTTGATTTTTTTTGTTTTGCTGAGCTCATGGCATTCTGTGGCACACTGAGTTCACTGTGTTGTGAATTTCTCATCTTTTCCTTTCATCTTTTGTCTGTTGAGGTCAGATTGCAAAATTGTGTGTGTGTGTGTCTGATCATTGTGTTGTTTTTTTGCGCAAACTCGATGATGTGCTTTTTCCTAAAGTGTGTTAAAATCTCTGGAAAAGCTGCTTTTCTTGTCTTTATTTAACACACATTGACTTACTTAGATTGCATCCAGCTACAATCCATTGAATGGCTTCTGTTGTTTAAACCAATTTTTGTATTGTTGAGTTATGAAATCGTCTAACAACTATATACTGAATAAAAGTGTTATTTTTTATGTAAACGTCCCATTTAGTCCAGTTGTCATTTATTAGTTTAACAGGCTGTGCTGGGGCACTGGGTCATCATAATCAATATGTGAGCACATGTGTAGTATTTGTCGTAGGAGCGCTCTGATTGGAGGACCTCGCAGCAGACCTGCCTATTTCTCCGCCCAACCGGTTTGTGATTGGACAGCTGAGTCTCTGCTCATGTCTCTCCATGTTGAGAACTCATCGGACGGCACCGCGATGTCCGCTGGGAAGTGTGAATTGCACTGAACGTTAACCTATACTTTCTCTAAAGCACTACAATTCCCATTAAAAGAGCAGAAGGGCCAGAGCTTTCAGAGCACCTGAAAAGAAATTCATATGTTCCAGCGGACGATTTAACTCAGTGTCTGTCACAAATATGACGGAGGGGACGTAAGTATTTATTTATTTTATTTAACGGATAATGTCGCCAAAACTAGTGGCTTTCAGCGTTTTTATCCGAAATGATGTGAAAGCGATAGGAGGTAATTACGTGGCTGTCAAAAGTTGGCTGACTAAATTGACAGTTCTGATAATTTGAGTCTTCTTGGGTGGGGAGTATGTATTCTAAATGGACTACTACAGTGTAACTGTGCTTTATAAAATAAGGTAGTTTGTTGGGTCATTGTGTCAAGTTAGCCGACTAACTATAAGTTTGACCGTTGAAGTGGAAACGCTAAGGGTACTCAGAGTGGACGACAAGTCGTATATGTCTTTTCTGTCAGTGCTATCATTCAATGCATATGCAAAAGTGGAAAATGGTACCTACATTTAGTGAGTGCTTCTAATTTATGCTACTTTAACCCCTTTCTTCACTCTATTTCAGAGGGATATATTTTTTATTAAAAACATGACAGCTGCAGTTGCTTTCAAAAAAGTAACTTTTTAAATTAAAATTCTACATAAAACCCATATGCTATGCATTTAATATAGATGATGCAATATGATCCATTGTTACAGGTGAAGCAGCCCAACGTATATCAAGTAGTAGCTCAACCAGCTAATGCATCAGTTATTATGATCAAATGTGCTATCAGGAGCCATTCTGCTAAATGAGTACTTTAACTTTACCATACATTTTGCTTTTACTGTAAATATTGTACTTTTTACATCATGGTATTGCTATTTTTACTTAAAAATTAAGATCCTGTTCCACCACTGTATACAGAGGCTTGCAAAATAACCCTTGAACTTTTCACCACAACCACAAACGTAAATGTATTTTATTGGGATTGTATGTGATAGACCAACACAAAGTGGCGCATAATTCAAGTGGAAGGAAAATGACACATGGTTTTAAAAAAACATTTTACAAATAAAAAACTGAAAAGTGTGGCGTGCAAAAGTATTCAGCCCCCTTTACTCTGATACCCTTAAATAAAATCCAGTACAACCAATTGCCTTCAGAAGTCACCTAATTAGTAAACAAAGTCCACCTGTGTGTAATCTAATCTCAGTATAATATATATATACTGTTCTGTGAAGGCCTCAGAGGTTTATTAGAGTTATTATTAGAGTGAACATTAGTGAACAAACAGCATCATGAAGCATTTTCCTTCCACTTCACAATCATGTGCTGCGTTGTGTTGGTCTATCACATAAAATCCCAACGAAATATACATTTACATTTGTGGTTTTAACGTGACAAAATGTGGAAAAGTTCAAGGGGTATGAATACTTTTGCAAGCTGTTTTGTAAGCTGTATGCTTACAATTAAGGCAATTATTGAACCAAGTTTAATAGCTTATTTTCCATTTGACAGAATCAAATTCCATAACTGTAGATATACCCCTATAACAGGTTTGACTATTGAAATGGTTTGTGGATGTCCCAATCAAATAATGCAAAACAAGATAACAAAAACACAAAATAATAATAAAAATGAATCAACACTTCAGACACAGCTAATACAGGTAGAACATACAAGGAACAATGTCAGTAGGTTTTAATTTATTGTATAGGTTTTCATGGTATTTCTGATCCCCTGTGAATGAACAGCCAAGTTCAAACTGATTTTGAAGGAGAGGAAAGTTACCTTTAAATATATATTTATATTCCCATATACACCTATAGACACTGTTTTGGATTGTGTATCAGGCATGAGTAGAGGGTTTTGAACACATAAAAATCACCTAACACCTGTATTCTCAACTGAATTATTGGTTTCACTGTTGTAAATAGTAAATATTTCTATTTGGTGAGACTCTATCACAGCTTGCATATGTACTACAAAATATATGTTAAGTTTAAGAATCCAGTAGTAAACTGGGTTCACATAAAAATACTTGCTGTTCTTGTAGGCAGCTGCGGAGGCGCGGGGGGCCTTACAAGACGGAGCCAGCCACAGACCTGAGCCGCTGGAGGCTGACTAATGTGGAGGGCAGGCAGACCTGGTGCTATGTGGAGGATCAGGACACCCCAGACAGAAAGCAGACAATGCTGGAAGCCCATTCTCTAGGCTTGGACACGGTAGGTTTAGAATCTTTTTTTATTTATTTATTCTTGTTTCAAATGACAAAACAAATGCTTGACTGTGTAATTCTCTCTGGACAGTTTGAACAACAGTATAAAACAGACAAAATAGCAGTATATAATGAGAATAAAGTATGTGAATAGTGAATGATATCAGATCTAGCCCCGTGGATGTCCTACATTATCAGGCTAGGAACTAATAGACTCCTTAGACTTACTTATTTTAATGTACGAAAATTAAAGAAAAATATGTTTTTAGCTGTTTCTGTTCGTGGTAACCAAAGTCCTGGCAGAGCCCTGAAATGTATGACATGTGTCTGGTGTTCATTTCTAATCACCCATTCTCTCCACAGAGTACGTTTGTGTCTGGCTCCCCAGCTGCCCACACAGCTGTAGATGCAGCTCTGAAGGGTATGCTCTTCTACAGCCACCTCCAGGCCGAGGACGGTCACTGGGCAGGGGACTACGGCGGACCTCTCTTCCTGCTCCCAGGTAAGCCAAATCCTCCTCCTCCATGTCCTTATATTTGACACCTGTAATGTGCAGCAGCTATGTTTTGTCCTTTGTGTAAAAGAAAAGTTTATTAAAGCCACTATGTGTAGAATTTGGCATTGTGATATTTTGTAAGACACCGTGGCAGACAGAAGTGCACACTGCTTTAATTACACCAGGGGACATGATTTCTAAAATGTACAGAGAACATTTTAACAAAATGACCTCTTTGTGGTATGTGATGAAAGATGATGGGGAAAAGAGGGAGTGCGGCACTAACCATTATTCAGCAGAAGATTTCATGACACCAGTGTTTGTGTGCATGGGCTTTTATGTCTGTCACTGTATGGGTGTCCATTTCTGTGCTTTAGGTCTCCTCATCACGTGCCATGTGGCTAAGATCCCTCTGGCTGAAGCCTGGAAGAAAGAGATGGTGAGGTATCTGCGCTCTGTGCAGCTGCCAGATGGAGGCTGGGGTCTGTAAGTCAACAGCACCATTTTTTTGTCTTATGATATGCTCACATGCCATATCACTAAAGTGCTTCTTCTGTAAGATGTGTAAGGTCACCGTAACAGCCAAGAGATGGTAGACGTATGCTTTACCCAGTATCGTTTATACCAAAGGTTAACTCAATAAAGTGAGAAAACGTCCATTCCAGAAATGATAGGGTCAGTGTTTATAGTGAGATGTAATGTTATGATGCAAGTAATTCCATATGACTGTTAAAGAATTGCTACAGGAAGACTGGTGTAGTACTTACTAAAAGTGTCCATTCATCCCCACCGTTACATAAGAATTACAGGACAAACGTCTAAAAACATACAGGCTCGGGCTGTCTGAAATATTGCTTATGGCAGCACGGTGGATGTGTTTGGTTTTTCTTCAGACATATTGAAGATAAGTCTACCGTCTTTGGCACAGCGCTGAGTTACATCTCATTAAGGATCCTGGGAGTAGAGCCCGATGATCCAGATATGGTTCGAGCCAGGAACAACCTGCACAGCAAAGGTGGGAAAGAAGAGGTTGAAATGTTCCCAAAAAATACAACAGAAGTTGTTGATTACTGATCACCTGTCTGTACTGATAACACACAGTTATAAAAACACACTGCCATCCCCAAAAATGTCCAGATGTGGGGAATATGTTACTGCTTTGTGATTAGTAAAGGCATATTATTTTAATGTGAGCTGTAGTCAATGCTGGGCTATAGTGTGAATGTAAATTATTTATGGTAGTAGCTTCAAACTGAAGCTGCCTGTTTTTTATTTTGTGTAGGTGGCGCTGTGGGGATTCCCTCATGGGGTAAATTCTGGTTGGCCATTTTAAATGTTTACAGTTGGGAGGGAATGAACACACTGCTACCAGAGATGTGGTAAGTTCTAACATCCCATATTATCAGCATCAGTCATGCTTTGAAGGTGCAATTGATGACATTAATAACATGGATAACATTCAGCCACTAGATGTCACACTCCCCCTTTCATTGCATTCACATCACAACAGGTGGTTACCTGGCAACTTCTAAGACCTACTAACACTTTTGGCTCACAAGCCTCGTCAGAAGCTGGAACCAAACTTCATCGAGATCTTACAGAGATTAACGAAACATTCATTTTGGACCCGCAATTTAAAAAAAAATGGTTATTTCACAATCATAATAACCACACCTTTCTAAAAGCTGATTTTCCAAAACAGTTTACTATTCACATAACAAAGGGCTGTAGCCAGTAAGTGATGTATATGTTTGCACACGTTTACAATTTGCAATCAATAGACGTTTTTAAATGAAAAACATGCGTCAAATATAAAATACTCATGAAAAGACACAATAACAAAAAGGTTGGTTGGATGTGCACACTATGATCCTTCTTAGCTTGTTCATGCTAAATGCCCAGTTTTTCTCTGTCTTCCTTTCAAGCTGCTGGTGGAAATGTAAATGCTATCATTGTCTTGTGCAACAGAGGATATTTCATAGCAAAGACCAGACAGTGTGTGTTCGATTAATACATTTAAAAAGAGAGAGAAAGAGAGAATTTTCTGAGTCCATGTCAAACATTTTTTTTTTCTGTATCAATTCCGGGATGACGGATGCATTTGATCTGTTCCAGGTTGTTCCCCACTTGGATGCCAGCACACCCCTCTACCCTGTGGTGTCACTGTCGCCAGGTCTACCTCCCCATGAGCTACTGTTACGCTGTCAGACTGTCTGCAGACGAAGACTCCCTGGTCCTCAGCCTCAGACAGGTGCTGGAACCATCTCATTCCACAAGGGGGGCGGGAAAACTCAGAATTTTAACACCGTTAGAAGAGAGGCTTTGTAGATGATATGTCCTAATAATATTACATAATTAAATATCAATATTAAAAGTCAGAGGTGCAACTTATTTTCATTATCAGTTAATATGTCATGTATTTCTTTGATCAGTTGATTAGCTGTTGATTCTTTGAAATGTCAGAGAAAAAGTAAAAATGCCCATCACAAGTTTATAGTCCAAAGTGAGCTTGCTTGTTTTGTCCAACAAGTAGCCCAATACCCAAAGATGCTTGACTGACAATTATATACCACAGAGAGGCAGCAAACTGTCATCCTTGAGAAGCTGGAAACAGAAAATGTTTGGCATTTTAGCACTATAGATGACTGAAATGTTTAAAACATTAGCAAAATTGTTGCCAATTTATTTCCTGTTGATTAAGTTATTCAATAATTTATTAACCAACTAATCGTTTCAGTGCAAATAACAGTGAATGTCAGCTTTTTGCTGTCGGATGCTTACAGTTACAGTGCAGGATTGATTATTGTCATAAGAGTTGAGTTAACATTTCAACTCTAAACATTTTTCTACTGGAAAAAAAACTTAGTTTGAAAGCAGCACATTTGGGTTTTTGAAAAGACATTATTGGCAAAAGTGGTAAAAAATGACAGTACTTTTGGAGAAAGTAGAAAACTATCAACATCACAGACTGATATTATACAGATGGATAACTAAAGAAAGGAAAAACAAACATAATGTGTCTTAGTAAGGTGCTGGGCCACCTCAAGCCTCCAGAACAGCTTTTATTCCTCATAGATTATTCAAGTCTGAGCTCTACTAGACATAGAGTTCCGGTTGCTCCAAAACCTCTCGTAGTTCTTCAACTTGGTTGAGATCTGGTGATTGTGAAGGTCAAGCATCTGCATTGGTTATATTCCCTTACTCATTTAGTTAGACCCCCCCTTACCTTTATATCAGTGTAGGAGTATGAAAGGGTAGAATCTTCCATTTCTGTGATCCACCTTTTAAACCACGCAGATGGAACAGCCCTATGCAGTTTATTTTTCTTTCTTTCTTTCTTTCTTTTATTTTTGGCAGTATTGAACTGAAATGATATATGAACCACTTCTTCTTTACATATAATATATAAACACACAGTATGTTTATACATATGCATAACCAATCCTGCTCTTTGTTTATTAGGAGCTTTATGTCCAGGACTATGCAACCATTAACTGGCCTGCTCAGAGGAACAATGTGGCAGCATGTGACATGTACACACCTCACAGCACACTGCTCACCGTCGCCTACAGTAAGCATGCACAGCACACTGGGCACCATGATAACAAACCACCTACAGAAGCATGTTGCTGCAAAACAGGCAGCACGCAATGATCGTTCACATGAAATTGATGAGGATGTAGTTAACACAGTTTGTGACTGTGATTTCCACACTTTCAAAGATAAAGGGGATGACACACAAATGGGTTGCACATTGCAGATTAGCAATGCACTCAATTGTGACAAACATATTAGGCGTATCCCTGGCAACAGGATGATTTTATCAATGATAAAGAAAAGTTGTTTTGCCTAAAAGTTTAACTCCCCTAACCTGGTGACTGTTCCTGTTGCCCTGCAGTGGTGTTGAATGTGTACGAAGCCCACCACAGCACCACGCTGAGAGGAAAGGCCGTCAAAGAACTGTATGAACACATCCAGGCTGACGACAGCTTCACTAAATGTATCAGCATTGGACCGGTAGTATATACACAGATAGAGAAAACACAGATATCAAAAAACAAAGGAAACTGATAAAAATAGAGTATTGGAAATATGTATGCTTGACACAAGATTAAAAAACTCACCCTATTTAAACTGACACTGTTAAAGAAATAGAGGGTGGGAACATGACGTATTGGACTTTCTCCTCAGATCTCCAAGACGATCAACATGCTGGTTCGCTGGTATGTGGATGGTCCCTCCTCTCCCGTCTTTCAGGAGCATGTGTCCAGGATCCCAGACTACCTCTGGTCAGTCAGCCGGTCTCTAACAACCTATTTTTGAAACAAAACAGACATCTGTTCTATCACTGACTATAACAAATTAGATGTTATATTCAATGTTCTTCGCTATATATAATGTGTAATGTTAAAAAAAAGTACATTCAGTTGTAATAGGTCCTTAACCAAAGATGTGCAAAAAAAATATATACAATTGATAAACTAACAATAAGTTCTCTGTGTTCCAGGTTGGGATTAGACGGCATGAAAATGCAGGTGAGAGTTTGTTGAGTGTGACAGTACACAGTTGTACAGATGATGTAGTAGTAGTAGTAGTAGTAGTAGTAGTAGTAGTTTTGTAGCTGTTAAATCATTATGGTGTCTCGCCCTTAAGGCTCACTTTTTTTTTCTCTCCTTTCCTTCTGGTGAGCCTCATCTAATCCAACATACTCAAAACCTACTCCCTCTCATATCTATATTTATAAGACAGTACCACGACTCACAACATTTCATACTATAATCACAAAAACACTCATCATACACACACGGACACGCCTATTCATGCACACACAAGCACCTCCCCCACCCCCATTGTGAACTGTCCCCTGTAGCATTTAGTCAAATACTGTCTTTATATGTTTTATGTTCTTTGTGTTCAAAAGCTCTGTTTATGTATGCCAAATAGTCTTTGTATACTGTATGTTACATGTCTCTTACACTCATTTGGGTTATGTAAGGTTTGTGGGTTTTTATAATAATTTGTATATCACCTATGGAAAAACTTAATAAAAGAAATAAAATAAAGGCTCACATTTAGGAGTGGTTAAGGAGCTCAGATATTCAGAAGGAGCTCTGAGTACAAATTTCTTTTGCAATGAAAGGAGTCAGTTATGTTGCAGATAAGCGGTGGAGAAATGGACACATGTTCTTAAAACTACCTTAAAACTAAATCAACTTTTCACCTTCCAATTACATTCTTTTAGCCAACTTGCTGGTTTCACACTTTGTCTTTTGTCCTGCAGTCAGAGTTTCAGCACTCTCAGTTAGTTCCATTTTAACTTAGTCGGAGTGTTTGACCACTTTGTCCTTTTTTGTTGTGCACAGGGGACCAATGGATCTCAACTCTGGGATACTTGTTTTGCTGTACAGGCTTTCCTTGAGGTAACGCAAAAAGAAAAAGAAAAAAAAAGGCTACTCAATGCAAGCGAGCAAGCAGGCATATATAATAAAGATCTAAGAGTAGAAGTATGCGTGTTGGCTTCAAATCTTGGTTAAATTGTATTATGTAGCGGTAGCTGATTATAATTAGTTGTTTGTTGGGGGCTTTCAGGCAGGAGCCCAAGATAATTCCAGACTAGCCGAGTGCCTCCGAGATGCCCATCAGTTTCTCACCATCACACAGGTACCACCAACATCTCAGTTACACACAGTTTTCATTACCCAGTAGGAATAAAATCTATATTTTGACATTCTACTGGTATAACGTGTTTGGCAGTGCTTCAGCTTCTGTTTTTTTTACTACCAAACGCATTCAGGTGTGCTAAAGATCAAACCTGTAATATGAACTGCTTTTAACAGTGATTTGTTTCTGCCTGATACTCTAACAGATACCTGAGAATCCTCCTAAGTATCAGAAGTACTACAGACAGATGAACAAGGTAAAACTAATATCACAAAAGAGCCACTTTTCAACACTTATTATAATAAAAAAAAAACTCAAATGCCTTTGAAAAGGAAGGCAAAAATAGCCTCTGAAAAAAACATTTCTTGGCCTGTTGACTTGTTTGTGTGTATGAATGCATTTTGTATCATTGCGTTCTTTTTTGTCAGGGAGGTTTCCCCTTCAGTACCCGCGACTGTGGTTGGATTGTGGCAGACTGCACGGCGGAGGGCCTGAAGTCAGTGATGCTGCTGCAGGAGCTGTGTCCCTCCATCGGCCAGCTGGTCCCCTCAGAGCGCCTGTATGATGCTGTCAATGTGGTGAGTCTGCACTCAATACATACCTGGAAGACTCCTCATACTACCATCAGTTAAAGTATTTTTTTGTTTTTGGTAAGCACATAAATATGCAACCATTGTCATGTTTCCCAAGTTCATCTTTTATGAAAAGCTCCAGAGGTTTTATTTTGATAACACTGGTTTAAAGGAATAGTGAAAAAAATGGACTGTAGTCTTTCAGTATTACAGCTCCTTCACTATGTGTCTGTTTTCTCCTTGTAGCTGCTGAGCATGAAGAACTCTGATGGAGGATTTGCCACATATGAAACTAAGAGAGGAGGGAGACTCCTGGAGCTACTCAACCCCTCTGAGGTGTTCGGTAGGTCTGTGGGGTGGGGGGGTGGGGGGGAGTCCATGGTCCTCAGTCCACGTAGAGTCTAAAGATACTATGTTACACAGGCTCTGTATTCTGCAGACCACTCTACCTCTGTCTCCTTTTAAAAACTCACTTGCCCCTCCCCTCCATGAAGTACAGCTGAGCTGACGGTGCGTACAAACTATATCCCATCATAGGGCCTACTGCACAACAAACTCCAAAAACCAGCTTTGAAAAAAGTAGGCCTATCTAAATATCTGTGTGAATGCGTGCATATAAACTAAAATGTTATTTACTGTATATAGTGCAACCAGTGTAAATTATATATTATTAGCAATACATGCATAATCAAAATGTCTGTTAAAACAAGGAGCGAGCTCCTTGTTTTAACAGACTTGTTAAACCGATCCTTGTTTGTTCCTCACCAGGATCAGTTTTCTAGATGACAATGTATGTTTATTTTAAAACAACCACAAGTAGATTAAGTGTTCATAAACTGCATATCGGCCAAAAAAAGGCCTAAGTGCCACAAAGTAACAGACTGTATGTGACAAATTCTGAAAAGTTACAGACTATTCCTTTCTTTATAATAGGCATACATAAATCACAATCATACTAGGGTAAATATAGGCTACCATTTGGGCCTGCACGGCAGCAGGAAAGAGACGCAGAGATGTAAGACACCGGATCTCTACCTTACGGTGGTTTCGGTACACCAAACGTAGATTCGCGCTCTGGAGTTTGGCTGATAAACTCTGCCATGAGACCCTGAATATCCAGTTCATCCAAAATGGCTTTGTGGAAGTGAAGCAGTGCCATGTGTGAAAGTCTACTCTGAGTGATAGTGCTACGGAGCCAGGTTTTCAGGCAGCGAAAAGCTGAGAAAGACCTTTTGTGAGCCAGCAGTAGACACTGGTAAACAGAGGCACAAGTGGATCAGCTTTTCCATCTCGGTGAAGAGCCCTCTTGTTTGTGGATGTAGAGCTGATACAAAGTGAGCAAGTTCTTTAAGAACACACTGAAGATAAATTAAATAATTTAAAAATTACTAAAAGTATCCTTGAATGAATGAATGAATGAATCCTTACCCCAAGTGAAGGAGTTCAAATACCTTGGTGTCGTGAGTGAGAGGACAATGGAGCGGGAGATTGGTCGGAGAATCGGCGCAGCGGGTGCGGTATTACATTCAATTTATCGCACCGTTGTGACGAAAAGAGAGCTGAGCCAGAAGGCAAAGCTCTCGATCTACCGGTCAATTTTCATTCCTACCCTCACCTATGGTCATGAAGGCTGGGTCATGACCGAAAGAACGAGATCCAGGGTACAAGCGGCCGAAATGGGTTTCCTCAGGAGAGTGGCTGGCGTCTCCCTTAGAGATAGGGTGAGAAGCTCAGTCATCCGTGAGGAGCTCGGAGTAGAGCCGCTGCTCCTTTGCGTCAAAAGGAGCCATTTGAGGTGGTTCGGGCATCTGGTAAGGATGCCCCCTGGGCGCCTCCCTAGTGAGTTGTTCCAGACACGTCCAGCTGGGAGGAGGCCTCGGGGAAGACCCAGGACTAGGTGGAGGGATTATATCTCCAACCTGGCCTGGGAAGGCCTCGGGATCCCCCAGTCGGAGCTGGTTAATGTGGCTCGGGAAAGGGAAGTTTGGGGTCCCCTGCTGGAGCTGCTGCCCCCGCAACCCGACCCCGGATAAGCGGACGAAGATGGATGGATGAAAAGTATCTCTCTCTTCATCCCACACCCCAAACATGACGTACAAAATGTTGTGGAACAGAAACAACAACCAGAGATATTTACAAGAAGAAATGTTATTGTCATCGCAGTTTTAAAGCTTTGCCACCAGGGGGTGCTGCAGGTGCACCCCCACTTTCCACACCTATGTTTAATGCACTTCACCGCCAGATATGTTTAGTCTTAAAACATTACTTTCAATCTACTGCATGTTATTACGCTTAATTGTGGAGATAGAAATTATAAATAAGTATAAGTCCATGGCTAAAGATTAACAAAAGGCCATGACATAAAAGGTCACTGAATTAATTTCTTGGAATCGTTGTCATAATGATAGCATGATACAAGTTGGTGCATGATTGGACTCAGAGCCACTCGGTTCACGCTGCCAGGACTGCCAGAGTTACTCAACCTGCAAATATGCAGATGGAAAAAAGGGAAACAAAGAGCCAAATATAAGCATGCCATTTCTGTCTCCTTTCAACTTTTTCAATTGGACTCTGGATATGTTGCAATATTATGGCCTTAAATATCAAAGGGCAAATATATTGTCATGTTCCCTGTTAAAAAGAGGATGCAGTGTGTGTTGTGAAATGTGATGTTTGTTAGTAACACTGTGTTCTCTCTCCCGCACACACACACACACACACACACACACACACACACACACACACACAGGGGACATCATTATAGATTATACCTATGTGGAGTGTACTTCAGCAGTAATGCAGGCTCTGAGGCACTTCCAGAAGGCCTATCCTGACCACCGTGCTCAGGAGATAAGGTATACTACACACATCTATTAGTTTTAATTACTGAATGGCACAGAAACTAATCTGATGAAACACGCATAAACCTTGACCAAGCTAATTCCAAACTAAGCTGGCTTTAAGCCACATGTGTTAAAATCATATTTTTTGCAATCTGGTATTTGTTTAAAAACTTGAAATTGTTTTAAAAAAAGAATAAATGGCAGAGAGAGCCATAAAAAAACACTGACACACACAGACACTTTTACCTAAATCATTTCTCAGTTCTTGATGATGTTCAGAAGAGAAGATGTGGAGGGTTTCTGTTAATGTTTGTTGGTCTCGTTTTAAGGTCCACTCTAAGAGAAGGACTGGAGTACTGCAGGAAGGTGCAGAGGCCTGACGGATCGTGGGAAGGGTGAGACTGCACTTTCTGTTGTACTACCGGATATGCTAATGCAGGTCATGTTTAATAGAAAATAATTATTTTGCTCTTGCTCAGGTCCTGGGGAGTGTGCTTCACATATGGAATATGGTTTGGCCTTGAAGCCTTTGCTTGTATGGGTCACATCTACCAGGAGGAGTAAGTGTTCCACTGATCACTGAAGCTTTATACTGAACCAAGCACACAGTGTAATCTTTAACTTGCCAAGCCACACAGGACACAGATAAACTCCTAGCTCACGTACCTAATTGCACTACTGTGCCTCTGTTAACAGGGATGTGTGCGTGGAGGTGCACAAAGCTTGTCAGTTCCTGCTGGACCGGCAGATGTCTGACGGAGGCTGGGGGGAGGACTTTGAGTCGTGCGAGCAGCGGCGCTACGTCCAGAGCAGCAGCGCTCAGATCCACAACACCTGCTGGGCTTTGTTAGGCCTCATGGCTGTCAGGTAAAGCTCAACTCAGAGGCTTGGTGTTTACACTGGATCACAATGCAACTGGATATGATGGGATCATCTGCAAAGATTGTGCTGTTGCCTTTAATTACATGCATGCTATACAGTTGATTCACCTGACTACCAAAGGGACTTGAAGTTGTTGATAGTCAATTAAATCCACTCAAATTATTTCAATCAAATCTCTTGTGTGCATAACCAGGCATCCTGACAGGCGGGCCATTGAGAGAGGGGTGAAGCTGCTGATTGACAACCAGCTGCCCAATGGAGACTGGCCACAGGTGAGTCTCTGAGGCCCATATATCTTATTAATTACAAGTCCTACACTGTAATTATATTTAGCTTACGCCGCAAGTAACTAAGAAACCAATGAATCTAATGATGGTATAAAATATAATGTGAGCTTTGATATGTGATGTCCTCTGCTTCCCCTCCTCAGGAGAATATTGCAGGTGTGTTTAACAAGAGCTGTGCCATCAGCTACACCTCCTACAGAAATGTCTTCACAGTCTGGACCCTCGGTCGCTTCTCAACGCTTTACCCCAGCAGTCCGTTGGCTGGGAAGGTCCAGCTGTGAAGACTTTTTAAAAAGGTGCATCAGACTTTGTGCCAGGATAACAAAACTGAATGTCAACAACAGCCACCAAGTTCAGACAATCAATGGAAAGTCTGTCTTTTTTGTTGGTGACATGAGCTGTCCTAATGGAGTCATGAGTCTTAATGAATCGCAGTCAGCCTACCAATGTCTACATGTAGCCCTTTATAGACATTTAAACACTTCAATTGTGTTTTCAGAGTTGAATCTATCAGATAAAGTAACACATTTAAAGGTGCTCTAAGCGATGTCACGTGTTTTTTAGGCTACAACATTTTTTGTCACATACAGCAAACATCTCCTCACCATCCGCAAACTGCCTGTCCCCTGAACACACTGTAAAAAAACGCAGTCTCTGTAGACAGCCCAGGCTCCACAACGGCAACAAAAACAAACTGCGCCAACCTGCACCACCAAACATAACAAACAGTATTCCAGCCAATAACCGACAAGAAGGATTTGGTTGAGCCATCACCGCAGCAGCGTTAGCACGTAGGCTACTTCCACAATGCACATTCATGAGGGGGAGAGGGAGAGGGAGGAGGAGGGGACGCGATGAGGAGGAGGGAGGGGCGAGCTTGTTTGACAATACTTCGAACGTCAACAAGAAGTAACGTCACCCAACATCGCTTAGAGCACATTTAATTCTCTGAATTACTTTCTGTGTTGACATTCCAGGACAGCTCATCCATCAGAGCTACTCCCTAAACACATGTGATAAAATGCTGCTTTCTGTGACGCCCAGTTAGTGTGCTCTGGTTCATAAAGTAAATTAAACACGTGTCCATGTTGCCTTATATCCCTGTCCCTCACTTCACTACCATTTTCCTTTAGAATAAATCATGGTTCTATGGTATTAACTTGACTGGATGTGTCTTCAGTGAATGTATTTGGCCATGAACTTTACCTGGCTTGCTTTATATTGGTTTCTGCTCAAATATTAAACACAGAGCACATACTGTATGGAAATATAAGTATGACATAAAAAGCAGTCTTTCTACCAAAACAGAGGCCTCACATATTGACTACATTTGAAACAGTGAACATGATGTTAAACATGATGTTTTAACCTTTTTTTAGAGCGGGAAGTTGGCAGAGCAGACACATTTTTCAGCAATGCCTTGCACCACCTCCTACTGCATCAGGATTAGTTTTCCTGTTAGCTTGAGTATTTCTTGAGTGTGCAGTCTGACAGTTGCTAGAGGGAAAGAAGCAGAGAGGATTCAAACCTGCAACCTTTAACCTGGCAAAAATATACAAACGTCATGGTTTGAAATCATGCATGGCACGGAAGGTTCCCCTGCTTAAACCAGCACATGTCAAGGCCCGTCTTAAGTTCGCCAATGACCATTTGGATGATCCAGAGGAGTCATGGGAGAAAGTCATGTGGTCAGATGAGACCAAAATAGAACTTTTTGGTCATAATTCCACTAACCGTGTTTGGAGGAAGAAGAATGATGAGTACCATCCCAAGAACACCATCCCTACTGTGAACAACAATATGAACAGCAGTCTTCATACAGCAATATAACAGTAACAATGACTGTCACATGAATAATTATAATTTAAAACTTTAAATAATAACAGTACTTAAATGAACAGCATTATGCACCTGTTGTATTTTAATCCAGGCTGATAACAATAGGGTAAAACCACTGCTGGGTGATCAGAAAAGGCTCCAGGATTAATAAATCCTGGCTGTTAGCCTGGTCGGGAGCAGGCTAGCTGCACAGAATAAATCTCCATGGTGATTTATGTGCCTCCACTTTCGTGAAACCGAGTCAAGGCTTAAATCATCCAGGATAACTGATAAATCCCGGCTTAATCCCTTATCTTGGTTTTGTGAAACAGGCCCCCGGTCATCCTCTCCTTAATACAGTGCAGTCGCCCTGTCCCATGTGCAGAAAAACACCCCCAAAGCATGATGCTACCACCCCCATGCTTCACAGTAGGGATGGTGTTCTTGGGATGGTACTCATCATTCTTCTTCCTCCAAACACGGTTAGTGGAATTATGACCAAAAAGTTCTATTTTGGTCTCATCTGACCACATGACTTTCTCCCATGACTCCTCTGGATCATCCAAATGGTCATTGGCAAACTTAAGACGGGCCTTGACATGTGCTGGTTTAAGCAGGGGAACCTTCCGTGCCATGCATGATTTCAAACCATGATGTCTTAGTGTATTACCAACAGTAACCTTGGAAACGGTGGTCCCAGCTCTTTTCAGGTCATTGACCAGCTCCTCCGTGTAGTTCTGGGCTGATTTCTCACCTTTCTTAGGATCATTGAGACCCCACGAGGTGAGATCTTGCATGGAGCCCCAGTCCGAGGGAGATTGACAGTCATGTTTAGCTTCTTCCATTTTCTAATGATTGCTCCAACAGTGGACCTTTTTTCACCAAGCTGCTTGGCAATTTCCCCGTAGCCCTTTCCAGCCTTGTGGAGGTGTACAATTTTGTCTCTAGTGTCTTTGGACAGCTCTTTGGTCTTGGCCATGTTAGTAGTTGGATTCTTACTGGTTGTATGGGGTGGACAGGTGTCTTTATGCAGCTAACGACCTCAAACAGGTGCATCTAATTGTCATCAATATTAACAAGGTTTAAAATGACCCATTTTTCAAATTTGGATATCGTTTCAAAATCGGAAATCAAATGAACGAAAAAGTACACAGGCTGTACAAAAGGCCGTCAATCAGGAGTGATTGTTGTGAGTACGTGTCGGAGAATAGCGCGGACACGCACCTCACACTGCGCGCACCACCCGGAGAAAAAAGTGAGAGAAAGAAAAAGGAGAGGTCGCAGTTCGGACGATGACTACCCGGTTGAGATTGTGTGTGTGTGTGTGTGTGTGTGTGTGTGTGTGTGTGTGTGTGTGTCCTCGAGATCTGACAACACACAAACACACGTAGCAGAGCTACCCACACCCATGTTTGTACTGTTGCTTAATTAAATAAAACATCAGAAGAGAGAAGTTGTCTCCGTCCGTGTTTTAAACAGACACACCTGGGGCGAAGTTGGAAACCAGAATCAGCTTTAAATACAGTCCTAATCTAGTCCTCACTAACACGGGCCCAATTATAGTAACTACATGAAAACTTCACTGTTGTTGCATGAAATGTGGTTTGTGTTTAGCCTACATCATCAGTTTCTATCATGTGAAATAAGAGGATAAGCCAGCCTGGTGGCCAAGCTGCAGACAGATGCTCCTCAACAGTGTGCTCCCCAGCAGTCAGCTCCCCCTGCTGTTCATAAGGGGCCTCTGCACCCCTTTCGTTTCAGACCCTCCCACCAGCCTTTGGGCCACGCCTCCTCATTTACATTGACATGTGTCAAGTCCAAATGAAAAGCCAATGTTAAATGTAAATTCAAAAGCCAAATATTAAATCCAAATGAAAATCCAATGTTAAATTGAAATCGAAAAGCCAAATATTAAATCCAAATTAAAAGCCAATGTTAAATGTAAATTCAAAAGCCAAATATTAAATCCAAATTAAAAGCCAATGTTAAATTTAAATTCAAAAGCCAAATATTAAATCCAAATGGAAAAGCCAAATGGAAAATAAAAAAAAATAAATAATATTTTTAATTTGATCAATGGAAAATTTAAAAAAATAATAATATTTTTAATTTGATCTCGCTTCGTTTTGTCTTTGGACTTTCAATTTGAATTATGAATAAATATTTCCTCCATAGTCATATAGCTGTTTCATGTTTCTGTTTCTTGATGCTTCTTGACGCAAAGTGTTGTGCTGATGCTGGGAGCAGGCAAATTGTATCTTTATAGTTGTATCCATATGATGTGACAGACTTAGGTTAATATTTCACCAGGTCTGAGGGCTAGAGGGATGTGTTAAGTAGACCCCATAAAGTTCTCCTACAACTGATTTTGATACTGTACTGTATGGATGGTAGCTACAGGACATGTTTTGAATTCATAAGATTTAACAATACAGTGTTAGGGACAGATCAGATGACCAGAGACTTGAGACTTGACTTGGACTTGCCCCTCAAAGACTTGAGACTTGACTTGGACTCAAGCTCAAAGACTTGAGACTTGACTTGGACTTTCAAAAAATGACTCGTGAACATCTCTGCTTTGACCTTTTATAATGTTTCAGCAGATATCAATTCTTTTTGCTAGTATTTCTTATAGCCGACGACTTCCTGACACGTTGATGTTATAGTGTCTTTGATATGTTGCCACTGCTTATCAATGTTGTTCTCCTGTTCTAGTAGATCTTGCATAGCTTCATATTTGTTTGAGAGTTTCACTCTGTAGTCTTCTCAAATTTGTTCTTCCCTTAGCCGGTTCACATTGTATGTATTTCTGTTTCCTGTGTGCGCTGTCCTGTTCTTCTTTAGTTTGAGTTTCAGTCTGGCCGTAAGCAGGGGCTGGTCTGATGTAATATCTGCTCCTCGTTTTACTCTCACATCCTGTAGTGTTCTCCTGAACTTCTTGTTATGCAGATGTGATCTATTTGTTTTTTGGTAACATGATTCGGCGATACCCATGTTGCTTTATGTACTGTATGTTCTTGTGGGGAAATATACTGCTTCCAATGACGAGTTTGTTTAATGCACAGATATCTAGAAGCTTCCCTCCATTGTTCATTTCTCCCAGTCCGTGTCTTCCCATCACTTCTTCATATCCTCTGTTGTCTTCTCCTATCTTTGCGTTCAAGTCTCCATAAGGATGGTCATATTTTTCTCTGAGTAGTTGCCCAAGATGTTCTGTAGTCTGTCGTAGAACTCATCTTTTGTTTCTTCTTCATGGTCATTGGTTGGTGCGTAGCATTGGATTACGTTCATGCTTATATTTTCTTTCGTTGTTCTGAATGACGCTGTAATGATTCTTGGTCCGTGGGCTTCCCACCCTATCAGTGCTCTCTGTGCTGATTGGAATAGCATGAGAGCATCCATCTTCTTCCGCTTATCCAGTAACGGGTCGCGGGGGTAGCAGCTCCAGCAGGGGACCCCAAACTTCCCTTTCCCGAGCCACATTAACCAGCTCCGACTGGGGGATCCCGAGGCGTTCCCAGGCCAGGTTGGAGATATAATCCCTCCACCTAGTCCTGGGTCTTCCCCGAGGCCTCCTCCCAGCTGGACGTGCCTGGAAAACCTCCCTAGGGAGGCGCCCAGGGGGCATCCTTACCAGATGCCCGAACCACCTCAACTGGCTCCTTTCCTTTCCTTCGCGTCGAAAGCATGAGAGCAATGCCTTCCATATGTGGGGCATTTTCCTCTTCATGGCCTGAATATAGCAGCATTTCTCCGCTCATCAGCTTTTTCTGACCAGCTTGTGTCCATCTTACCTCACTAATTCCCAGTAGCACCAGGTTGTAATTTCTCATCTCTGCTGCTATTTGAGCTGGTTTTCCTGTTTGGTACATAGTCCTTACATTCCAGGTTCCAATGGTAATGTTCTTCCTGGTTGAAAGAAGGCTTGTTGGTCTTGAGGCTTCCAGGAGCTCCTGGCTTTCACCACTCAATGACGCAGAACTCCGAAAGGGTCACGACGCCGTAGGAGCGACGGCGTGGAGTTTTACGTACAACCTAGAACGGTCTTAAGCCTGAACAGAAAGTAAGTTTTGACAAAATTAAATTTGACCTCAAACTATATTTTAGTGTATATTTATTTTAAGTTCTGATAACTTATACTGTCATATTTTGTGCAGAATTGTGTTCATTGTCTTTTGAAAATGTTGGAGGTGGAGATTGTGCAACTTAAAAAGTGTGTTTCCTGTTGTAATTGCAATAGTTAAATAACTGGATTCTCTTAAGTGTGTTTTTCAAATGTTCTAATGAAAGATTTGTGCAATTGAGAAATATAATTTTCTCTTTCACTTATGTTGTTATAATAAATATATATATATATATATATATACATATAAATAAATGTGCCAAAAAAAAATAATTGTAACAACAGCAGAGAGCAACAGTAATATAAAATATTGAGAATAATATACAAATAAAATATAGAATAAATAGGCCTATTCTAAATAGCACAAATCCTTCATCACACAAATGTGAAAACACACTAAAGAGAATCTAACTGTTACACTATTGCGCTAAGAACAGAAAACACAAACTAAAACCTGACCTTTCTGGCAAAATCATCAATGATGTTATTGTATGAAATCTGCTCCCTTATTGAATGCACGGGTGCACGCCCTTTAAAAAAAAAAAGTAGGCTAGTCAAAAAATGTTTGCATTTCAGACGGCCGACACGAACACACATGCCTATCAACTCGATAATAAAGCCGTAAAGTAGGCAAGGCTCTTTCAACTCAGGATAGGGTTGAGATGAAAAGTTTAACTGACACATAACCGCGATCAGCTTCGTGGGTGCTCAGTATTAGCGGAGCACCAACTGTATCGGCGCCTATGCCCAGCAACCCGTTCGACCCAGAGGTCAACTGTCCCCCTCCCCTTTCCCCTTCTCCCTTCTCGCACAGCTTCTCTGTGCAATGTGCGCACGGCACCTTCTCAGCAAGCAGGGGCGCAAATTTGCCAATTCCCCACACGGTGAAATGATAGATAATACAGTAGAAAACCACTTCAAGGATTTTTTTTTTTAAGTGCTCATGCTGCCCCCCATGAGTCATAAAAAAATGCGCCCCGGGCGGCTGCCCGCTTCGCCCGTGCCAAAAACCGCCACTACATGTATGTTCCCTGTTGAACTCTGTGACCTGTAACATGATGGACCTTACACACCTAACATGGTGTGTAAGTGAAAAAAAACAACTGAGTGCATACGTGACTTGTGTGGGCAGGCGTGTCTGTCAGCACTCTTCAGAGGAGCTTTGTCTCCTGATAACATCACACTGCTGGGTTATGAGGAAAATGTTCCAAACAAACAGGCAAAACATGCTGTGCAGAGGACAAAAGGAATTCCAAAGAAACACATAGGTTATGTGAAATGTTTTGTGTGCATTTGACCAGATCCTACCTGTAGATATCTCAAAATGTGACTGCTTCAGGTTCAGGTGTGGTTTCACATAAAAGGAGCAGTAGGGGACAGATTCAGATTCAGACAACTTTACAGTCTTTCTACAGCAAATCTGCTATCCAGCATATAGTAAGTTCACCTCTAAAACTTTTATTTTTTGTTAATATATAATATAATTTTTTTGTCAATTATTTGGTATAATTTCTGAGCACATCACACCTTTACACACACCGTTGTGTAAAAAAAGACGATTCTTTGCCCACAGGGGATCTGTTGGAAATGTCTGGATGCCACAGAGGTAAATAACAGCTGCTTTTGGTTCATCCTCTCCTCTTTCTTCCAAATGTATTGAATGTGTATTACATACTGGACATTCACATTAACTTAATATTGGTTTATGACTAATTAAAGGAGGCCATGGTCACGGAAACGGACAAGGCCATGAACACGGACACGGACACGGACACGGACACGGACATGAACACGGACATGGACATGGACATGGACATGGACATGGACATGGACATGGACATGGACATGGACATGGGAAAAAGCACAAGCACAAGGCTGGCCACAAGCATCACAAGTGTCACAAGAAGGGGAAGGACAGTCACGGGGTAAGATTCAGCAGAGCAGTGTTCAGTTCATTCACTACACAAAGTGGATTTTGATCAGAATTCAGTGAAACATTAAAGGTTTGTGCAGTCCAACTGAATGAACAGAGTAATAGTCTGTTATTGATATTTAAGGTTATTTATCCAGGGGTAGGAGAGTGAGTACATATGTACTTATTTTTAAAGATAATTTTTTGTGCATTTGTGGCCTTTAATTGATCGGACAGTTGTAGACAGGAAAGAGGGGAGAGGGGGGGAAGACATGCAGCAGAGGGCCGCAGGTTAGACCGCTGCGGTAAGGACTGAGCCTTGGTACATGGGGTGCACGCTCTACCAGGTGAGCTACCAGGGCGCTCCACAGATGTACTTGTTAATTAATTACAATTAATTAATGCACAAGCTGGACTACATACCTGTCCATTGCATACTATTTACCTGGAACATTTGTTCATTTTTCAACATCTTTGCACATCCTGCACTAAACCATACAGCCTTCTTTTCTTACTGTTAAACAGTTATGTTGTATATATTTCTTTATTTACTTTGTATTTTATAATTTCCATACATGTATTATGTATTTCCTTTGAATATGTTTGTGTATGCACCATCCACCAAGGCAAATATCCTTGTAAGGGTTACTTACTTGGTAATAAATCCTTTTTTGATTCTGATTCGGACTTGTGCAGGAACACCCTCCTCCACTTTCACACAGTAACACAATTCACACCTGGGTGTTGCTTGTTACAGCCACAGTCTGATTGAACCTGGGACCCTTGGCACAACGGTTGTCAAATTATCAATACTTTGATCATACATTATACTTCGCTGATTGAATTGTTTTGTTTGTGTTATCTTGTGTAGGCCTCCAGCAGCTCCTGCAGCAGTGACTCTGACTAGATGACGATTCCTGGATGGGAAAATCTTGGACAAGAATCACTATGATGTTAATTTGGTCTTTGTAACTCAAAAGCATGTCTATTCTTGTCCCAAACAATGTTACAAAGCTTATGTCAAACTACTGATTGTGTGGCTTTGTATCAAATATAAGGTATAAAAGTTTAAAGAAACAAGTGGATTCTCTCTTTTTTTCTCGTAAGACACGTCACTGTATTCAGGTCAACCTGTTGATTTGATCGGCTGTGTTTGATAGGCTTTTCATAATTTTCGCTTACAGTTAGCCACTGCATGTACATAATGTACTGTTGTGTTTAGGGCATCTTTCAAGTCAAGTCAATTTTGATTTTTATAGCATATAGCATACGACAGCTTCTATCCTCAGACCCATTCAAATGATTCTAATGGTGTTTAGGTTTGTGGAAAATTGAAACAGTCCTGGGGGAAACCTGGGCTGGATCTGTAAGGGCTGGTGGTGGGGTCTGATGTGATGGTGGTGTGCGTTGCTGTCTGACTGCAACAGTGGCTGTAACAGACACATATCTCAGGGCTTATAGTATCCATGGTTCTATTTGTGTGGGAAGTATTTTGGGGCCTTCAGTTACTATGGTCCTACTCTCTGGAACAAAATGCCTGATGACATGAGGTCTATCACAACTGTGTCCACATTCAAAAGCAAACTCAAAGTTCTTATTTTCATAGGCAGGCATTTGTTTAATTACTGTGTGTGTGTGTGTGTGTGTGTGTGTGTGTGGGAGAGAAAGCGAGAGAACAGAGTTTTACTAATAAACATCACATTTCACAATACACACTGCATCCTCTTTTTAACAGGGAAACACGACAATATATTTATATATATATATATATATATATATATATATATATATATATATTAGGGCTGTTAATCGATTAAAAAAATGTATCTAATTAATTATATACTCTGTGATTAATTAATCTAAATTAATCGCATACATAATTAACGGTGCCTGAACCGATACTTTTTAAGAAAGTTAAAAAAGACAAGGAAAAAAAAGGGTACTAAACAACAGTCGGTTACATTAAAGAACGGCTTGTTTATTGCTAAGGCCATATGGTCAAAATTAAATGATTTAATAATAATGTATAACAATAACAATAACTTATTTCATTAGTAAATTGCTGTTGAACGACAAAAACAACCACCAGATGGGAAAAGGACATTTACAATAACTTCAAATGCACCACGAAGCTGTAGTTTACCAGTTTCATAGAACGCACCGTCTGTGTTGTTTTTCCGACGGCAACTGCAGATTGTTACCAAGGTGCTAAGCTTCTCCTTGGACCGCGAACCTCCTATGGCGCCATTTTAATGCTACAAAGCCATCACCTCCTGTTAGCATTCCATTGACTGCCATTCATTTTGGCGTCACTTTGACAGCGAATAACTTTACATCTGAAGGATTTAAAGACTATTTGTCCATTGTTTATTTCTAAAGAAACACAACAATGTATAAAAGGCTCCATTACCTTGTATATCACGTTATGGCTCTGTAGCAGACGTTTTTGTAAAAATAGGCTAACGATTGTGTCGTAACCACGCAACTTACTGTCCCATAGTAGAGGAATTACCGTATAGTACAGGAGAAGCGCGCAGGCAGTTTTGTCTCACATTAGCTGTTTAAGTGTAATTACTAATGTTAACTAGCATTTTAGTTAGCAATAATTAGCCTGTGCCTATGTTATCTCCTTACATACCTACGCTCTCCGTCTCTGCAAGAATGGGAATGATTGAGATTTCTCTTGGCACAGCTACCAGAAGACTTACAACTTTCAGACAGGTTGTTGGTTGAGACATTTACGTCGTCTCTCTCAGTTAGAGGCTGCGCAGTAACCCTAGCCATCACCAGAAAAGTGCTTCTATTGGCCTTCACTGGTCTCCGTCCAGAGCAACGGGATCTGTTGGTCCATTCTTATATACTGTCTATGATTGTTACATCCCGGTGTTGAATCCTCTACAGTAAAACACAGTCAAACTTTACACCGTTTAGAGTTAGCTGTCAGCATTTTAACCGTTTTTAATCCAGCTACTAGCTAGCGGTAGGCTAACGTTAGCTGCTGTCGAGTATAGTGTTAACTAGCTAGCGGTAGGCTAACATTAGCTGCTGTCGAGTATAGTGTTAACTAGCTAGCGGTAGGCTAACATTAGCTGCTGTCGAGTATAGTGTTAACTAGCTAGCGGTAGGCTAACATTAGCTGCTGTCGAGTATAGTGTTAACTAGCTAGTGGTAGACTAACATTAGCTGCTATTGAGTATAGTGTTAATTAGCGTCACGTGCAGCGGTGTTTGTGTTTCCGGTATCGTCTGTTTCAGAGCATCAGAGAGAAGCGCAGACATATCAGTGGCACCAGATTTCGGTAGCCAGTGTTGGCAGGAAGAAGATTTTTACAAGTAAATGTTCCAATCTATGATACAGGCAGCACATTCTCGTCTCCCTCCTTCATTTTACAGTCCAATGGTGGCTAGAACGGCCCCGGGTCAAACGTTAATATAGAATGGATTAATCTGCGTTATTTTTTTTAACACGTTATTTTTTCTCAGATTAATTAATCGAAATGAACGCGTTATTTTGACAACCCTAATATATATATATATATATTATGTGTGTGTGTGTGTGTGTGTGTGTGTGTGTGTGTGAATTTGTATGGTCGCAGATGTATGTCTTGTTTAGTTTTGTTGATTGTCTTGTTGTGTATTCTTATTTCTATTTATGCTTTGTTTTAAATGTAAAGCACTTTGGGTTTACGTGTAATGAAAGGTGCTATACAAATAAAATTGACATTGATAATTAATTAATTTTTAAAAATGTAACAGTGACGCTATTGAGTTTGCCCAGGATTATTGTCATTGTTGCTTATCTGGTGCCACATGATGACAAAGACAAAAATAATTATGTTATAAAAAGTAACAAAATCTTAAGTGTATGTTTACACACTTTTTGGAGAAAATTTTTTTTGAGTGACAATTAATTTCTAGGACAGAGATCTTCCACTTAGTAATGTCAGGAAACAGAGCAGACAGGTAAATACAAAAACAAGACTATATACTCAGTGGTAAGCAACAATCCGGTGGGGAGAGGAAAGTCAGGCTGGTATTTGAAGGCAGTTGAATGAAGCAGGATGAGTAGCAGGTGCGCTGATTGGGATTGGTGCCAGGTGTGAGGAGAGTCAGCAGAGGGGGCGTGTCCACACTCTGTGGAACATGTAGGAGGAAACAGGAACACAGAAAACCAAAACACACGGCAGGCATAATAAAATGAGGAAATAAAACAAAACACATTCACACACACACACACACACACACACACACACACACACACACCAATTAATTCATTTTCAAAAATGTAACAGTGACGCTGTTGAGTTTGCCCAGGATTATTGTCATTGTTGCTTATCTGGTGCCACATGATGACAAAGACAAAAATAGTTATGTTATAAAAAGTAACAAAATCTGACGTGTATGTTTACACACTTTACGGAGAGAAAAAATGTTTGTGTGAGTTTAGGCTCTGCCCCGGCTGATGACCAATCTGAGGTGTGGCTTTACGTGTATATAAAGGCAGAGCCAGCTGACTGCTGTATCTGTGGATCTGTACTCCAGCACACGGTGAGTTCACTAGAACCTTTCTAAGCATAGAACATGTGTGTTTGCGTACATGTATTTCCTTTGTTAACTTTATTGCATTATTTTGTGATCATGTCTATATCATTAAGTCATACCCATGGGTAGTTTTTTCTTTATACAGTCATGTGTGACTTGGCTTTATGGTATTTCTGACCTGCTCTGTCTGTTTGCAACATTTTACAAAGCACACTGACATTTCCAGTTAAGTGGACTGCATTTGTTTTGTTTCTAGACAATATAGTATTTTAGGTTTTATAACCACTTAAATCTGCATTTTCATAAAAAGTCATTTATTTTCCTCTGTTAAGAGGGGATTTGTGTGCATTTAAGTGGTTTCTCTCAGTTTCAGGGTTTGGATCTGGATTTTTGAGATGAACTGGAATAACGCAGGTAAATAACTCACTTGTTGTTACCGTCTTTTACACTTTTACTGACACCCCATCCCCACCCTTATGTTTAACTTTCTTTATTGAATTTTAAGGATCAGAAATTGACATCAAGTGTATAGACACTGAATGAGTATAAGATGTTTTGAAAGGTTTTTATTCTGTATGTGAATGTTTACAATGTATAATTATGTTGTCAAATATCATGGGCGTGTGTGTGAGTTTATTTGTTTAGCTGAGGTGCAGGGACAGATGACTGCAAAAGCACATAGTGGCTCTTTACAAGACAAGACAATGTAACTGGTTTAGCCAGTAGATGCTGATAAACAAGCTGGTTTTAACTCTTCCTCCTGTCTTGCATGTCGTCTTCTGGATTACAATCAGCGTAAATCAGGGGATTTCCTAATGTTTGAACCAGGCCTTAAAGCTAGTATGTGCATGTTGGAGGATTAGAAGAACACAGACTATGTGGTGAATTCTCCCCACAACAAGAGTTAGGATTAAATTACAAAGTAAAGATATATACAAATATTCTTTTTCAAATATTCCTGTGGAATACAGTTACACTTTTACTGACACCCCATCCCCACCCTTATGTTTAACTTTCTTTATTGAATTTTAAGGATGAGAAATTGACATCAAGTGTATAGAAACTGAATGAGTATATGATGAGAATGTCACGCCTTGTCTTTGACTAGGAAACCAGTTTCCCCCAGGCTCAGGCTTTTATCCTCAGCCAATGCCAGGAGGATACAATCCTCAATATCCACCAGGCACTGTCCCAACCCAGCCCTGCCCTCCTCATCCTTGGGGTGCACCCGCTCAGCCATTTGGTCCACCCTATCAGCCATGTGGTCCAGCCCCTCAGCCTTTGGGTCCACCTGGGTACGGTCCTGTAGCCCCACCTTATGGAGGGTATGGACCTGGCCATGGTCCTTGGCAGGGACATGGGCATGGACATAATCATGGACATAATCATGGGCATGGACATTATGGACATCATGGGCATGGACATCATCATGGTCATCATCATGGACATGGAAGTGGAGGTGGACTGCTTGGAAACCTGCTTGGACATCACAGGCATGGTCATCGCCACAAACACAAGCATGGTCACATGCACGGCCGTTGCCACAAGAAAGGAAACACGTGTCACGGGGTAAGATCCAGTTGATTTATTGATCAAAGTGCAAATTATGGAGTCTCTCTTGTAACAACCATACTGTATCACAGTCCACTTCCAATAAGTAGCCAGGTAATATACTGTAGAATGCTGCGAATATCTGTGTGGTCAATAGGACTGCGTATGGACGGAATAGGTAAAAGTGATCATATTTTCTTGTCTGTTATGTAATTTATATTAAAAAAAAAACATTTTAAATGTAAATACAAAAAAAAATATATAAAAACGCTTGAAAGCCATGCTTTTTGGTCTAAACGTCATACCCAAATTAAAAGTGGTACAGCTCCCATATACTTTGACACTCTGGGGTGTGTCTGATATCATTGGAAAGGTGATTGATGTGGGTGTGTTTGTGTATTTGAGAAGTGTTGTATTTTGTACTTTATTGGCTTTTTTCTTTGCACTTTTCAAATGGAAATAAAAAAACGCACAGACATATCTGTAGAAAAAACTTCATATAAAATCCATTTTTGAGTCTTTTGGCTTCTGGATTTTTTCTGTAGTAAGCTGAGACATGTGGCTAATGCCCTGTGTTGTCTGTCACCTGTCAGATGTGTTTACAGCAGTGTAGTCTAATCATTTTACAGATGTATGACTTGGACGGAAATAAAAAAAACTCCATTCTAGCCTCTGTAACTCTGTGTCAGTAAGGCCTAGAATCACCCTGACACTTCTAACAAAAACTTGAGTGTTTTCTTTCCAATGATATCAGGCACATCCCTGAGTGTCAAAGTATATGGGAGCTGTACCACTTTTAATTTGCGTATGACGTTTAGACCAAAAAGCATGGAATTTCAAGCGTTTCTTCAGCCACTTCTGTCTACAATAGTCGAGAACCTTTTTGCAATAATGTAAACACATAATGTAATCTGAAAACTGCTGCCCTGATTAAAAAAACAATGCAACTGATCTCAGCTGGTATTCTGTCTGTAATGGAGTGGAATGGACATTTCTAAGTGACCCCAAACTTTTGACCGGTAGTGTGTATATATACTTTTATTATTGGAACATTTCCTGATGTTACCTTCATGGTTAAGGTTTGCTAAAGTTTAGGCATCACTTGGTTAAACATAATGGAAGACCACCATAATGTGGCAACAATCAATATTTGTTATAATAATAACAATGGATCAAATGACTATATGCAATGTGAAAGGTGTCCCTGTACAGCTCTCTTCAGCTCTACAAACCAACTTGTGGTTCTAGTTTAAGGTTTGGTGGCCCAAACCAAAACACCAATAGGAGAGCAGCAAACAGTTAATCTAAAATAGAAAATGAAAAGGCAGTGAATCAAATGTTTTCTTAAAGGTCCTATATTATGCTCATTTTTCTTAGGCACTGTCCTCATTTAGGATCCTAGTGGCACATTTCTCTGTGGATTCAGCGTTTTGATACTTTCACCGTTTTTTTTTTTTTTTCAGTAACTCGACCTGCTTTGTGTTTAAAAAAAGACATGGAAATATCACTTTTTACAATAAGGGACCTATTTTTTTATAAATAACTTCCTAGATCCAGAAAAATATTCATCATTCAGACACACTAATGAAACTGAATTGATTATTCACTCATCACATTATTAATTTCTTACAGTGTTTTTGATGATATCATTCAATTATGAAGTCATAACTTAAATAATGACCTGTTTGACACGTCATAATGAATAAAAAGACTGTTTGTTCCTGCTGTAGTACTCCAGCAGCTCCTGCAGCAGTGACTCGGACTAGACCAAGATGAAGGAAACAAGACAAGTTGCCACCGGGAATCCTTCACCCTGCTACCTTACAGTAGATTATAATAAACAGTTTGTTTGATTTCAAATGTTGGGATTATAAATAGAGATGTTCTGGTATTGTCTCCGATACTGCCTAAAATGCTGGTATCGGTATTGGGAAGTACTGGAGTTAATGCACCGATCCGATACCACGTAATAAAGCCCTAAAGAAAATCTACGTTAAAGTAGTTTATTTATGTTCTTTTCCCGTTATAACTGACTGTCAAACTGGATAATAAAAGAAAGTTTTGGGGCGTTCATTGTTTGTGTTTGTTCATGTTTCACAAAGAGTTTAACCTGAGCCAGACAAACAAACAAACAAAGATAGAAATCATATCACATCCATACAGGGATAGTAGTATGCAGTTGTTAAAACATAATAAAATATATGACACATTGGTATCGGATCGGTACTCGGTATCAGCCGGGCCATTTCTAATTATAACCGCACTGTTAGAAAGCCCACATTGTTAATGTATTGTTAAATTGTTTATTGAGCTAAGTTCCATTCAGTAATAGCCAGTTCTCTGTAAGTTTCTATATGTCCCACGCTCTTGAACGTATACTGTAATCTCCTTTGCCTTTTCTCAACATTCACCTCTACCTCCCTGGTTTATTGCTGTGTGTAAATGACATAAGGTGAGATTAACGACATTATACTGTCTGACTGGATGCTAACATTGTGTATTGTTTAGATGTGCATAAGTTAATGCTATCTCTGTTGTTGTTATTAGCGTTGTTAAAGCTAATAAGCTAAATCACGCTGTCTGTATGCATCGTGTGAGGTGATTTGTGTACGTTATATGATTCCTGTGATATACTTGAGTACTGAATACAGTCCTTTGCTACCTTATTATGTTTGTGTATATGTATTTGTGTTTATGTATGATGTTTGCTGTACTGATTGTTACTTTGTATTATTACGGACCACAGTCAAATAAATCAACCAAAACAGGACATCTGTATCCGTGTTCTTTAGCGGGAACACCAACCCCACACCTTGCCACTCCAAACCAGTTAAATTCCTGGAGACAACCCAATCTCTCCTTTTTACGCACCACAAGGCTTTTTGAAAGCTGTTAAAGTCAGGTTCAGCTGTTACATATTATGAAGTGTTTAGCTAATGTATTTGAAAATAGAAGTAATGTATTGTAGTAATGTATTAGCTCAGGCAGTAGTCGGTGTGTGACAGGGGGTATGTTTTTGATGTGTTAGACAATGATCATAATTGTTCCCTTGTGTTAAACAACATAAAACAGGTTTCTGTTATTCATAAAAGCATGTCATCCCTGCAATGCCCTGCCTCTTTATTCCCTATTCCATTTGACCTCATAGTTTCCACTTTAGCCAGGGAGTGTTGAATTAAGACCTGTGTTCTTTATTGTTGTTTATTGTCTAATATCTAATGGTTGGAATGGGGGGATATGGGTGGTTTTGGTGTGATGGAGAGCTTTTGTCTGTCAGTATGTATGTTTGTGAAGTATGTTTTTCTAGAGATCCCCTCAAGTTGTTTTGTTAACTGTCTAATTGTGAATGTACTGTATATTTCTGCTGTTAAGGACCCCCTCGAAAACGAGATGCTACAGCTCAAGGGGTTATTCCTAATAAAAATAATTTCTGCTTCAGTGTTTTTGACTAGTAGTAACACACCCTGTCACTCTCCTCTACATTCACATCAACCCAATTTGAATCAGCTTTGTAATTACTGGGAATCTTTCATTCATGCTATTTTTAGTCTCGTAACGACACCATTTAATCTCTGACATAGATTTTTTTGAAAGGGTGGAGAGAGAGGGATGACATGAAGCAAAGGTCGGAATCAAACCCTGGACCGCTGCGGTAAGGATTGAGCCTTGGTAAATGGTCTACCGAGTGAGCTACCAGACGCCCCCTATTTATTTTTAATTTTTTTATTTTATGCATATTAAACAGGCACATACAAATGAAAAAGTATGAAAAAAAAAAGAAGAGACACTAGATGCCCCCTTTAACACGTAGATTAATGTAATAATGTATATGATTAGCAGCTCTCCTTTCACCTTTTTGTCTAAATGTAAACTGGAAGGCGAGCCAAGTAAACTGTTCCCATGGATCATGGCAAACAAGACTCTAAAGTTTTGCGTTGATAGCATTTATTTTTGGTCATTTATTTTGGTTATTTTCATACTTAGCTACACAAATTTGTTTGTGTGTAATATGTGCAATTTCTATCCTATAAAAATTCTTTTGATAACTTTTTTGACAGGTCAGTCAGGAGATGCTACATACCAAATTTCATGCAGATCGGTCGCACGGTCTAGGAGGAGATCGACAAAGTAGGATTTCGATAAATCACGATTTTTCACGCATAAAAGTCTAGGCAGAAATGGCCGTGGCCTATATCATGAGATTCAGCTGAATTCAGATATGGATATCAGTATTTTTAATGTGAGATGTACGGTTTGGGAGTTGCACCACGGGCTGGCATCCAAGTGGGTAACAACCTGGATCAGATAAAATACATCCATCATCCCGGAATTGATTAACATTGACACAGAAAATTCTCTCTTTCTCTCTCTTTTTAAATGTAGTAATCTAACACACAATGTCTGGTCCTTGCTATGAAAAATCCTCTGTTGCACAAGGCAACGATAGCATTTACATGTCTGTCTGCAGCTTGAAAGGAAGACAGAGAAAAACTGGGCATTTAGCATGAATAAGCTAAGAAGGCTCATAGTGTGCACATCCAACCAACCTTTTGTTATTGTGTCTTTTCATGAGTATTTTATATTTGACGCATGTTTTTCATTTAAAAACTATTGATTGCAAATTGTAAATGTGTGCAAACATATGCATCACTTACTGGCTACAGCCCTTTCCTTAGGACATTGTGTGTTTGTTATGTGAATAGTAAACTGTTTTGGAAAATCAGCTTTTAGAAAGGTGTGGTTATTATGATTGTGAAATAACCATTTAAAAAAAAATCGCGGGTCCAAAATGAATGTTTCGTTAATCTCTGTAAGATCTCGATGAAGTTTGGTTCCAGCTTCTGACGAGGCTTGTGAGCCAAAAGTGTTAGTAGGTCTTAGAAGTTGCCAGGTAACCACCTGTTGTGATGTGAATGCAATGAAAGGGGGAGTGCGACATCTAGTGGCTGAATGTTATCCATGTTAATGCCGTTACTAAACACAAAGCAGTAACATATTCCCCACATCTGGACATTTTTGGGGATGGCAGTGTGTTTTTATAACTGTGTGTTATCAGTACAGACAGGTGATCAGTAATCAACAACTGCTGTTGTATTTTTTGGGGACCATTTCAACCTCTTCTTTCCCACCTTTGCTGTGCAGGTTGTTCCTGGCTCGAACCATATCTGGATCATCGGGCTCTACTCCCAGGATCCTTAATGAGATGTAACTCAGCGCTGTGCCAAAGACGGTAGACTTATCTTCAATATGTCTGAAGAAAAACCAAACACATCCACTGTGCTGCCATAAGCAATATTTCAGACAGCCCGAGCCTGTATGTTTTTAGACGTTTCTCCTGTAATTCTTATGTAACGGTGGGGATGAATGGACACTTTTAGTAAGTACTACACCAGTCTTCCTGTAGCAGTTCTTTAACAGTCACATGGAAATACTTGCATCATAACATTACATCTCACTATAAACACTGACCCTATCATTTCTGGAATGGACGTTTTCTCACTTTATTGAGTTAACCTTTGGTATAAACGATACTGGGTAAAGCATACGTCTACCATCTCTTGGCTGTTACGGTGACCTTACACATCTTACAGAAGAAGCACTTTAGTGATATGGCATGTGAGCATATCATAAGACAAAAAATGGTGCTGTTGACTTACAGACCCCAGCCTCCATCTGGTAGCTGCACAGAGCGCAGATACCTCACCATCTCTTTCTTCCAGGCTTCAGCCAGAGGGATCTTAGCCACATGGCACGTGATGAGGAGACCTAAAGCACAGAAATGGACACCCATACAGTGACAGACATAAAAGCCCATGCACACAAACACTGGTGTCATGAAATCTTCTGCTGAATAATGGTTAGTGCCGCACTCCCTCTTTTCCCCATCATCTTTCATCACATACCACAAAGAGGTCATTTTGTTAAAATGTTCTCTGTACATTTTAGAAATCATGTCCCCTGGTGTAATTAAAGCAGTGTGCACTTCTGTCTGCCACGGTGTCTTACAAAATATCACAATGCCAAATTCTACACATAGTGGCTTTAATAAACTTTTCTTTTACACAAAGGACAAAAGATAGCTGCTGCACATTACAGGTGTCAAATATAAGGACATGGAGGAGGAGGATTTGGCTTACCTGGGAGCAGGAAGAGAGGTCCGCCGTAGTCCCCTGCCCAGTGACCGTCCTCGGCCTGGAGGTGGCTGTAGAAGAGCATACCCTTCAGAGCTGCATCTACAGCTGTGTGGGCAGCTGGGGAGCCAAACACAAACATACTCTGTGGAGAGAATGGGTGATCTTATATCAATCACTCACACACTTTATTCTCATTATATACTGCTATTTCTTTCTGTTTTATACTGTTGTTCAAACTGTCCAGAGAGAATTACACAGTCAACTCAAATGAACGCAGAGTACTATGTAAAAAGTAGTGAATAAGTAACAATCACAAACCAAGCATTTGTTTTGTCATTTGAAACAAGAATAAATAAATAAAAAAAGATTCTAAACCTACCGTGTCCAAGCCTAGAGAATGGGCTTCCAGCATTGTCTGCTTTCTGTCTGGGGTGTCCTGATCCTCCACATAGCACCAGGTCTGCCTGCCCTCCACATTAGTCAGCCTCCAGCGGCTCAGGTCTGTGGCTGGCTCCGTCTTGTAAGGCCCCCCGCGCCTCCGCAGCTGCCTACAAGAACAGCAAGTATTTTTATGTGAACCCAGTTTACTACTGGATTCTTGAACTTATCATATATTTTGTAGTACATATGCAAGCTGTGATAGAGTCTCACCAAATAGAAATATTTACTATTTACAACAGTGAAACCAATAATTCCACCCATTGTTATTCCTTCAATAAGGGCAATATATGGTTTCCTGCATGTTCCTTGAAAAATAAAATAAAGTGTGTAAAAAATAAATAAAAACTGGTCCTGGGACTATAACTTAATAGTTACCCATACATAATGGATATAATTGATAATACAGGTGTAACTATACTGAAAGCTTACCAACAGCATTGTTGAGAATGTATTCCTCACGGAAAAAGTCCTCTGCGAGAGGATCTCCAACTTTCCCTGCTTCTGTGACCGCTGAGAGGAGAAAACATGTTAGCTGCAGTCACACTGTTGCACATAAAAGCTCCCCAGACCCTAGGCCCAGTTTGTGCCTCTGATGTATTACCTTACATACTTTCAGGTCACAGGGGCAACCATTCATATTGCAAGATACAAAGATTTAAAACCCATTTCCCAGGTTGCGACTCTTTTTTATTTTTTATTGTTCAGTTATTTTTTGATCCATATAATTAGAAGTCTTCAGTGATTGTGGAAATACCTTTAGAACAACGATAAGTGTTTTTACATAACCTTCTGGGTTTATCAAGCCAGAAACTGGTAACCTCTGTGATCTGAATTAGTGAGAGGCCCAAACTTAGGTTACACAGACCCCTAGTGATTGATCCTTCAAAGCTTCTGCTTACCTCTGATGTCTCCACCAGCACAAAAGGCTTTCCCACCTGCTCCTCTGACGATCACAATGTCAGTCTCATTGTCATTTTCCCATTTCTAGAATCACAAAAAGGTTTTCATCACAAAACAAATCCTGTGTTAATGTCATGTGTCGCTATCTGGTTTATTTGGCATTATTTTGAGGTTTAGGTTTAAACTTTCAAAACGGAAGCTCCAAGAAATTGAAACTATTCAAAACACCAAAACGTAATATAAAGACCTTTCTCTCATTTGATGAATGGGGTCTGTTAGGATTGGTCTTCAGAGGAGTCAAGGCTTCCAGGCAAAAAACTAAACAAGCGAGTGGCACATAATGCATTTTGGGATATTTAAAACCACAAATGATTCAACAGTTGTGTCCTCTGATTTGTATGCGATGGGAGGGATGACTGGTGACAGTTAGGTGAGTAATTACATTCCTATGTATATAGTTTGTAAAAGGGCTTTTGTACAGAGTATAAGTATGTAACTGTTAACAAGTCTTGAAAAGGTTTTTGAGCAAATCTGTCCAACTCTCAATAACCTTGTGACATTGACAATGTCAAACTAAGTGAGACCGGCAGCCATCCACGATCAGTAACACGCTGCTACAGTATAATAAATTACACTTGGAACAATCGAGGCCGAGACATTTGACCCCTTTGGAGTTAGCATCAACCAAGCTTTCCACGTACCTTGAGCTGCGGGTAGATCTGACGGATCATGGGCAGGTTGAGTGCATTCAGGACTTTGGGTCTGTTTATGGTGATCACACCTGCGCTGCCCACTTTCTTCAGAAGAACCCCCGGTTCAACCTGACTCGACATCTGATTCAAAAGAGAGACACAATTGTGTAAAAGTCTTTACAGCACAGCACACTGTAATAAACTCTGAAATAGCTGCATCACTCCAACTGATTTAAATAGTTAACTTAGTATAATTGCTTTGATAGACTAAAGAAAATACTTTGATTGAAACTGAATGTTACAAATGACTTAGCATCACTTCAATACAGTATAACTATAATACAGTGATACTTAGGTGTAAAAGAATAATTCAGTAGAACAAACTAGAAAGCAAATGTTCCAAATAGAGTCATGTTATCACACATTTAAAATATGTAATGGATGCACATCACTGGCAAACTGCTAGCTGAAACTCCAGAATCAATGATACAGTAACGTGTGTAATGTGCCAGGAGTTACGGCAACCTAAAGCTGAAAAACAGCCTTTAGTATTAAGACGAAAATGAAAGAAGAGAGTTCCGGCAGACATAACAGGTACTTGGAGAGAACACTGCATCCATACACTGGCATGCTAACAATGCCGGCTGATACTAGTTCAAATGCAATATAAAAACTGCTCCACTTTTAATTCTGCTTCCAATACTTGGCTGACAGAGGAATTTCAATTTTTGACATGAAAAGAACGACATGTTGCAAACTGTTATGAATCTGCATTTTTTGTGAGTCTAGGAAAAAAAAAGTACAAAGTTGTGCTGTAAAGAAAACCATATAATTGCATCCCTACAATCCTCACTATACTGGAGACCTTTAGAAGCTACAATACAACATGTATGTACAGTACATGAGAGGGGGTTGCTCACCATGTGGCCCTGGATTCGCTGCAGTCTGCAGACGGACCTCAGTCTGGAAGAAACAGTAGTGGTCAACATTATTAACTCTACAGGGTGGACACATAGCATCCAAACATTTGATTTCACAGCCTCAGAATGAATTAATGTATCAATTTATGTCAAATTCACACATTAACATAGGGGAGTTGACCTCAGACTCCCTGTAAGTTCAACCATTTACTATCACGATATTATTACTTTATTTACATTCATACAGTAGCTAGAATCCTAGTGACATCCTTCAACCTTTGCCAGCATGTCTGACATTTTATAAGCTAATGTCAGGAAACTATAACGTAACGTTAGTATACGTTCGTGAGAAATACCGTCACTTGCCACATACCTGTAAGCGGATGTCAAAACGGTTAAGGACATTATTATCTTGACTTTTGTCCTGTGGCTGCACTTTTAGGTACAGCTTCTTTGCTCTTTCCTCTGAACTTTTTCGTATACACAGTGAAAGAAATGGACACAGCGACGCCATAGACTTCGACGGAGACCAGTGAAGTCAATTAGTAGCACTTTTCCGGTGATGGTTGAGCGTATTGCGCAGCCTCAAACTGAGCTTGCTGACGTAGATGTGACGTGAGCAACCGGTCTGAAAGTTGTAAGTCTTCTGGTAACTGTGCCAAGAGAAATCTTCATTCTGAATATTGCAGAGACGGAGAGCGTAGATATATGTAAGTGTCAAATGTCAATGTGACGTCAAAATGAATGGCAGTCAATGGAATGCTAACAGGAGGTGATGGCTTGTTGGCATCAAAATGGCGCCATAGGAGGTTCGCGGACTGAGAAGAAGCTTACCCCCTTGGCTTTTTCTGCGTTAACTTCCTGAAAGAGACACCGAGGTACTCCTGATTGGTCGTTGTGGTGATGTCATGGTGGGCGTACGCACCACCGAGGGAGATTTAGTCTGCGCTGCGTACTTTTATTTTAATATTGTAAGTACATATAATATTATAACCTACTATAATATGCTATACTATACTATACTTTAACTTAAGTAAAATTATGAATGCAGAGCTTTGAGTATTTTAATCAACCCATTGTTACTTTTACTTAAGTAAAGGATCTGAATGTAGGCTCTCTTTCACCACTTACTGCAAATACTGTGCAAGTTTATAACATTTTTAAATTCAAGATCAAGAAATGGTGGCAAGGGTGGATATCAACATGTACAAGTGTTTGATTGCACAGGCTATCAAAATGAGATTAGAGTGACTGCACTGGCAGCTTCAGGGTGTGATGTCGACCTTCCCTAGGTAAATAAAGAGCACACCTTAACATTAGTCAGAGTACCAAATAAGAAGAATGGAGACAAAATCAAATAAAAAAACAAAACATTGCATCGTTACTTTACTAGCTGTATCATACACAGAAAGCACTTTGTTTCTCACAAAGACAATCATGGATACAATAATGTCTGAAATGTGTCTCGTACAACAAAGTTTTGAAATGTCAAGAAAAGTTTAATTGCATCATATCATGTCAAAAGGTCATAACATGGCTAATCTAAAATCATTTTCAAACATCCAGCATTGTTGGATCCTGGATGGTGTCAGGAGAGAGTCAGAGACTCTGAATACTTTTTAGTATAAATGCAGGTGTTTGATATCAATCATTTGTTGAGGATTATGTGAATAAACATTTAGACAGTAACATATTGATTATAATATATAGTAGCAGGATGAAGGTTTCCAGGTGCCATCTTGTCTTGTTCCTCCTCCTATTCCAGGAATCTTTATCTAGTCTGAGTCGCTGCTGCAGGAGCTGCTGGAGGACTACAGAAGGGATAAACATACCACAGACATCAGTGAATCACTTCAATCATCTACAAATCAATATGGAACTTAAATTATAGCTGTTTTGTCTACATACTTAAATTTGAGAACATAAAAACGATAGTCTGCCATTCAGTGCAAAGGATTTTGAATAATTTGCTAATACTGGACCAATGTACAGCATCTCTGTGATGTGCTGTGATTAGTTGACATTATTAACTTTTTTGTTGTATTTTTCACAGTTTCTAATTTCTGGAGCAAACAAACCAACATGTAAGAATCATATTTGAGAAAATGACTGAATCTTACCCCCCGAGAGTGATTTCCTTTCTTGTGACATCGCTCATGCCTGTGACCATTCCTGTGCTTGTGCTTGTGGCCGTGTCCATGGCCATGTCCGTGGCCCTCGCCATGGCACTCTCCATGGCCCGGTCCATGTCCTTGGCCGTTTCCATAACCAGGTCCAGGTCCATATCCATGTCCTTGACCTGGACCATAACCAGGTCCAGGTCCATATCCATGTCCTTGGCCCTGACCATAACCAGGTCCAGGTCCATGTCCCTGTCCTTGGCCCTGACCATAACCAGGTCCAGGTCCGTGTCCCTGTTGGCCTCCGTGTGGACCATAGGGCTGAGGAGGGTAGTTTGGTCGTGGGACAGTGCCTGGAGGATATTGAGGGTATCCCCCTGGCATCTGCTGAGGATTGTTTGGATAACCAGGAGGGTACTGGTTTCCTAAACATAAGAAAAGAGAAATCAGTTAGTTAATACATAGCAAAGGTGATTATCAAATATGTAAAGCACATTCATTATAATTGAAGGTGGTTGTGTGATTTACCTTGGTTCTGTCCGTACATTTTGAAACCGTAGGTTAGATCCTGAAAGCAAAAAAGAACATCACTTTAAACAAATCAACACAGTTTGTCTTTTACCACACATATACAATCATGTATCTGTTTTAAGAACCGTAGAGAGCTGCAAGTCCTCAGCAGAGTTTCAGAGGTGAACTTACTGTGTGCTGGAGAGCAGATCCACAGACACAGCCGTCACCTGCTGCTCCTTTATATGTGCAGTCAACCTTATCAACTTTACATCACTGTGGGCAGTGCCTGAACTCCTATCACAAGCTTTTCTGCTTTGTGACACCTGTGTGTGTGTGTGTGTGTTTTTGTATAATCTTTAACATACAGTCAAACTCAGTACATAAAAGATATGGATAACCACACCTAAAAATCAATGGTGCCCGGGTAGCTCAGCTGGTAGAGTGCGTGCCCATATATAGAAGTTTTTTCTTCGGCGCAGAGGTCCAAAATCTAAATTTTGTTGTACTTTTCTGTTTAAATTTTTTGTTTACGACTGATCCTTTTGACGAGCCATGAGAGATATTTTGATCATTTGCATATGTCATTATGTCATTACTTTGAATACATTTTGATCTTGAGATCTTGTTTTTTATAAGCTGACTACCTGCACATATCACAGCTCAACCAGTATTATTATGTGGATAACTCTCATAAGTCAGAACGCAATATGTCCAAGTTTAAACATGACATCAGTTAATACTATATTACCCAGCATGCAGCATGTTTGGAAAATTTGTGTCCACATGAGGCAGTGCAGTAGAAGCAGCAGTTGCAGTTTCCTGCCCAATGAAAATTTGTAGTGATCCATGGGAACAGTTTACTTGGCTCGCCTTCCAGTTTACATTTAGACAAAAAGGTGAAAGGAGAGCTGCTAATCATGATCCATTAATCTACGTGTCAAAGTGGGCGTTGTTTTTGATGTTTTTTTTTTCTTCTTACTTTTTCATTTGTATGTGCCTGTTTAATATGCATAAAATAAAAAAAAATAAAAAAAAATATGGGGTGTCTGTTCGCTCATTTGGTAGACCATGTACCAAGGCTCAGTCCTTACCGCAGCTGCCCAAGGTTCGATTCTGACCTTTGCTGCATGCCATCCCTCTCTCTCTCTCTCTCTCTCTCTCTCTCTCCACCCTTTCCTGTCTACAACTGTCCTATTAATTAAAGGCCAAAATGCCCAAAACAATAATCTTTAAAAAAAAAAATCTATGTCAGAGATTAAATGGTGTCGTTACGAGACTAAAAATAGCATGAATGAAAGATTCCCAGTAATTACACAGGTGATGAGAGTGACAGGGTGTGTTACTATTAGTCAAAAACACTGCAGAACAAAGGTCTTAATTCAACACTCCCTGGCTAAATAAAGATAATATTAATACACACTGATAGAAAACACACACAGAGTAATGGAAACTATGAGGTCAAATGGAATAGGGAATAAAGAGGCAGGGCATTGCAGGGATGACATGCTTTTATGGATAACAGAAACCTGTTTTATGTTGTTTAACACAAGGGAACAATTATGATCATTGTCTAACACATCAAAAACATACCCCCTGTCACACACCGACTACTGCCTGAGCTAATACATTACTACAATACATTACTTCTATTTTCAAATACATTAGCTAAACACTTCATAATATGTAACAGCTGAACCTGACTTTAACAGCTTTCAAAAAACCTTGTGGTGCGTAAAAAGGAGAGATTGGGTTGTCTCCAGGAATTTAACTGGTTTGGAGTGGCAAGGTGTGGGGTTGGTGTTCCCGCTAAAGAACACGGATACAGATGTCCTGTTTTGGTTGATTTATTTGACTGTGGTCCGTAATAATACAAAGTAACAATCAGTACAGCAAACATCATACATAAACACAAATACATATACACAAACATAATAAGGTAGCAAAGGACTGTATTCAGTACTCAAGTATATCACAGGAATCATATAACGTACACAAATCACCTCACACGATGCATACAGACAGCGTGATTTAGCTTATTAGCTTTAACAACGCTAATAACAACAACAGAGATAGCATTAACTTATGCACATCTAAACAATACACAATGTTAGCATCCAGTCAGACAGTATAATGTCGTTAATCTCACCTTATGTCATTTACACACAGCAATAAACCAGGGAGGTAGAGGTGAATGTTGAGAAAAGGCAAAGGAGATTACAGTATACGTTCAAGAGCGTGGGACATATAGAAACTTACAGAGAACTGGCTATTACTGAATGGAACTTAGCTCAATAAACAATTTAACAATACATTAACAATGTGGGCTTTCTAACAGTGCGGTTATAATTAGAAATGGCCCGGCTGATACCGAGTACCGATCCGATACCAATGTGTCATATATTTTATTATGTTTTAACAACTGCATACTACTATCCCTGTATGGATGTGATATGATTTCTATCTTTGTTGTCAGTCTGGCTCAGGTTAAACTCTTTGTGAAACATGAACAAACACAAACAATGAACGCCCCAGAACTTTCTTTTATTATCCAGTTTGACAGTCAGTTATAACGGGAAAAGAACATAAATAAACTACTTTAACGTAGATTTTCTTTAGGGCTTTATTACGTGGTATCGGATCGGTGCATTAACTCCAGTACTTCCCAATACCGATACCAGCATTTTAGGCAGTATCGGAGACAATACCAGAACATCTCTATTTATAATCCCAACATTTGAAATCAAACAAACTGTTTATTATAATCTACTGTAAGGTAGCAGGGTGAAGGATTCCCGGTGGCAACTTGTCTTGTTTCCTTCATCTTGGTCTAGTCCGAGTCACTGCTGCAGGAGCTGCTGGAGTACTACAGCAGGAACAAACAGTCTTTTTATTCATTATGACGTGTCAAACAGGTCATTATTTAAGTTATGACTTCATAATTGAATGATATCATCAAAAACACTGTAAGAAATTAATAATGTGATGAGTGAATAATCAATTCAGTTTCATTAGTGTGTCTGAATGATGAATATTTTTCTGGATCTAGGAAGTTATTTAAAAAAAATAGGTCCCTTATTGTAAAAAGTGATATTTCCATGTCTTTTTTAACACAAAGCAGGTCGAGTTACTGAAAAAAAAAACGGTGAAAGTATCAAAACGCTGAATCCACAGAGAAATGTGCCACTAGGATCCTAAATGAGGACACTGCCTAAGAAAAATGAGCATAATATAAGACCTTTAAGAAAACATTTGATTCACTGCCTTTTCATTTTCTATTTTAGATTAACTGTTTGCTGCTCTCCTATTGGTGTTTTGGTTTGGGCCACCAAACCTTAAACTAGAACCACAAGTTGGTTTGTAGAGCTGAAGAGAGCTGTACAGGGACACCTTTCACATTGCATATAGTCATTTGATCCATTGTTATTATTATAACAAATATTGATTGTTGCCACATTATGGTGGTCTTCCATTATGTTTAACCAAGTGATGCCTAAACCTTAGCAAACCTTAACCATGAAGGTAACATCAGGAAATATTCCAGTGATTAAAGTACATATATGTCAGCATATATATATATAATAACTTGTTGAAAAAAATACAATTCCTAAAACTGTTTGTATTTACATTTAAAATGTTTCCATGCCTGTGACCATGCTCGTGTTAGTGGCCATGTCCATGATGATGACCATGATGTCCATGATGTCCATGATGTCCATGATGTCCATGCCCATGTCCCTGCCAGGGCTCATAGCCATGTCCATACCCTCCATAAGGTGGGGCTACAGGACCATACCCAGGTGCACCCCAAGGCTGAGGAGGGCAGGGCTGGGTTGGGACAGTGCCTGGTGGATATTGAGGATTGTATCCTCCTGGCATTGGCTGAGGATAAAAGCCTGAGCCTGGGGGAAACTGGTTTCCTAGTCAAAGACAAGGGGTAGCGCTCTCATCATATACTCATTCAGTTTCTATACACTTGATGTCAATTTCTGATCCTTAAAATTCAATAAAGAAAGTTAAACATAAGGGTGGGGATGGGGTGTCAGTAAAAGTGTAAAAGACGGTAACAACAAGTGAGTTATTTACCTGCGTTATTCCAGTTCATCTCAAAAATCCAGATCCAAACCCTGAAACTGAGAGAAACCACTTAAATGCACACAAATCCCCTCTTAACAGAGGAAAATAAATGACTTTTTATGAAAATGCAGATTTAAGCGGTTATAAAACCTAAAATACTATATTGTCTAGAAACAAAACAAATGCAGTCCACTTAACTGGAAATGTCAGTGTGCTTTGTAAAATGTTGCAAACAGACAGAGCAGGTCAGAAATACCATAAAGCCAAGTCACACATGACTGTATAAAGAAAAAACTACCCATGGGTATGACTTAATGATATAGACATGATCACAAAATAATGCAATAAAGTCAACAAAGGAAATACATGTAAGCAAACACACATGTTCTATGCTTAGAAAGGTTCTAGTGAACTCACCGTGTGCTGGAGTACAGATCCACAGATACAGCAGTCAGCTGGCTCTGCCTTTATATACACGTAAAGCCACACCTCAGATTGGTCATCAGCAGGGGCAGAGCCTAAACTCACACAAACATTTTTTCTCTCCGTAAAGTGTGTAAACATACACTTCAGATTTTGTTACTTTTTATAACATAACTATTTTTGTCTTTGTCATCATGTGGCACCAGATAAGCAACAATGACAATAATCCTGGGCAAACTCAATAGCGTCACTGTTACATTTTTGAAAATGAATTAATTGTCAATGTCAAATTTAATTGTATAGCACCTTTCATTACACGTAAACCCAAAGTGCTTTACATTTAAAACAAAGCATAAATAGAAATAAGAATACACAACAAGACAATCAACAAAACTAAACAAGACATACAAGTGCGATCATACAAATTCTCACACACACACACACACACACACACACACACACACACACACACACACACACACACACCAAAGGGCAAATATATATAAATAATATATTTATGTGAGGGGCAATGTGTATAATCTGTACCATAAGTACATGTACATGTAGCTATGTTTACAAGAAGAATACTGCATGTTTGTTATAGCAATCACATGTTATTTGTAATACTCGTAGTGGTGTTGTGAACATTTTGAGATATCTACAGGTAGGATCTGGTCAAATGCACACAAAACATTTCACATAAGCTGTGTGTTTCTTTGTAATTCCTTTTGTCCTCTGCACAGCATGTTTGACATACCTGTTTATTTGGAACATTTTCCTCATAACTCAGCATGCGGCTTTACAAGGCCTGCTTCTTGTTTCTCTTCTGCTTTTGAAAGTGAAGTCAGATTTTTAGGGAGTCACATCTCAATTCTTAAGTCAAGTCTTTAGGATGAAAGTTATCTGTACATCAAGTCTCAAGTCTTTATTTTTGAGTTGAGTACAAATGTGAAGTGCACAGTTTTTGACAGATCCACAGGAATATTTGAAAAATAATATATCTGTATATATCTTTACTTTGTAATTTAATCCTAACTCTTGTTGTGGGGAGAATAGACCATATAGTCTGTGTTCTTCTAATCCTCCAACATGCACATACTAGCTTCAAGGCCTGGTTCAAACATTAGGAAATCCCCTGAGGAGTTAAAACTAGCTTTTCAGCATCTATTGACTAAACCAGTTACATTGTCTTGTCTTGTGATCCTGTTGTCAAACACATCTGTGACCGAATAGAGACACTATGTGCTTTTGCAGTCATCTGTCCCTGCACCTCAGCTAAACAATAAACTCACACAAGCTCATGATATTTGACGACATAATCATACATTGAGAACATTCACGTACAGAATAAAAACCTTTCAAAACATTCCTCACCTCCACACCTTACCTTACACTTAAGAAAAAGTCAGGTGTGTCAGAGACAGCAATAGTGGTCAAAGGGCAAAAGACTGGAGCTTTGGTAAGTAATTTGTTCTCCAGAGAATAATTCGGGATATAATGAATATCTGAGTGCCCAGCCCCATATGCTGTACACATTGGGACAGGCCATATGTCCTTGCAGTGCAACTGATTCATTCTGACAGTCTACAGTTTGTATATTTTTGCCAGGTTAAAGGTTGCAGGTTTGAATCCTCTCTGTTTCTTTCCCTCTAGCAACTGTCAGACTGCACACTCAAGAAATACTCAAGCTAACAGGAAAACTAATCCTGATGCAGTAGGAGGTGGTGCAAGGCATTGCTGAAACATGTGTCTGCTCTGCCAACTTCCCGCTCTAAAAAAAGGTTAATGAATCGCAGTTAGCCTACCAATGTCTACATGTAGCCCTTTATGGACATTTAAACACTTCAATTGTGTTTTCAGAGTTGAATCTATCAGATAAAGTAACACCTTTAATTCTCTGAATTACTTTCTGTGTTGACATTCCAGGACAGCTCATCCATCAGAGCTACTCCTCGACGCCCAGTTAGTGTGCTCTGGTTCATAAAGTAAATTAAACACATGTCCATGTTGCCTTATATCCCTGTCCCTCACTTCACTACCATTTTCCTTTAGAATAAATCATGGTTCTATGGTATTAACTTGACTGGATGTGTCTTCAGTGAATGTATTTGGCCATGAACTTTACCTGGCTTGCTTTATATTGGTTTGTGCTCTCAGCCAAATATTAAACACAGTGCATATACTGTATGGAAATAAAAGCATTTTTTCAATTTAGATGAATTCCTCAAAACAAATGTTGCTGATCAATGTTGGGTTTTAATATATGATACCAATGTACTTTTATGTTTTGAGGTATTCACAGATGTACTTTGCAGCTCACAAACTGCAGAGTGTTGTTGTGCTGATGAGTCATGTCTATCATTTAGCATACAGGTGGAAGTTTTCTTTGCAGCAGGTGTAGATGTTTTGGAAAGAAAATAGAATTGTGAAACAAAAATAAAAGAACAGTCGTAGACTAAACCAAGTTAGGTTTTTGTATTTTATTATAAACTTGCAAGTTGACAAGGAAGCATACGGTTCACAAAAGGCACGCAGCACTAGTGTGAAAGGTCTCTTCAAATGAGTGAACAGAAACACTGAACTTAAATACATCTTCAGAGTGACAGCACACACGCACTTGGCTTATTATGACTCTACATTTCTCACAGACAATCTGATACACATGAAGACAATCAAAAAACACAAGAGACATCTTGGAGCCATTTCACCTCCTTCCCCCTGTACGACTTTCACCCCCCAGTTGCATCTCAACTGGCATGGGAGAACTAAATGTATTAGGAGAGATAGTTTTAGGGTGACCTTGTAGCCCCTATCTGTTCAGACAAACAGTGCTCACATTATGTTCCAGACTTTGTGATTCTCACTTAGTTAGAATCAGATTCTACATGTGGAAATGAGATGAACTCCCTTTCAGCATAAGCATAAAACAAATAAATCAGAAAAATATATAGAGAATCATGTTAACAGAAATTTCGCCATTACAAGAGTCATCCCCTTCTGTCGCAGACTTGATTAGAACAAAGGTATGTGTATTTCTGTAAGGCTTGGAAAGAATTGACATCCACACGTTACAAACCTTTCATCTTGACCTGGAGTAACCAGAATTCAGCGGTGCGCCTTATCTTGAGAAAACATGTGACCAATAGGGAGAGTTTTCATTTGAGGAACAACCCTCAACTTCAAGGGAATATATTTGGGAAACTTAGAATGATTGGACTGTTTTATGGGACTTCAGACGGGAGGAGTGTATATTGTCTTTGTCATGTCATTTTCATCATTTTGTTTATTAAACCTTTATTGTTAATTCTTCATTGGACCAAGCCTTACTCCTTCCTCATAAATCCAAGAAACACATCTTATACATTTTCTAACATCAATCAGTGAAACTGTGCACTTCAGATATGTACTCAACTCAAAAATAAGGTCTTGAGACTTGATATGCAGAAAACTTTCCTCCTTAAGAATTGAGATGTGACTCCCTAAAAATCTGACTTCACTTTCAAAAGCAGAAGAGAAACATAGTAAAAAGCAGGCCTTGTAAAGCCCCATAGCTTGAATATGTACCTATTAGGCAATGGTTATGCAAAAGAATAACCGTACAAATTCAAAAGGAAAATGTTCAAATCCATTTTTTCCCTCTCCCTCTGTGGGTTTAATTCTTCTATCCAGTGGTGGAAGAATTATTTAGATCCTTTATTTAAGTAAAAGTACTAATACCACACTGTAGACATATGCTTAACAGTAAAAGCCCTTCCTTGAAAATGTAGTAGAAAAAGTATGTCGATATCATCAGGTTAATGTACTCAAACTATTAAAAGTAAAAGTACTCGATGCAGAAACATCCTCACATTGTAGAAACTGGAAATGATCCAACACACACACACACACACAGACACACAGACACACACACACACACACACACACACACACACACACACACACACACACACACACACACACACACACAGACACACAGACACACACACACACACACACACACACACACACACACACACACACACACACACACACACACACACACACACACACAGGTGTCACTCAGGCACCGCCCACAGTGATGTAAAGTTGATAAGGTTGACTGCACATATAAAGGAGCAGCAGGTGACGGCTGTGTCTGTGGATCTGCTCTCCAGCACACAGTAAGTTCACCTCTGAAACTCTGCTGAGGACTTGCAGCTCTCTACGGTTCTTAAAACAGATACATGATTGTATATGTGTGGTAAAAGACAAACTGTGTTGATTTGTTTAAAGTGTTGTTCTTTTTTGCTTTCAGGATCTAACCTACGGTTTCAAAATGTACGGACAGAACCAAGGTAAATCACACAACCACCTTCAATTATAATGAATGTGCTTTACATTTTTGATAATCACCTTTGCTATGTATTAACTAACTGATTTCTCTTTTCTTATGTTTAGGAAACCAGTACCCTCCTGGTTATCCAAACAATCCTCAGCAGATGCCAGGGGGATACCCTCAATATCCTCCAGGCACTGTCCCACGACCAAACTACCCTCCTCAGCCCTACGGTCCACACGGAGGCCAACAGGGACACGGACCTGGACCTGGTTATGGTCAGGGCCAAGGACTTGGATATGGACCTGGACCTGGTTATGGTCCAGGTCAAGGACAGGGATATGGACCTGGACCTGGTTATGGTCCAGGCCAAGGACATGGATATGGACCTGGACCTGGTTATGGAAACGGCCAAGGACATGGACCGGGCCATGGAGAGTGCCATGGCGAGGGCCACGGACATGGCCATGGACACGGCCACAAGCACAAGCACAGGCACAGGAATGGTCACAGGCATGAGCGATGTCACAAGAAAGGAAATCACTCTCGGGGGGTAAGATTCAGTCATTTTCTCAAATATGATTCTTACATGTTGGTTTGTTTGCTCCAGAAATTAGATTGTATTTAGAATTCAAACTGTGAAAAATACAACAAAAAAGTTGTGCAATAATGTCAACTAATCACAGCACATCACAGAGATGCTGTACATTGGTCCAGTATTAGCAAATTATTCCAAATCCTTTGCACTGAATGGCAGACTATCATTTTGATGTTCTCAAATTTAAGTATGTAGACAAAACAGCTATAATTTAAGTTCCATATTGATTTGTAGATGATTGAAGTGATTCACTGATGTCTGTGGTATGTTTATCCCTTCTGTAGTCCTCCAGCAGCTCCTGCAGCAGCGACTCAGACTAGATAAAGATTCCTGGAATAGGAGGAGGAACAAGACAAGATGGCACCTGGAAACCTTCATCCTGCTACTATATATTATAATCAATATGTTACTGTCTAAATGTTTATTCACATAATCCTCAACAAATGATTGATATCAAACACCTGCATTTATACTAAAAAGTATTCAGAGTCTCTGACTCTCTCCTGACACCATCCAGGATCCAACAATGCTGGATGTTTGAAAATGATTTTAGATTAGCCATGTTATGACCTTTTGACATGATATGATGCAATTAAACTTTTCTTGACATTTCAAAACTTTGTTGTATGAGACACATTTCAGACATTATTGTATCCATGATTGTCTTTGTGAGAAACAAAGTGCTTTCTGTGTATGATACAGCTAGTAACGATGCAATGTTTTGTTTTTTTATTTGATTTTGTCTCCATTCTTCTTATTTGGTACTCTGACTAATGTTAAGGTGTGCTCTTTATTTACCTAGGGAAGGTCGACATCACACCCTGAAGCTGCCAGTGCAGTCACTCTAATCTCATTTTGATAGCCTGTGCAATCAAACACTTGTACATGTTGATATCCACCCTTGCCACCATTTCTTGATCTTGAATTTAAAAATGTTATAAACTTGCACAGTATTTGCAGTAAGTGGTGAAAGAGAGCCTACATTCAGATCCTTTACTTAAGTAAAAGTAACAATGGGTTGATTAAAATACTCAAAGCTCTGCATTCATAATTGTACTTAAGTTAAAGTATAGTATAGCATATTATAGTAGGCTATAATAATATAAATGTACTTACCCTGCCAAAATGTTGTTATATTATCACTGATGAAGCTGATAGAGGCAAAGCTCATTTAACTAGGCTACTTCATAAAGTAAAAAAATAAACATCTAAGATTGCAATAATAAAAAGAACTTTTCAAAATGTACGCAAGGATATATTTTTACCACTGTACAAAACTCTGGTAAGATCCCATCTTAAATATGCTAGCTCAGTCTGGTGTCCATATAAATTAAAATATATAGAAACAATTGAAAGGGTCCAGAGAAGAGGTACTAAATCAATTCCAGGAATGAAAAATATGTCATATGATGATAGATTGAGAAAATTAAGTTTACCAACTCTCATAGGAGATACAGAAGTGATATGATTCAGGTGTATAAGCTTGTACAGGGAATATATGATGTAACAGTTGAGCCCTATCTTTCAGTTTTGGAGAAATAGGTATGAGACACGAGGGAATTCTTTAAAACTTTACCCTAGAACATGCCTGTCTGAAAAGAGAAAGAATTTTTTCGCACTCCGTGCAGTAAAATCATGAAACAAGCTTCCAGAAGAAGTTGTGTGTTCCCCTTCAATTAATTCTTTTAAGAATAGGTTGGATGCATTTTGCCTGTCAAAAGGTGTAATGTATAATTATAAAGCTTGTCAGATGTTGAAAGTGGCGTGTATGTTTACGCAAAGTCATGATGCCATGTTGATTTATGTAACTTATTTATGAATTGTTAGAAATTTCAATCATGAAATTAATGTTTTATGAAAACAACATGTTAAAATGTGAATATTACTATATATATATATATATATAGTTTTGTGTTACTTGAGTCTGGAATAGAGGATTTTATATCCTGTACGAGAATTATTTTCAATAAATTTCAATAAAATTTCATATACTGTTAGGAAGCTAAAAAAGAGAGAACAACATTTTCCTGTGAAATGTAGTGAGGTAAAATGGAATACTCAAGTTAAGTGCAAGTAGACTACCTCCAAAAGCTAGGTACAGTAATTGAATAAATGCATTGTTTTTCCAGAGGAGTGGACAAAGAAAATATTAAATAGTGAAAAATCCATCCATCCATCCATCCATCCATCTATCGTCCATCCAGGGCGTGAGGGTGCCTCCTCTGCACAGTAGGTGGCAGTGTGGCAGAAACACAGCGCGGTCTAAATCTCCCTCGGTGGTGCGTACGCCCACCATGACGTCACCACAACGACCAATCAGGAGTACCTCGGTGTCTCTTTCAGGAAGTAAACGCAGAAAAAGTTCAGAGGAAAGAGCAAAGAAGCTGTACCTAAAAGTGCAGCCACAGGACAAAAGTCAAGATAATAATGTCCTTAACCGTTTTGACATCCGCTTACAGGTATGTGGCAAGTGACGGTATTTCTCACGAACGTATACTAACGTTACGTTATAGTTTCCTGACATTAGCTTATAACATGTCAGACATGTTGGCAAAGGTTGAAGAATGTCACTAGGATGCTATCTACTGTATGAATGTAAATTAAGTAATAATATCGTGATAGTAAATGGTTGAACTTACAGGGAGTCTGAGGTCAACTCCCCTATGTTAATGTGTGAATTTGACATAAATTGATACGTTAATTCATTCTGAGGCTGTGAAATCAAATGTTTGGATGCTATGTGTCCACCCTGTAGAGTTAATAATGTTGACCACTACTGTTTCTTCCAGACTGAGGTCCGTCTGCAGACTGCAGCGAATCCAGGGCCACATGGTGAGCAACCCCCTCTCATGTACTGTACATACATGTTGTATTGTAGCTTCTAAAGGTCTCCAGTATAGTGAGGATTGTAGGGATGCAATTATATGGTTTTCTTTACAGCACAACTTTGTACTTTTTTTTCCCTAGACTCACTAAAAATGCCGATTCATAACAGTTTGCAACATGTCGTTCTTTTCATGTCAAAAATTGAAATTCCTCTGTCAGCCAAGTATTGGAAGCAGAATTAAAAGTGGAGCAGTTTTTATATTGCATTTGAACTAGTATCAGCCGGCATTGTTAGCATGCCAGTGTATGGATGCAGTGTTCTCTCCAAGTACCTGTTATGTCTGCCGGAACTCTCTTCTTTCATTTACGTCTTAATACTAAAGGCTGTTTTTCAGCTTTAGGTTGCCTAAGTATCACTCTATTATAGTTATATTGTATTGAAGTGATGCTAAGTCATTAGTAACATTCAGTTTCAATCAAAGTATTTTCTTTAGTCTATCAAAGCAATTATACTAAGTTAACTATTTAAATCAGTTGGAGTGATGCAGCTATTTCAGAGTTTATTACAGTGTGCTGTGCTGTAAAGATTTTTACACAATTGTGTCTCTCTTTTGAATCAGATGTCGAGTCAGGTTGAACCGGGGGTTCTTCTGGAGAAAGTGGGCAGCGCAGGTGTGATCACCATAAACAGACCCAAAGTCCTGAATGCACTCAACCTGCCCATGATCCGTCAGATCTACCCGCAGCTCAAGGTACGTGGAAAGCTTGGTTGATGCTAACTCCAAAGGGGTCAAATGTCTCGGCCTCGATTGTTCCAAGTGTAATTTATTATACTGTAGCAGCGTGTTACTGATCGTGGATGGCTGCCGGTCTCACTTAGTTTGACATTGTCAATGTCACAAGGTTATTGAGAGTTGGACAGATTTGCTGAAAAACCTTTTCAAGACTTGTTAACAGTTACAAAGTAACAAAAAAATAGCCGATGCAACACAGATATCTTCTTACTTGATAGTTTTATTACTTAAGGTGCAAAACAGTGACTAACGTTTTGATGTAGAGTTACATCTTCATCAGAGTCCTCTGAGTCATCTGATGAAGATGTAACTCTACATCGAAACGTTAGTCACTGTTTTGACATTGTCAATGTCACAAGGTTATTGAGAGTTGGACAGATTTGCTCAAAAACCTTTTCAAGACTTGTTAACAGTTACATACTTATACTCAAAAATCCCTTCAAAATCCCTTTTACAAACTACAGTATATACATAGGAATGTAATTACTCACCAAACTACTAAAACAATCCTATGGTTTGACCAAAAGACACACACAAAATTATTTCTAAGTCATTAGAGCTGTAATCTGGCCTTAAAAGTTAGGCCTGACAAGTACATTTTCATTGACAGCTTTTTAAAAGCCCGAACCCGTGTACAGCCTGACAAGAATGAGTCATTTATACATTTCTTAACATCATTTATTCATGACTGACGGAAGCTATAGGCCACTTAGAAGTTGGAACAAAGAAATAAAATAAGTCCTCCAGAGGCCAGCCTCCGTTTCACCTCCTCAGCATCCAATTTTTGCGCTAATCGAAACGCATCACCTGACCACTCGTTTACCACACGAACCCGGAGCGCAAAGCCCGAGCCCTGCCCGAGCCCGTGTAATATGCTAGAAAGTAAGACCGGACATGTCGTGTCCCGTTGGGTTCAGGCAAAGATCTTCAGCTCTAACAGTCATTCCTCCCATCGCATACAAATCAGAGGACACAACTGTTGAATCATTTGTGGTTTTAAATATCCCAAAATGCATTATGTGCCACTCGCTTGTTTAGTTTTTTGCCTGGAAGCCTTGACTCCTCTGAAGACCAATCCTAACAGACCCCATTCATCAAATGAGAGAAAGGTCTTTATATTACGTTTTGGTGTTTTGAATAGTTTCAATTTCTTGGAGCTTCCGTTTTGAAAGTTTAAACCTAAACCTCAAAATAATGCAGAGACCAGATAGTGACACATGACATTAACACAGGATTTGTTTTGTGATGAAAACCTTTTTGTGATTCTAGAAATGGGAAAATGACAATGAGACTGACATTGTGATCGTCAGAGGAGCAGGTGGGAAAGCCTTTTGTGCTGGTGGAGACATCAGAGGTAAGCAGAAGCTTTGAAGGATCAATCACTAGGGGTCTGTGTAGCCTAAGTTTGGGCCTCTCACTAATTCAGATCACAGAGGTTACCAGTTTCTCTAAAAGCTTGATAAACCCAGAAGGTTATGTAAAAACACTTATCGTTGTTCTAAAGGTATTTCCACAATCACTGAAGACTCTTCTAATCATATGGATCAAAAAATAACTGAACAATAAAAAATAAAAAAGAGTCGCAACCTGGGAAATGGGTTTTAAATCTTTGTATCTTGCAATATGAATGGTTGCCCCTGTGACCTGAAAGTATGTAAGGTAATACATCAGAGGCACAAACTGGGCCTAGGGTCTGGGGAGCTTTTATGTGCAACAGTGTGACTGCAGCTAACATGTTTTCTCCTCTCAGCGGTCACAGAAGCAGGGAAAGTTGGAGATCCTCTCGCAGAGGACTTTTTCCGTGAGGAATACATTCTCAACAATGCTATTGGTAAGCTTTAAGTATAGTTACACCTGTATTATCAATTAAAACCATTATGTATGGGTAACTATTAAGTTATAGTCCCAGGACCAGTTTTTTTAAAAAAAAATTTTTACACACTTTATTTCATTTTTCAAGGAACATGCAGGAAACCATATATCGCCCTTATTGAAGGAATAACAATGGGTGGGGTGAGTACAATAATTTTTTATGTTTTCATATTATAAGGTTGGGTAAACCTTTCACAGTTTCTTTATGGGTATTTGCATCTTAAAAGGCACTGAAAATGTTCATCCCGGTGTTGAGGATCAAATATTCCTTCTTCTTTTTTGTTGAGGGGTGTGATATTCACATTTAGCTGTAGGTGTCAGTAGAGAACTATCTGCAACTGTTACCTGAGGCCAGTGTCAAGGTTGGCCTCTGATTGGCTGAAATATGAAGTGACAGGGCATTGTTGCTGCCACTGGTTGCTCCCTCTAGCTGTCAGATATGTTTGGAATTTGAATCGGTACCTTTGCCCCACATTAAACATGATGAGACCGAGCTGCACAAACGCTCCTTTATGGCCTTGATCACAAAGGTCTGTCATTTATTAACATTGTTTAACTGACCGGGTCAGACATGGTGTGTGTCTTTTAAATGAGTGTGTTTTCATATCATGACCTTGTGTGTGTGTGTGGGTGTGTGTGTGGGTGTGTGTGTGTGGGTGTGGGTGTGGGTGTGTGTTGGTGTGTCCCAGAGATGTATGATGACCTAACAAGCCCTTTTGCACAACATTGAACCTCACTGTTCAAATACTGAAAATTACGGTGCACTATACACTCTGGTACTCCTGAAATCACTTTTGGGGTATTTTTTTACAGCAGCATGTGGTACAAATCAATATCTTGATCAGGTGGCTGTGTCTTCATGTTGTTTGTTGAGAGAGGATGAGGAATACCATGGGGATGGGGAGCTTTCTGTCTTATTGTTTTCAAAACTAAATTTATATGTTTGTGTGTGCTGCTTTTTACACGTCATGCCTATATAGTGTTATTTTAGATGGGAAGTCAAGTCTTTGATACTCATGCACGCACTGTAACCCAGATCAAAGCTAAAAACCAAAAGGATTGGATTGGAACAAGAAGGGAGTTTGAGCAGCATGCTTTTCTTGCACATTGACAAATAATTTAACGTTGAGGTAATCAGGAAAAATATTGCATGGGAAGGGCTGAAGAAATAAAAGGACAGCAGCTGGACTTTGTATGGTTTTGTCTTCTGTTGACATAAAGGAAAAAGAGGAACCAAACATGCTGAGTAGGGTGCCTGGCATACTCTGTGTGAAGGATGGCCAATTTAACCTTCCAGTCCTCATCGATGTAGTGGTATAGGTCACGTAGCTCTCTGCTGTGAGCGCCGTCAAGGAGGAAGCCACAAAATTAGCGTGAAAAAATAGCTTAAAACGCATAGCAAGTAAACTAGCTGTTAAGAAATCCATTCTATAGCCTATTTTTCTTTTACAATGACATTTTCTTTTAATTAATAATAATAATTTATTCAGTCAGAATTCTTATTCTCGGTTTAACCTTTTAAAGGGGTGATAGAATGATTATATAGGGTATTTTACACTGTTCCTCAAGGTCTCCTAATAGGGTATGTAACATTGGTTGGGCTGAAAATTGCCTGAATGCTATTTTATTAGGTCTTTAACTACCCTGTGAATATGGCTCTATTTGGAACAAGAGCTTTTCTTCCAAATATGGTATGCTCATGAATATTTAGATGAGCTGCACGCTGATTGGTTTGAGCGAACCCCATAGAAACACATTGGAGACGAGACAGCAGGATACATTGTTTGTCTGCTATTTCGTTATTAAATTCACTTCTGAGACTTTTTTAAGCGAGAAATCAACTATATAAAGCTCAAATATGGGCCGCTTTACGAAAATTGATGGCTAATTGCAAATTTGGTAAGACGTGTCGGACTTTAGCTAGGAGCTCCACACAGTCTGAGGAGAAAGCGGCAACCTCCATACCCAGTGAAAGTCACCGTTTCCCTGGGTACTGGACTACTGGAATACTCGAGGCTTCTTCTGGCTGGCTGCCAGCTGCCGGCATAACTAGAGTAGCTATATTTACAGTTTGAATTTCGTCACGCCACTTATACAACATCTACCCCAAGGTCTTATAAAGCTAACTATGGTGTCTGATTTCAATTTAATGCATTTTTGTGAACATTAGGGGTTTCATTAGCTGCGACTGTCCCTTCAGTCCTATGTGTACAGATCACGGCTAGTTAGCTTCATTTTCGGCGTAATTTTCGTATATTTACAGTTTGAATTTTGTCACGCCACTTATATAACATCTACCTCAAGGTCTTAAGCTAAGCTAACAATGGTGTCCGATTTCAATTTAATGCATTTTTGTGAATTTCAGAGGAATTCTAAGATGAGGCTAGCTAGCTCTCATTGATAGAGCTCCGTCCAGCCGCAGGCTCTATCAATGAGACTCGTGGACAAGAGGCGTTTATTTCCCCGATCGTTTGTTTAAATAACTCAACACATTACACACATTATAAGATTAACTGGAACCTGCGGTAAGAGATTGCGGGCGTAACAAGCCCGCTGACCGCGCTCTCACTCACACACAGCGGCCATTTAGCAGGAAGAGGGGAGCTGCAGGCCCTGGAGCTCTGTCAGGGCAGCGGCGTTTGGTAGTCCATTAACCCAAAAAACGGTGACTTTGCGCAGGTATGGAGTGCCGTGGGCTGCCAGCCGTGACGGAGCTCCATATACCTTCCAGCAGGCCGGGGTCTGTGAAGGAAGGCAGGCCGGGCGGCGAGGCAGCAACACAGGCAGCACCGGCCGCTGAACTCCGACACACAGTCGGACAAAATTTGCAATTAGCCATACATTTTCGTAAAACGGCCCATATTTGACCTCTACATAGTTGATTTCTCGCATAAAAAAGTCTCAGAAGTGAATTTAGTGGTAAAATAGCAGATGAATAATGTATACAATTTCTGAGATCTGCGCGACCTATTCAGAAGACTACCTGATCTCAGGTCAGTGGTGTAGCCTATGTAGATGTTTGGGCGTGACAAAGATAGAGACTAGAGCCAAATGAGGAGGAGCCAAACTCAGCCAAAGTCAACTAGGCGGCTCGTTGAGATTCGCCCATTTTCAGAGGCAGTTTCAAATTGTGATATTTGCAGAGGAAAGAGGTGTCAATGGGGTTTTGAGGTTCTATGTATGTCCTAGTTACCCACTAAACTATCATTATTCAACTATGACGAGGTAAAATCGGTTTTGCATTCTATCACCCCTTTTAAGCATTAACATAACATCCCTATTTCTTGGCGTGACCGGTATCAATGTGGGCTGCTATGGACTGACGATACAGAAAAAGCAGCCTGTTTTTGTTGGTACTTTGTAGTCAGCATTTCACACTATGCAGTTCATAGGGGAAGAATCCTAGAAGCTTGTTAAAAACCATCTAGTTTGCTTGTTTTTCCTATGTTTGGACAGCCATGATGAAAATGGCACCCCCCACTAAGAGAGACAGAAGCTATGATTTATTTCTCAAAACAAAACTGCAAAAACAATGTAGGGTAGCAGCGTGTGCAGTAATGGATGCCAGGGACAGCTGAGTGCTTGCTTCTGATGTATGTTGCACCATATGGTGTGGAACAAGTCACTTCCGTTCCGCCATCCCAATGGAAAAC